>NW_019174365.1:2092201-2667113 GCF_002260705.1 Seriola dumerili | reverse complement strand
AGCGCCCGGGCCTTTTCCTCTTTCGGACAGCGAGGGCGCACAAGGACACGAGCTGCGGATGCTCCGACTTTGCCTGTGCTCCTTTCCTCTCCTTCGTCTAGACCACATGGACTCCACCTCTCCACACAATATCAACGCAATCCAAGTCAACACCGCCATGCCACCATGCCCTGTAGCTGCAACCTCACAAAATCACATAAAAAAACGCTGAAGTCTTTATGTCGATGCACAGGGATGTCAGGTCTGGTCATTCTCAGCAAAGCTGCAACCTCGCTTTAACTGAATACATGTGAGGACAGAGTGTGTGCAATATGCCTATAATAATTCAGTTTTAACAAGTGTAGACATTCAAAATATTTCCAATAAAGGGAAAATAGAGTGTTGATGTTATTTTTTTTAGTTATAGTTCCAAGCTAAACTCTTTTCTAATATCTACTCCTGATTATGTCTACGGTGCAATAAAAATATAGAGTCACTTAGAAATATGTGAACACCTGTCCACAGTCAGTTGCTCTACACATTTTTGTTATAGGTTGCCAATTTAGAATACAGATGGAGTGAACTTAATCACAATTGAAGAGCATAAGCTTCATAAAAACATCCAGTGCACACTGTGTAAACTGCATCCTTCAGTTAATCAAACATTAATTAAATTTAAATTTGCTTACAACTCTGTTAAATCCACATTGTTCCCTGGAAGCACATTAACTTCAAATAAGTTTAATCATCCCTCTCTGCCTCGACAAAATACAAGCTCTTTATAGCCTATAGCAGGTCTTCCTTTATCAGTCTTATTGACTTTTTACTTAAAGGCTGCATAAAACTGCATCAAAGAGCTAAAAGAAAAAACAGCCACCACCCTCAACCACTGCAAAAGCACACCATCACTGCTCCTGCTGAAGCATTGTCACAGCATCCAAACCACATTTTATTTTTTACTGTTCAAATGTAAATAAGTAACATTTATTTCTTGCAAAATGAAAGATTAAAGTCAAAATATACCACATATGCTTTATACATTATATATTATATTTACATACATAATAACAGTTCTTAACTGTTCCAACAGGCAGAAATAATGATGATGATTTCTGCCTGGCTGTCGCTCTGGCCCATGCTCTGTTAACTTTTTAAGACTTCACTGTCAAATGCTTTTTATCTAATCTCTGACCACTAGGCTTGACCTTTGAGAACTTAACTTGACTCCACTTAAGGCGAGAATGAGAGGCAGGACAGATAAGGGAGGCATGGGATGGGTCGGGTTATTCAATAATGCACTTTTATTATCATCATTATATTATTTATTTTATTATAATGTTATTGTCAAAACTTACCATATCTCTACAACAGTTGTTACAATCAATTAAAGTGTATTTAAAGCATGACCTGAAAATTGAAATTGTTTATTAGTCTTGTTATTATTAGCAATTTTTCCCTCCGTTTTTGGTGGAATTTGTTTTCTTAAAAAAAATATTGGAATATTGATACTGAACTGCAGATGGATAGACAGATGATAGATAGTTGCTGCTTGTTGTACCGCAGATACACCCCCTCCCCGACGCATTGCTCCCTCTGTTACCCATATAATCCAATCAATGCGTGTCGTCATCAGGGGGTGTATCTGCCGGTAAAAAACAAGCAGCAGCTATCATCTATCTGTCATATCCATCTGCAGTCAGTATCAATAGATTCAATATTTTTTAAGAAACAATCCACCCAAAAACGGAGGAAAAATGCTACATAAAAAACAACAGACTAATTTAATCCAATTTCAATTTTTCAGTCATGCTTATTAAATACACTTTAATTGATTGTAACAACTGTGATGTAGAAGTATGGTGAGCTTTGACATACCTATTCTTACAAAATCAAGACTAAGCATGATTTCATTTATGACGATCCCACCCCCATCCCATGCTCCCTTATCTGTCCTGCCCCTCTCATCTCGCCTTAAGTGAGTCAAGTTAAGTTCCCAAAGGTCCCAAGCCTAGTTGGTCAGAGTTTAGATAAAAAGCCATGTTGACAGAAGTCTTAAAGTTAAACAGAGCAGGGCCCAGAGCCCGGAACAGCCAGCAGAAAATCCCATCATTATTTCCCTGCTCCTGAAAACCAATTATTAAAGCCTTTATATGTAATGTAAATATAATATATAAATGTATAAACGCATATGTGGTATATTTTGACTATCCTTTCCCTTTGCCAAAAAATAAATTTACTTATTTACATTTGAAAGTAAAAAATAAAATGTGGTTTGTGGTGCAATGCTCAGAGGAGCAGTATGGTGCCTGCCTTGCCAGTGGTTTGAGGGTGTGCTGTTTTTTCTTTTAGTCTTTGATGCCAGTTTTATGAGTTAAGTTGAAAATCAATGAAGACCTGATAAAGGAAGACCTGCTATAGGCTATAAAGAGCGTTGTATTTGTGAGGAGAGCAGGGATGATTAAATTATTTGAGTTATTTTGCCTTTACAGGACAAATGTGGATTTAACAGAGGTGTAGAAAGTTTAATTTAATTAATGTTTGATTAACTGAAGGATAGTTTACAAGTTGTGCAGGATGTTTATAATTCTTTCAAACTGTTATGAAGTTCATCATCTTATTTAGACTTGGAACTTTAAAAAAATGGTAGAGGACCTGACCTGTACAGTGTTAAATTTAAGTGATCTATATTTTATGCAGTAGATAATCCAGGGTAGAATTAAAAAGATGTTTAGCTTTGGAACCTATTAATAAAATAATATAATAACCTCTGATTTATTTCTTGGATAGTAAATGTTTTGTGAATTCCTTATTGTTATAATTGTACCTTTATTTATAGCCATATCCTTTCCTTGTCTCACTGTATAGTGTTTTGTGCTAGTTTTTTTGATATATGACTGTGTCTACATTCTGATGATCATATAAATACATCTGCTTTTTCATGTGATGAGTTATTTAATGTTTTTTTAGTTTTTAAGTTTGTCCTTTGTGACTTTGATTTTGTATGTTGGAGAGGTGGTTCATGTTGTGTCTAATGTAGAAGGAAATGGTAGTTGTCCCAGAGTTGTTGCTAGTTTATTGTTATAAGAGTGGTAAAAGTGTACGTTTCTTTTCTCTCTCTTGTTGAGTAGGTATGAGTAATTTTTTGGTTTTCTTATTTATCTTGTTTAATGATAAGTGAGATTTCTTCTTCTTGTTTCTTTTTTTCTCTTCTTCTGTCTTTTTCTTTTTCTTTTCTTCTCTTTTTTCTTCTTTTTCTTTCTGTTTCTGCTGCTATATTTTTGCTTCCTATCTATCGTCCTATCTGTGTGCTGATAGTGGTTATTAATGGAAATTGTACAGACAAAAATATCCCATGTTAGTCAGAAGGAAAAAGGAATTGAAATTGTTTTAATTTTGTTGTGTAGAGGAAAATAAAGTGATGTAACTTTACTATTTTTACTAACTTGTTGAAGTGACCTACTAGTGGATATTAGTTTTGTGTTTCTATTTATGCACATTAAACGTGAATTTGTTATGTTTAATCTTTGTTATACTTTATTTAGTAGTCTAGTTTGTTTGTATGTTTTAAAATGTGCCTTTAAGAGTCTGGATCGAAATTTTATCTGAATCATGGCGTCTGCTTAATGTTCAAGTAGTCCTGTAACTGAATAACCTTTGAATTTCTTTTGGTTTGATAACTGTTGTGAATTAAGATTTTTTCTACCTTAAAAGAATGAAATGTGTACTAAGTTAAGATTTTTTGAGAAAGACACTGTCGGTGCGATCAATTTTTGCCCATTAACGTGAACACACCGAAAGAACAAATTAGCTTCTGGGTAAAGGCACGCCAACCTAGAAGACACAAGACGCGAACAATTTTCCTGCGTTCTATCATGATTCCTTCGAAAAATAAAGAGCCATCAGCTATCTCGTCCTAGATCAGAATAAAGTGAGCATTGACTTTCTTACGGGTTATTAATATGCAACACACCATATAAAAATTGGTGGATTGTCGCAATATAGTAAGTTTAATAGAGCGCGATAGTGTATTCTAAGATGAGAGTGTTATATTATAGTTAACATTGACTAGTAGATACTACGAGTTTATCATTTACTGCCTCATATAATTTATTAATAGAAATATTGTTGAGATTGTCTTATGTGATAATGTTCGATAAATGAGGTTTGGCTACAATATCGAATCAGCGTAACGATTGGAGAAGATATAGCACTCCTGTATAAGCCATTTCTAGATGCTCTTGTCAATTCTTTTATAGAAAGATCGCGCAGTGTTCTTGAAGTTATGCTAAGATTTAGACAAATGAAAGTGTGTGTTATACCAAATGATGGTGACTCTTATCGATAAGCAGAAGCTCTGAGTGGCGAGTCCCAGTAGGTATTTTTTATCTACACAACGACACCTACATGTTGATATCTGATGTGGCATCGCGGAGACAGAGTGCGAGGTACATGGATATAATTTAAGACCAAGATTCAAGTGACAAATGCTCATATACCTGAAAATTAATCAATGGTGCAAGTTGTCTACAATAATATCACAATCTTGACACAAGCGCGTGCTGTCAGAAATACAAGCAGACTTTTTTTTTTCTGCCAAGATTTTAATTGCCATTTTATCCGCCAAAAAGAATTGGGGCCCGAAAAAGATTTTGGTAAGCAGAAACTCACAAGCCAATTCTTACAAAGACAAATTCATATTGATCCAGCTTAAATGTCTCACAATTTATGGTCTTTTTCTGACCTCGTTCCCTTTATTACAGCAACCTTAAGCCTTACAATATCTTTGCGTGGCATGGTCTTTGAGTTGCTAAGAGCGCGTCTGAAAGGGAGGTTCACAGAGGGAATTCATAAATAAACTTGATAGAATACGAACAATAGATATAGTTAGTAAATTCATCAGAGCTTCTTTCAATATTAACTGTGTATCAGATAGAGTCATCCAGCCTTGCTCTATTAATTGACCTTGTGCGTTAGAAATGTAAGAGTACATGACTCAACCAACTATAATCATCTATATGAGAGGCATAACTGCTTAGTGTCATTGTGCGCTGGTCTGAGACAAATAGTCCTAATTTCCAATTTAAATTATAATGATTATACTTATGTGAAAGAGTGAGTTTTTGTAGATACTATTGTTAGCTAATTATATTATTCCTAAAACTGCGCAATACATAACCCAATGCTACATATTACCATACTAAGCAAGTTCTTGTATCCAAAGACTATAATTTATCCAGCTTGTAAGAAAGAATTTAAAGAGAAAGACGAGCTAGGAAAGATCAGATAGTCCAGTGAGTGTCCTGTAAATTGCCTTATAACAAATTAATTCTCATCTTATTGAAGCGTAAAGTAAGTGTCTAGGCAAACTACTATATGTACAACAATACATCCTCTCTAAAACTGTTCTCAATTCCACACTGAGGATCAATTATTAGAAATTTGTCCTCTGCTGTGTGACCGATCAAAAGATATGCTCTCTGTTATAGACAGAACTTTGGTATAACCATTTATAACAATGCTGATTGAGATTTGGGAGAAAGAATGAGTGCTTCGTTATTTGATAGTAGTATGTGTATACTAATAGATAGTGCTACAAATTCAACTGGTACCACTATTCAACCTGTATTTCTTATTTTCTGTAATATTTCAGCTTATTAAGTAATTCAAATTTCTTGATAGACTATAATCTGTAAAAATATTACAATAAGATTTTAATGCGTTAATATGTCAGCCACTAGCTTTTATCCCCTGAGCTTTAAATGACAACTTCTAAAGAGGCTTCCGTTCGAGCTCGAGGCTTGTGGTAGTGGCGTGATACACTGCTAGCTCACATCATCCATCCATTGGACTGTACTCCAGAAATGTGATGGTCAGTCCATCATTTGAGAATTATCAGTGAATATAATAACTCAGCAGACAATCTAGCATACTGCACTTACATACCTTTAATAAATGTACAGTCTGATTTGTCGATCATAATGCTGCTATTTGTTAATTCTGTATACTTTAAACGAAGGGCAGTTCAGTTTAATCATCTTTAAAATAAGCTATAGAAATAATGTCACACACAACAACATCTAAAAGAGGTTGAGCACTCATAAAAGTTCTTTAACAAAGAACCTATGGACTCCATCTCCTAATCGGTAATCAACATAAGATGCACTAAGTAGCTGTCATATAACTATGATTATCCCTCAGTGTTGCTGCTTAATATATATCTTTTGAAGTTGTGATCGGCGAAATGGTCGAATTTTTTCTTGCTTTTTTTTTGCGTGTAAAATTTTGGATTTTAAGTTTTGTCTGTGAATGAGGGTTTGGAATTTGATAACCGCGGTAAAATCCTAATTGTTAATGCTTATCAGTGTTTGTTACATGAGATAAGGAATAATCGTCATCAGTACATTCATTACCCATGCATTCATATGACAATAGTTCTTCTAAAGTTAATATGGCCCAGACAATCCCTCACACCACCCTGCCTGTCTAATTATAGTTCATAGCAGTGTTCATTTCCATAGGTTGTAACGTTAAGTATCAACATCATAGGCAATCATACAAGAATACGAGATCAGAGATTAACAGAGATTCGACCCATATATATAATGATCTTTGATTTTAAACTGGATGTAGTTTAATAATAATGTAATCGTGTAAAAGCATATTTCTTACAAAAATTTTTTTTTTATACTGTCAATAGTTAAGGCTGTTTATCAAGTGGGCCCAAATACTCCATCAACCATAAATCCTTATTTCTTAATATAACTCACAGTCTTAATCCACATACCCCCTGACAAGCTTGTACGGAAGCCCCCCCCCCAGGATACAAGTACCCTGGTTGGGACTTGTAGCTACATGACTTTGTAATCACCAATTTTTAATCACAATAATATCTTTTTCTCTGTAACATATCTAAATAACAATCTAATCCTAATTTACTCAATCCTCAAGAGAAAATTATCATTTGTAGATAATGATGCTTAGGTGTAATGAATAACAGGTTTCCCCTGCACTATCCCTTACAGCATATTTTATGTATGCACTAACGGTCTAAACCAAAACACAACGTAGACACAGTTCCTACATGCAAAAACATCCAAATACCAACTTGCTAGAAACCTGCTTTTATAGAAGCCCAGGAAACAGAAAGATTATTTCACCAACCCAACAAAACATCTTTAATTTTTTTCATTTAAACCTTTCCAGTTTTGCTACTAAACGCAGAAAATCTTCAAGGTGATTTGCAGCTATAAAGCATTGTTGGTGTTTTATCCTCTCACTGCCTTTAAGTGGATGCATTTCTGGGCAAGAGGAAATGTGCAGCTGTGGTAGAGGATTGCCACAGTTTGAATGCCAATGCCACAGTTCCAGAAACGGCAAAAATTCAAGAGTTGAGGAAAATGATGTTGGCGTCAGTGCTTGTTTAGAAAACAATCAAATATTCTCATCCGGAACTGGTGAATTCAAATTTCCTATTGTGTTGATTAATTTTCTGTCTGATCAAACTAAATCAATTAACTATTTCAACCTCTAATTAGTAGTTGAATGTGATAGTACACATGGTGACTAAAACAAGACCAAAATATAATTTGGCTACAGGGTTCATGTTGAATGTTATTACTATCTAACTCATAAACACAGTTGAAAATTGTACTTAAAAGTTACAATGTCAGCTAAATCTCATACTGACATTATAAGTGTAAGAGGTGTCCCTCCTCTCTGGACTGGTCCTGTGTGGTTCACATTGACAAGCCTCTGTTTTAATTAAGACTCAAGTTACAGGGATATGCTACTTATATCTCTCTGGCAGTTTCAAAATAAAATACATTTTCACAACGACACCATATTTTTCTTGTGAGGATCAACAGTTTTCATTTCTTGTTCGTGGTCAAAACTTATGCAGTTACTTCGCCTTATTTTCGTCCAATGTATTATACAAAGTGCTGCATACTGTATGACTACATAAATGCTTTGAAACAACAGTAAACCCTTCAATCTGCAAAAGAATACAGAAGAATTAAAATTTTTACAATGCTTTCCAAGTCACTTTCTCTCTCTCACACACACCCCACACCACACACACACACACCACACAACACACACACACCACACAACACACCACACATATAATTATACACACACAAAAATCATTGTAGGCAGTGCTGATCGAGAACAAAAAAGACATTTGAAGTTTATTATGAAAAGGACAATGGACATTTTCCCCCCGGTTTTTGACATTATAAACTAGAATAAAAGAATTCATCAAAGAAAATAAATCAGAAATCCAATTTACGATGACAAACATGTAAGACGCATCCCTAAACATGTATCTATAGCAGACAAAGTCTTCTGTGGTTTAAAATTACCTAAACTCAAATTGTCATGTGGAGCCGAATTAAAACTTTTATTTGAAGGACGGCACGTGCATTCGGTCTCGCTTACGGCTTTCTGTTTTGGTTAACTCAGCTTTCCACTTTTGACCGTCAGTTTACGCATTTGACCTGCGTTTAATTCAAAAAAGAAACTGAGACATGCAAAGTTTGGTCACACTGTTTGTTGTTTACGATCTACCACGGCGGTCGGAACTGTCGCTTTAGCCGACTAACTAGCGAGGTTATCCCGCCAGCAATGTCAACGTGGCGGAGGCTATGCACGTGAGTGCGGACGGCTCACGGACTACTTGCTCCTCCAGAGCGCGTGACAGACCGGCACACACGGCTTGCTCGGAAATGTAACGGTTTGTGATCAGAGCCTGAGTACGGGCAGACCTCTCCGCCAACGGACTTCTTCAAAGGTGGGGAACATCAAGGGGAAAGTGCTTGTTTTACTCCTGACTATTTACGAGAACGACGGTCAATATGACTTAAACGTTTACCTTCAAGAAACCCCCCAAATTATATAATGTGTGTTACCCACAAATATAGTCAACTTGTATGTCACAACTGAAACTCTAATGAAATATTAGAAAAACCTATCTACAATTCGGCTTGTATGTAATCTTCCAAAAGAATTATTTTTAATGTCAATTTTCACAGCTGATCCCCGCTGCCCACCTTACACGCCAGTACGTCATTGGCGACGATTTAAATTTAACATTAGAGTTTTAAATCAAAATGTTTTTCTAATATGTGAATTGCTATATATGCCGAAATTAGGAGGAGTGGTAAGCTAAAGCATGCCAGAAAATATGTTGCGTTGTAAAGGGTGAGTTAAATATCACAACATTAAAGGCATGAAGGGAGAATAAAAATTTCTGCTTTTCTTGACCTTCAGATCTGGAGGCCGAGCTGGCAGCATGGAGAAGAGGCGGCGCGACGCGCTGCCCGGGAGCAGCTGGACCCCCTTCGAGGCTAACAACCCGGCACCTTCCTCCGGAGAGGGCCGGACATTGTGATCGTTGGCGGCGGCCCGCTGTGGCTGTCCATCGCCTACTGCTGAAGCAGAAGGAGAGGGTGCGAGGACGCTGAAAGTTGTCGTGGTGGGAAGGAACCCAACGGTGAGGGGACCCAGTATTGTAAATTCTAGCTGTGTTCATTTTTATTTACCATCCATAATTTACAAGCCGCATTTTCCAGAATTGACATCAGCTTGAAGGAGGGCAAACAGGAATAATGAAATTAAAACCTACCCTATCATTAATCCTGTTGTCAACAAAGAACGTACATCCGAAACTTTGTGCAAAGAGAGAGTAAATGAAGAGGGAAAAAACAGTAATAATACAGTTGCTGAAGTAATGATGCAGCAGGATGACAGAACAGAAGTATTCCATAAATATGTTGCAGGCATATGAGATTGCTGAGCTACAGTTTTATGCATTTTAAATGACATTTCATATAATTCTTAATTTGTTCATTTGTCATTTGAGTCGAAATGTTTTGAATCATAAGTCTTAAAGGGCAGTCTGCTGTCATACAAAGAAAAAAGTTCTATCTATTAAAGGTGGAATAGCAGATTTTGTGTTTTATTTATAAAAATAACACTGTATCAACATGTTTGAAAATAACACTATCAAAAAATACCATATTACATTTTGCTGAACTTCCTAACTCTAAGAAACAATACAATTTTATGTCTATCGACATTAGCTCAGCGATAAGTTGTAAAATAAATGTTATATGAGTTGCTTAGATGATTAGAGCCTGGCTTTTCCTCATATACAATTGTGATAATTGTTGATCTTTAAATGTTGCAATGTAATTTAAACTGGTTTTTCGTTTGTTTTTTACGTTTCCTAAGATAAAAAAGAAACTGACCTCATTACAAGTTTCTATAGAAATGAACGTGATCATTCACTGTATTCGGATCATTTTTTCTTACAGAAAACGATAAAGTTCCTGACAGTTCGCTCTTTAGCCTAGACACTGGCTTAATTTTGATGCATAGTATCATATGACTATTTAAATTTATACAGCTTCAAGGCTTACGTGTCTCCTACACATTTCCTAAAATATTTATGGACTTCGCGTAAGGCACTGGTATAGGACATTAATTCTGCTTATCAGTGTGACAAAGACGACGCCATTCAGGGAAATCATAACCTCTGCCGTACAGCATTATCAGACTATATGAATGACATCTCTTATGACTCATCCAAACACCCTTGCACTCTCACACCGTGCACAAGTCCATATGGAATATATTTATTTTATTTACCTCTCATTTTTAATGCATTCTTTGGAATCCTGTGTAATGTTTTTGTCGGTGTCTTTGTATTTTCAGAGAGAGAGAGAGAGAGAGAGAGAGAGATTTACTTTTTTCCTTGGCAGGCCAGATGAAAGAGTCGGGGGAGAAAGCCAAAGGAATTTCCCTCACTCCTCAGCTGCCGGGCTGGGGGAGGGGGAGGCCGCTGCTCGGGGCCTTTTCCCTCTTTCGGACAGGCGAGGGCGCACAAGGACAGCGGAGGCTGCTGGAGCTCCGCACTCTGCAGCCTGCCTCCCTTTCCTCTCCGTTAGACCACATGACTCCACCTCTCCACACAATATCAACGCAATCCAAGTCAACACCGCCATGCCACCATGCCCTGTAGCTGCAGACCTCACAAATCACATGAAAAACGCTGAAGTCTTTATGTCGATGCATCAGGGGATGTCAGGCTCTGGTCATTCTCAGCAAAAGCTGCAACCTCGCTTTAACTGAATACATGTGAGGACAGAGTGGTGCAATATGCCTATAATAAGTCAGTTTTAACAAGTGTAGACATTCAAAATATTTCCAATAAAGGGAAAATAGAGTGTGATGTTATTTTTTTTTAGTTATAGTTCCCAAGCTAAACTCTTTTCTAATATCTACTCCTGATTATGGCTACGGTGCATAAAATATAGAGTCACTTAGAAATATGTGAACACCTGTCACAGTCAGTTGCTCTACACATTTTTGTTATAGGTTGCCAAGTTAGAATACAGATGGAGTGAACTTAATCACAAATTGAAGAGGCATAAGCTTCATAAAAACATCCAGTGCACACTGTGTAAACTGCATCCTTCAGTTAATCAAACATTAATTAAATTAAATTTGCTACAACTCTGTTAAATCCACATTGTTCCCTGGAAGCACATTAACTTCAAATAAGTTAATCATCCCTGCTCTGGCCTCGGGACAAAATACAAGCTCTTTATAGCCTATAGCAGGTCTTCCTTTATCAGTCTTAATTGACTTTTTACTTAAAGGCTGCATAAAACTGCATCAAAGAGCTAAAAGAAAAAACAGCCACCACCCTCAACCACTGCAAAGCAGCACCCATCACTGCTCCCTGCTGAAGCATTGTCACAGCACCAAACCACATTTTATTTTTTACTGTTCAAATGTAAATAAGTAACATTTATTTCTTGCAAATGAAAGATTAAGTCAAAATATACCACATATGGCTTTATACATTTATATATTATATTTACATACATAATAACAGGCTTTATAACTTGTTTCAGAGGCAGAAATAATGAATTGAGATTTCTGCCTGGCTGTCGCTCTGGCCCATGCTCTGTTAACTTTTAAGACTTCATGTCAAATGGCTTTTTATCTAAACTCTGACCA
This sequence comes from Seriola dumerili, assembly GCF_002260705.1. Classification (NCBI taxonomy): domain Eukaryota; kingdom Metazoa; phylum Chordata; class Actinopteri; order Carangiformes; family Carangidae; genus Seriola; species Seriola dumerili. The sequence goes on along the minus strand of NW_019174365.1, from coordinate 2,655,107 downwards.
CTAGGCTTGACCTTTGAGAACTTAACTTGACTCCACTTAAGGCGAGAATGAGAGGGGCAGGACAGATAAGGGAGGCATGGGATGGGGGTCGGGGTTATTCAATAAATGCACTTTTATTATCATCATTATTATTATTATTTTATTATAATGTTATTGTCAAAACTTACCATATCTCTACATCACAGTTGTTACAATCAATTAAAGTGTATTTAAAAGCATGACCTGGAAAATTGAAATTGGTTTATTAGTCTATTGTTATTATTAGCAATTTTTCCCTCCGTTTTTGGTGGAATTTGTTTTCTTAAAAAAAATATTGGAATCTATTGATACTGAACTGCAGATGGATAGACAGATAGATAGATAGCTGCTGCTTGTTGTACCCGCAGATACACCCCCTCCCCGACGCATTGCTCCCTCTGTTTACCCATATATCCAATCAATGCGTGTCGTCATCAGGGGGGGACCATCATGACGACTGGCCTATTAAGAATGACAGCTCTGGAGAAAGAAAGAGAGAGAGAGGGTAAATGGTGATCCCTCCCAGAGCTCCCTCTCCGCACTCTGGAGCGCTCTTCTCTCAGGGTCAGACCGGATTGCATCCCCTCTTTTCGAGAAGCCTCTCCTTCTCCTTGGGACTCATCCCCCCCGCCCCCCACACCCACCACAACACACACATACACACACCCCTCCAACCTGAAAATCATCGCCTTGGTTTTGACGGCTCGCACTCTCCTGCGGAGTCGAGATTTCTAAGTCGTGCTTGTGATGGAAAGCAGAGAGGAAATGGTGATGCTGACGGAGGGAGGTCAGCTTGGCAAGAGCGGCTCTAATTTGTCGGAAGCTATCGGGAACCCCGTGCGAGAACCGCAGGGGAAGCCGAGCCACAGGAGCTGTCTGAGCCCCGGCGCTGCGCCCTATTCCCGGGACAGGACCGAGCTGGTGGTGGAGGAGAGCGCACGGAGGAATATGTGTGCCGACATGAGGCCAGTTGGCACGTCCTCCTCCGCAGAGAGGCACCGGACTGATCATCCCCACAAAGACGGCAGCAGCTCAGACACCGAGTCGGACTTCTACGAGGAAATTGATGTCAGCTGCACGCCTGAAAGCATGGACTACCCAACAGCAAAAGGTAGGTATAGGCTATGACTGGGAGCTGCATGCCACTGCAGGTTTTCTGTGATTGCATGGTGGCGCGTAATGAAGTTGATTGAATGCCAACGACTGAATTATGCCAGTCAAAAATGTCACATGCAGCATGGATCATTCAAAAATTACATTCATCATATCTGAAAATTTACAGGGGAATCGAAAATAAGACTCTGTGCTCGATGAAATACGGTGTAGCCTCAGTGAAATACAGTATAACTGCAGTCAGTGCTGCGCAGCTGTTCTGTCAAGTGACCAATGTGGCTGGAAACACGCTGAGGTGACACCCACAGTCTAACCAGGCATTTTCCCCTCTGAGTTTGGCGAAGTCACTCGTACAGCAAATGTGCCTATACGTGTATTTACTGCGCGAAGAAAAATGCAGGATTTTATGTAAACCACAGGCTAAAACGTGAAGAGAAAAAGGCCACTCACATGGGAATTTTCTGGGATGTCTTTCTGGCGTTTTCCAAGATGCAAAGTCCGAAGACTGCTTGCAGCAGACGTGTTAAATCCTGTAACGAAATCATATGAAAAAAACATTCAAATATTTGAGTAATTCGTAGGTGATGTTTGCCCCAAAATAAAAAGGATGACAAAAACATTAACGAATGAAACCAGCATCTGAGTGAACTAATATTATGGTTATACACATCAACACACTCTGAATTTTTTTATTATAATAAATAAATATTATATACATAAAGGTAGGCTACTAAAACTCCACAAAATGAAGACATGAGCTTCCTGAGCTAAATGTCAGGAAGGCCCTTAATTTTTTTAAGAGCATTTGAAATAATGAAATGATCCTACTTCACATGCCAACTCTCAGGAAAATAGCTTATTAAATATGAAACGTCTCGGTGTGTGTTTGCTCTGTCTAAATTATTCTGCTGAACACTGTATATGTTAATTCTATAACGAATTATTCTGCACACTGATTCAGGCAGAAATGGAGATTCTCCGGGTCACCCGAGTGATACTGGTGCTGACCCGGGTAAGACTGTCCCAGGTCAGAGCTCTCTATCCTACGCAGCGGACCAGATTCGCCGGTACCGGACAGCGTTCACGCGGGAGCAGATTGCACGGCTGGAGAAGGAGTTTTACCGGGAGAACTATGTGTCCAGGCCGCGGAGATGCGAACTGGCGGCCGCCTTAAATCTACCTGAAACCACCATCAAGGTAAGATAAGTGGATGATGTCCAAGCAGCAGAGCTGACTCAGGCCTCTGAGGCATGAATACAAGCTCATATTGTGTGAGCTTGTATTCGTAAAAAAAAAAGGGTCATGTGTTTAAATAACTGATTCTGAGAGGTAATTTTATACATCATATGAAGGGGGGAAAACAAAACATAACCCAGAGACTAAGAATAACCTAAAATCAAATGTTGAAAAGAGACATGCAGCAAACAAGCAGACTGACATTTACTGGGAGCAGTAATTTTTTTCATTTTTTTTTTTTTTTAACTGGACCAATAAAAAGTACAAATTGTAACTGCTTTAATTTAATTTTGTCATGGGATTTAGGGAAATTTTACTTTAATATGCAAAACACCACTGTAACTCAAATGCAATTTTGTGCGTAAAAGCGAAACTGTATGAGCTACAGATGTGTTTTTTTTTACTGTGGTTTGTCTGTCTATAAATAGGGGTTGTGGTTAATATTTGACCCGGTGTGTCTCTGTACCAGGTGTGGTTTCAGAACCGCAGGATGAAAGACAAGCGCCAGCGTCTGGCCATGACGTGGCCTCACCCAGCCGACCCGGCCTTCTACACCTACATGATGAGCCACGCGGCGGCCACGGGGAACCTGCCTTACCCCTTCCCATCCCACCTGCCGCTACCTTACTACTCCCACCTGGGTGTCGGAGCTGGCTCGGCTCCGGCCGCCACACCTTTCTCCAATCCCCTGCGCTCTCTCGACAGTTTCCGGATGCTGTCTCATCCCTACCAGAGACCGGAGCTCCTGTGCGCCTTCAGACACCCCTCCCTCTACCCTGGTCCGACCCACGGCCTCGGTCCCGGAGGAAGCCCCTGCTCCTGCCTGGCTTGTCACTCCAGTCAATCCAACGGTATCTCAACCAGGCCCTCTGGCTCGGACTTCGCTTGCTCCCCAACTAGCAGGACTGACGCTTTTGTCACTTTCACACCTTCAGTGCTCAGCAAATCCTCATCTGTGACATTAGACCAGAGGGAAGAAGTGCCTCTGACCAGATAAAACCAAAACAAACAACTCTTGTTCTATATAAGCCTTTCCCATAAGCTTTTTAACCTAACATATTATATGATCAGGACTGAAACAGCATGAAGAGGTAGCCTGTAAGCAGTGAAAGCCAGCTTAAACTTGGGACAAGACAATTAGCCAGAACTTCAGCTATGTGACGCACAACAGATCTTCCATTACTGAAAAATAATAATCCCATTGCAGAGCCAGGACAGTGGGCTGAAATATGATGCCACGGACACAAAACCACATTTGATTTTTAGAAGATTAATTTGATGTGAGAGAGAAAGAGGAGGGATTCCAGAGAAACGTTTAAATCTCCGTGATGGATGGCGTTAAGGTTTTTATCATTACATGTCGTCTCTTTACGTGTCCAAATCGACCTACATGTATTGTTAGTTACGCGAGAATGATGCTTTCCATCTCTCTTTTTAACAAGGGGATTTGTTAACAGGCTGCGGCCGTCTCATTATAACCAGCTCTCCACACCGGGGCCCTCCACGGCGGCCCGTGCCGAAATGTGCAGATGCTAGTAAAATTAGTAAGTGATGTATATGTACGACCCGGTGAATTTTGAGTGTTGAATTAATGACAATAGCAGGAAGGAAGGGATCGTTGCTGCCAAAAGGTAACAAGGCGCCAAGGGAACGGATTACTACTACAACCCGCACTGTTTGACGAGGGAGGGAGGGAGGGAGGGAGGGAGGGGGAGGAAGGACCCAGAAGAGGATGGAGAGAGACAGAGAGGGGACAATCAAAATGAAAAAAATAAATTCTTAAGGCCATCGAACACACTCTCTTCCAGTTTCCTCCCAAATGATACAAGAGCCAGTTCTTAAAGCGGATGAAATGTGATTAAATTCTGCCTATAGGCCTCTTTAAATATTTGTCTCGCTTTGCACTGCTACAGTGGCACCGGTTTAGTGGCATTTCGTGGAGAAAGCGGAGTAACAAGTAACTGATTATGTTCCATTTTATTTTATTTTATTTCATTGGTCGTTTTGATTTTTTTGTCTGGGTTGTCCTCAACGTCTAATTTGCAATAAACACTGTCAAAGAATCAATAGAGCATTGGAGTGTCTGTCTTCTAAACACCATTATGATTTGTCTAAACCGCCAATAAGGATTTATTAAACAAAAAATAATATAATAAAATAAAGAAATGTGACTTTAATCCGAGAGAACAAAATAAAAGATCAGATTCAAACAAGCTTTGTTCCACGTCATCTTATTTCGTTTGATTTCGTTCAGCAAAAGTAGCCTGTTATGGATTGTCTATAATCTGGAGTGGAGAAACACCCCACCACCACCACCACCACCACCACCACCACCGCCTCCAATAATAACACTAATTTTGTTCTCAAGTGGCCGGTGTCAAAACACCCGAGTGTGCCCCCATCCCTCCTCATGGGATCACTAGATTGACCGTGACAGTTAAGTGGTCCCCGGGCTCCGTTAACGCCACTCATATTTTTCTCTCCGACCACTTAATAGACACGGCAGAATTAGTTGTCTGGAGATATTAGAAATGCAAAGAGATCGATGATTCAGAGGGCTCCGCCAACCAATAAGCGGTGATCGTAATTGGCCGCATTTGACCGAGGCTGCGCAAATTAGAAGAGTTTTTCCGAATGTAATAGGATTGGCGAGGCGCCGTGGCCCGCAGAGAGACACACAAATCAAGATAAGGTCGTAGATGGGGACAATAATGTGCGGAGAAGTGGTTGGCATTTAGCGTTGGCCCTCAAGTCCAGTAGCGTAATTGTAGCTATAATCTAACGAGCAAGAATGCAAAAATAAGACATTTTAGATGAAATAGTGTCTTCAGCCTGTGCACTAACGAATAATTCCCAAACGCACATTTATCCTCACAAGTTAGTCCCTTCCATGAACAAAATCGAAAACCAGACAAAAAATGTCTTAGAAAGTCAGTAGATTTTCATTCTCCTCTGATGCTTCCTGAGGTAAAAGATTCATCCTAATCAGACTGTGCTGCACCCACACACACCGCCACAAACACGCCAGCACCCCCACCCCCTCCCGCACAGGCGTTTGATTGATGGCCTTATTAACTGGAGTTCTTGTAAGTGTGACCGAGCTGATTAAAATGCATATGTTTGGAATAATACACCGTTTAAGCCACCCGGGTCGGGGCGAAAGCACAAGGCAGATTTATGTAAACTATCAGGCGGTGTCTTTAAGCCTGATAGGGACACGGGTCATGCAGGAAAATGGCTTTGGTTTGTGCATAATAAAATGGTGCCATAAAATAAAGATGAACGGATCAACGGGTATAGCTGAATAGGCCATTCAAATGGCGCAGCCTCTCCAAAATTCTGTTTTCATAGCGGGTTATTTTTAACAGGCTGGAAAAAGCTTGGAGCTGATTCTCATCTGGTTACACAGGAGCAGCAGCACTATACGATCATCTTCTAAACCAGCGTCACACTGTGCCAGAATGACACATTTAAGTGAGGCAAATTACAACCACATTTACCCAGCCACGCATATGGATCTCCATCTCCCCTCAATCCTCACAGGCCTAATCCAGTACCAACATGCCATTTAATCGCAAAAAGACTGCGTATGACTGAGCTTTAAGATATGATGGGCTCATAGACAGCGCGCATAACAGCAATTACATCAGCCTTGTAAGATCCTATTAGTGCGAATTGGCTCAGGGCTCTCCAGCTCCCACAACTAGCACAAAGCATTTTGATAGGGGCGGTGCAGTGCAGCTGTCCACCGACAGCAAATTCAAAAAAAAAACACACCAAATGGATCTGTGGCTGCTGCAACTGCTGTTTAAATTGGATTACATCCTAATTTACAGGCCCTTGTCGTAACGCAAGGGGCTGGCGGAGGCGTGGACGGACCAATCACACAGTAATGATGATGAATGGGAGATTAATGCGCATACAAGAAAGACAATTTAAGCCTTCATCTGTTTAAATAGGCTTCCAATATCATTTGGAAACGGAGGTCACGTTAAATCAATTGGGGGACGCGTGAAAGTCGTTTTCGGCTGCGTCTTTATCAACATTATTTACGGTGCACCGGAGACAGCTATATGCAGCAGGAAAATGGACCGGCTGCTACGTGCGTATGTGACATACAAGAGCAGCAAAAACAGAGCAGCATGGATTCAGGATATAAAGAGACCCCCTTAAAACCTCTCATTTAGGCCTAGTTGTTCAAAATTCAGTAGAGCCGAAGGTGTTTCTAGAGGTTTCTGTGCACAACCATGCTAAAAATTCTCCACGAGGACTGAAAATTAATATCTTTAAATTCAAATACACTCACAATGTTGGGTTTTTGTAACATAGGTTCTGTGGAACATGGCAGCTCGTTGAAGGAAAGGTAGAATTTGAAAATGAAATGGTGACAAAAAATACTGGCACATTCAGAATTGAATGTATAGGCTGTTTGTGTTTGAGGAGTGGTTCATTTAGGCTACAAACCAAACTTCATTCAGAGCAGATAGCCTACACTAGGCCTATAGCTAGCTACACACCAGGTCAGGTATATGGCAACACCAACACGCCAGTTCATTTGGCAGGCCTACTCCCAAAATCTCACTGGCGCCAAAACTGTTTTTTGGCGGCTACATGAAACAAACTCTTTCCCAAGTTTTTCCCTCGTTTCACTATCGCCCATCGATGCAAATTCAAAGGGAAAAGAACATAATAAAAAGTAATATATGCTTACACATGCAGAGGTTGTCGGGTTGACCTTTGGCAGCTGCAACTTTACATGATAGAAACTAAAACGGATCGACTTCGACATTTTTATCGTCTTTTGTGACATGGAAACTGACTTAGACACCGAAACAGAAGTCACCTGAGTGATACTTTTTATAGCCTACTTCCTGTTTGCAGGTAATGATTCGGGAAACACTATCGCGCAGGTGGAACAAAAGAAACAAAAAGAGTAAAGATTTGCTTAAAAGCAACTCAAATATATATATATATATTTCAGATTAAAATAAATAAATGAATAGCCTACATAAACAGAAATTCATATGTGATAAGTGATGCAGTGACATAAATTAACCAATTTAGGCGCACAAATCGATACTATTTCTGCCACATACTCCCCTCTTTAATTAATATGGTCTGCCCCAGGAGCTTTTTAAGCAGGTGTTTGCACCTGCGCAAAGATTTTGCCACCAAGCCATGCTACTTGAAGATACGACCGAGGTATGTATTTGGCCCACACCCATAGGTGTTCACTGTTTTTCACAATACAGATGGCAGGCTTTACATTCAGTTCTCACAATGACAAATAGTCACAATCTGCATGAATATGTAAAACTGGTGATATTTCTAAAAAGTAAAATTTAAAAAAGTGAAAATCGGTATCTTTGTGTTAATCCGTTTATAGCTCAATATAGGTCCACAACACATATTGCATTGAATCATATTTTATTCTCTGTTGAAGTATTAACAACTGAAATTTTGAGGCTGCTGTTGTGACAAATAATCAACACCTTTACATTTATTTTTGAATGTGGAAATATTTGAGATAATGTCATCAGATTTATGTTGTATATTGGGCATTAGTTATCCTCTTAAAGGTGGGGGGAAATAGTCCTTTGGCAAGTTCAGAAACACCTAATGTTGTTGACATACAATCACTTGTCTGCACTGACAGGATGTAATTGTGTTTCTTTTTGTATCACTTGCATGGTGGCACTGGAATGAACCCTGTCCAGACACCCACACTGAACCCAAGTTATTTTCCATGCTTTTGGCTAAAATTTGTACGATGAGCTGTAGTCCTTTCAGGCTATTATTATGCATGGTTTAGATTTTTCTGAAATGCTCTACCTTGGTCCCACACCCTGGTTTTTAAACATTTAAGACACTTTAACATTTAAAAAGTGCTGAGAACATTATTATCTCATTTTATTTTCCCTTTGTATTTGAGCAGAAATGGAGCTCTGAGTGACATATTCCAGATCGCCATCTTCTATCAGTGTCCAGTGGGCCGCTGATGTACCGAGAAAACCCAAAGACAGAACACCAAGTACAATGAGATTCCTAATGTAAGTACAGGAAAATATCCCTTTCTGAGGCAGAGAAGTACCAGGTATGGTGGCAAGGCTTTGTGCAGACATGTAAAGCAGATGATGAATATATCAGAGAAAACAGTTTAATTATCTGTTGATTATACTGAAATTAAATGTTTAAGGTGTAAAGAGAGCTGGTTAGAGTGTCACCTCTTATTAAGCAGCTGTTGGGGTGATGGGTAGTGAACCAGAACAGTCTCCTGGGGAACCTAATTTGGGCTGCAGTGTTGATATCTCCTCATTTTTATCCTCTTTGCCATCCTCATCCTTGGAGCCATTTCGGGCTAGGGGATGGCTTTTGTTGTTTTAAAAAACTAGGCAAGGTTGGACGTCCTTTGTTGTAGCACAAGGGTGTGACTTCAAAGGATTGAAATCATGCTCATCCATCATGTCAGGGACAGCACTTCGCCTTTGTATGTGGCCACACTCTTGAATGCAAATGGGTGTTAATATGTTTTTGTGTTGAGAAGATGCTGCATCCTGTGATGCTGCAGGTGTTTTCAGAGTTTAGTACTTGTGGGGGTGGAATTTAGACTTTTCACAATTTATTTCTACAAATTGATCATCTTCATATTTGTTTACATGTCCAGTCTCACTAAACTAAACAAAGGAGTTTATTATTATGACACCATGTTGCATATTCTTATGATCGTTAATACTAAAATCCACAGATGAGAAAACTGAACATGCTAATTTTTCTAGTTTTCAGTTTTGGTTGTGGAATAGAAAAGTCCCAACGAGCAATGAGCGAGGTTCTATTTTTAAATTCCTACGGTGAGAAGTCAACAGACCGGAAACAAAAGTTTCACAGCAAGATTTAATCTGTGATACCAGAAGTAAATGACATGTGCCTCAGTCAGCTGAGCCACATGCATAACTAACACCATCTTACTTTTGAAATTATTATGCAGTAGTGCACACTTTTTGGAATAATAAGCCCAGTACATCTGCCTCTACCAAATAAAATCAAACCATGCTATCTTCACTGGTCTTTCTCTGCCTCACACTTCTGATAATGTTTCCCTTTGCAATAATCAAGTGAAACTCAAAAGTACACTGTTGTTGAGTGGCTAATAGAAATATTCACTTTATAGCTTCTTTTTTCAAAGTGATGGTTTAATTGATTATTAAACAAGTAGACTTTTTAAATGGAAGTACACAGTGGTTAATATGCAATATAAAAACAAGAAAACTATGGGTCCAGTGACCAAAGTAAAAGAGCATGAGAAAGCAGCTAAATTTTTTTTTTTTTTTTTTTAATTTAGTTTCCATCATGAGCTAATTGCATGCGGCGCCCTGTCGTTGACAGTGCTGCTTTCCTAACCATTATGCTGCTCATATTGTCTCTTCCTGAACAGCACCACTCTATAGCCTCTCACTGCTGGTACTGATGCTCACATCCATGTTGTAACAACTCCTGTCAGAGTGACAGTACTCAAGAGGTCCCACTCCTTTATCAGCCCTCCACCGGACTGATAGTGGCAGAAATCAGTTCACTGCAGGTCAATGTAGGAGGAGTTTTAATTCACGAGGCAGCAAGTGTGAAAGAAAGATTGTAGATATTATATAGATTAGGACGTGTGTTTTTTGTGTGTCCATGCCCTATAGGCCACCAACCAGGAGAAAAGTCTATTGAACTTCAGTATCACATAGCCTATAATATATTGTACACAGTAATTGTACATGTACATTCTTTGTGTATGGAGTTCCCACCATCACACAGGGAAAAAAAAACATCACAGACTCGGTTTAGAAAAACGCAGAAAAGGCTATATGCCTCTCGCCTGATGTACTGTTGTCACTTAAAGTCCAAGTAATGGCCACATAATGGCCAAGTGTCACTTTGATAGTGCTGGTAGGAACTAAGCCTCCAAGGTCTCCCAAAAGTCTTACTCAGCGTTGTGATGATGATCAACTTATTAAATGTCACTTGATTGTTCAGCTGCTTTCCCCATGAGATCTTCTCTGTTTTGAGGAACCGCTCACAGAGCACGCCACATTGTGCGATATTGTTTAAAATGATTTAATAAGCACTTTGTTTTACGACGCAGCGTTATTATTTTACGACCCTCTCGGCAGCCAATGGCTTTGCAGATCAGTCCAATTCTCTCCACACCTCATTTTATTTTACTGCACGCTGGCCGCTTTACTGCTCGGCAATGGTGGTGGCTGAGGGCGACGGGGAAAAGTTGTGCCCTCTCTTTCCCAGAGAATCAAACAGACTCCAGAGCAGAGTGTAAGAAAAAGCCCGTTCCCACAGTGTTAGTGGACTTGCATCACTCAAAATGCAGCATGTTGTCTTTTACAGTGGGAACGGGCTGCAACTGAAACTCATTTGACGTGTTCTGCCACGATTAGAGCTGAAGTTTGATGGCAGTGTGACGTCTGTGTGGGCGACTGGTGATGTGGCTGCACCGTAGGTGTGTGTCTGCTTGTGTATGCCTGCCTGTTGGTGTGTGTGTGTGCGTGTGTATGTGTGCGTGCGCCTGAGATGGAGCATCTCATTGCTGCAGTGATGTATCCTCATTATGTCCCCGTCCCATGACCGTCACACTCAGCCTACTGGTCCTCTCCTGGGGGACTGGGCTGTCTGCATGGGCTTCCCCTTCTATCCACACCTCCATCTCCCAACCCCCCTGTCCTGCTGACTCCGAACCCCTTCCATCCCCCAACCTGCACTCAGTGTGAAGTGCTGAGTCGTCCTGCTGAACTCGTACTGTTACTGCTGACCAATAGCTGTGGTATGGTGATGTTAACTGTACATAAAAAGCCTAAATATCCAAACGTACTGTGGGCTGAACTGAGGGTCATGTGTAGTGACTTCACAATAAAGATTTGAGCAGAAGAAGAATAAAGTCTAATGCGGCAATGGGTTCAACTGACTATTCATTAAACCCCTCCCTGCAGTGTCAGTAACATACAAGCTGCTGGAAAAATGCTGTTCATTTCCATGTACATAGATCAATCATTTTTCCTAGGATCTGTTAAGCCTCAGTCTTTTTGCACAGTATAAAGTATGTTTATACCCATCCAGATATTCAAAAGACCTTTTGTTCTAAAACCAAAACAACTCAACTGGAGACATTTAAAAGTCGCCCAACTCACAGAGCTAATGGCCCGCGATAGTTTCATTTTAGTTGGCAAAAATCGATGGGCACCAACTAGAGATGAGAGGCCCACCAAAAAATTTAGACAGTTCCTTCTATTATCTTAAACTGCATTGTGCAAGAACGGAAAGCTCGACAGGTGTAGGAGCAACAGCAACTCAGGGATCAGGGCTTGGCAAATGGTCAATTCCCAAAGGAGCAGCTCATACTAAAGATGTGCATTGTGACGCAAGTGCCAGTGTGTACGAGTGTGTGTCCTGAGGCAAGATAAGTTTGGGAGGTAAGGTTACACCATGGGAAAGGGAGCAGAGGAGATAGTGGTACCAGATAGTGAGGGCATCAGAAGAGGAGCTAAGAGCCTGTGCTTAGTGCTTTAATGGATGATTTGAAAGAACATTCGCACTGTTTGGCCGGGAGCAGACCTCCACAAGACTATAAAAACTCTGGTGATTGAAAAGGTAGAGGTCAGAGTGTGTGTGTGTGTGCGTGCGTGCGCGCATGTCTCCACAAACAGGCTTTCCAGGATCTTTTTTTTTTTCCCATAGGACAATTCCATGAAAAAAGAAACATTATCTGCAGGGTTAAAGTTAGGTCGATAGATTGTGTGGTTGTAGGATTAAGGGTGAAATGATCATGATTTGTCGCTTGATGCCTAATTACTAAGCTTGATGATATGATGTACTATGATCAAATTTTACTGTGTCTGTTTTATATCAGAATCTTGTATACAGTAAACATCTTCCAGAGAAAGCAGCCAGAGACATTCATCCCCTCTGAGGGGCTTTGAAGGATATTTTTTTAAAAGTCTTTCTTAATATAATACCCACATAAACACTGAAAGAGTTATAGACTGCTGCAGGATGACGTATTTTTGTAGGCCAACCCAGAAGTTAGCATTACCCTGGTTCTCTCAACAAAAAGCCAATGGGATTTTTCTATTGGCTTTTGGATTATTGCAGAAAATAAGATCAGTGACAAAGCAGTTTGATACTTACACATTCAGCACAATGATCTTCAGAAATGAACAGCATTAAGATTTTTGAAGCCTAAATACAATCTTCAGAAATAAAAAAGGCAATTAGCTATTGTTTTTTTGCATTTCTGCTTTATTTCATAGTGACAGTAGAGATAGACAGGAAAGTCAGGAGAGAGAAAGAGGGAATGACATGCAGCAAAGGGCCCAGGCTGGACTCAAACCCGGGCCGCTGCGGTAAGGACCCAGCCTTAGCACATGGTACGCGCTCTACCGGGACACCAAGTGCTTACCTCTTCTTACAAAAGCATTTCCTCTTACAAAGTTAGTAATAGTTTGCAAAAGTGAGTACAAACACAACGAGACTGTAAAGTCAGACTGGTTGGTAGATCAGTTTTTGTGTGCAGCCTGATGACATTTAACCTCCTCAAAAACCTCTTTTCGTTTCATTTAGCCACTTGTTAGCAACAGGCCCTTTTTTAAAGGCATGTAAAAGCTTTAAAAAATATCACGGCTGGGGTATTTACTGACTTATTTTATGTCATAGAATGAGATGTGAAGATGTCTTGAGCTTGTGTTAACTACACACCTTATTTTAGTCATCTAAGCAAAGAGCCATTCCATAAACCCGTCGACTTCAGGACGAGGGAACCAGAAGTGCTAAAATGCTAACTAATTTCTATGGTTTTAGGATTCATTCTTGCATTTTTCTGTTGGTCGCTATGATGGCTCCTCCTGTTCATTCTGGCTATGGAGAGATCCCTTCCTAACGCAATGAGATGACTGAATTTGATGTCAAACTCTGGAGATTTCTATTGTAACAATATGACCAGTTTATACTTATTACTCTTGCCGGTAACTGACTGTTATAGCCCCGTTATGTTCCAGCTCTTACCCTGTTCACGAAAACATCTGCATTTCCTATGTCATTTAGTGAAAAGCCAGTGTTCCCCTGGCGAACAGGAAGTGAGGTCTTTTGTTTCTGGCAGAAGCCACAGTGGTTTGCTGCTCAATCAAAGACGAGCTGCTTAGTCAGCATATTGGAACAATAGAAAGCGGGACTGTGAGTTTACAGTGAAGTGAAGCGATGAGCTCATTACCAGAGATAAAAAAAAAACAATGCAATCTCAGATTACCGCCGTTAAATCTAAGAAATCTCCTCAGTGTGTGTGCACATCTACAATGATTTTGTCACTAATTAATTAAATTGTATGTGTGCAAACTGAGCACAAACGCTTGTACTGTGTAAACAGTCTAGTTTAGATTTTTCTCTCTTTAGATCAGCCTGAAAGCCGTTAGTGAATAGACGTGGATGAATGGCGAGTCAGTTTAATAAGACAGACAGACTGACGCTGACAGATAGACCTGTGGCGTCTTCAAGTTGTGACTCACAGACCAGGAACCCGGATTAAGGGGGTAGAAGGCGTAACGAGGGAGTCCTGTTTTGGTCAGTCAATGGGGGGAGGATGGGGGGTGGGGGTGGGGGGTAGAGAGAAAGAGAGTGTAAACGCTGAAGGAGAAGAGGCAATGGGGAATCCTTGTTTTATAGATTCCAGTTTGTAATGTCTGTGCTGCGGGAGGAACACGAATGCAATACTGAAGACCAGGAAAGAGAAGAAGAAAGGAGGACATGTAAATGATGAGCAAGAACAAGGCAAAAGAGACTGTGGGAGTGAGGGCTGTGGAGATCAAGAGGAAGATGGAGGAAAGGAAGGAGGATAGGGTTTATGGTGATGCTCTGTTTGTGACGGCTGTCTGCTGGATCAAAACAGGGCCTCTTTAACTCCTCGCGGGTTAATGGAACTTTTATGAGTTTGTCCTGCAATCATGTAACCCCTGGCGTCTCCTTTCCTCTGTTTCTCTCTCCCTCTCTCTCTCTCTCTCTGTCCTTCTCTCTCACCCCCCCGCCCCCCCGCCCTATCGCAGGGCAGATCAGAGGTGAGCCGCTCCTGTGTTTTTGTAAACACTGCTCTCTCCCTCTCTGCACTGGGTTTTATGAGGAGAGGAGGTCTAAGACAACGGGTGAGTCACTGCTCTGACTTAGTTTACATTAGGTAAAGACTTGTTTAGGCAGTGGTTAGTATAGTCAGGTGGATGACATGGACAGCAGCAGTATAATGGCTTGATGGCTGTGGTATTAAGCAGGCGTGGGGCTGTCCAGAGGTCTCTTTTGTCCAACCGTTGCCCCTGCTAGTGTGGGGAATAATTGGTCCCACTTTCCAAAGGGTGCTTCATTAAAAATAAAAAAGTAGTAGCTCATTTGTTTTATTGCAATAACCACATTTGCAACCCCAGACACCAAGACTTCTTTGACACCACTTGCCCAAACCCCACAACTAAAAACTTTCCCACCACTTGGATAAAAGTGGTCAGTTGTCTGACAGCACAAGGTGCATTATAGGGAGAGGGTGGGGGTGGATTGATGGAGATTGGCGCAGAAAAGCGATGAGAACCCGACTAGGTCTCCCATCATAAAGCACGGCTGAGCGATGAACGACTGCGGGCCAGACGCAACTTTTAAAGCCCGACCATGACTCACGCTGACTGTCAGTAATGAGTTTTATTCACTTCCATCATTTGAGTGTCGATTGCGATCATGGGGCTATCTGAGAGGCATGATTGACGGGATAGAGTCGGAGGTGTGGGGCGGGAGAGTGGGATGAAGGAGGACAGGAGGGAGCTGGACACTGATGCTGATGCTGATATGTACCTGCCGTTGGTGGCGAGTGTCTGCAGCAGAGAGAGAAAATACACATGATTCAGGGCTCATTTTACAAACCGGAAAACTAATCTACAAGACTGCATATCCGTATCAGGCCCATTCCCGTGTGTTTTCTATTTAATTTCCATTGACACGTCCACGTCTCCTTTGAATCACAAAACCCTCAAATGATAAGCCCAGAACAAAACCCACTGCAGCCTATTTGTTGTTTCTTCATATCCTCAAACCTCCACTCTTCCACAACACTATCAGGGTAGAGGAGCTCCTGGAGCACATGGTCAAAGACAGGCAGTTTAAAGATGATAATCAATATTGATCCCAGTTATAGAGTGAGTGTGGGGCGATGGGAAAGGAGAGGTTGGGGCAGGAGGTGGGGGTGGGGGGGTGGGGGGGTCTTTACTCCATCTGGATGTTGATGGGGATCAATGAGCTTTAGAGGATCCAGAATGGATGGTTCCTTGTGTGTAGGCTCTGTTAGCGGTGACAAGGCCAGAGAGATTACACAACCTGGGCTCCACATCTCGCTCATCATCTCTCTATTTCTACGTTTTTTTGGGTTTTTTTTTTTTTGCTGGTGACTTGAGATGAAACATCAGCCTTATTTTTCACACACTCGGGGGTATTGATTTGGAGGCAATAAGGTGGTAATCTGCTGGGCAGTTGCATTAGGAAGACATGACAGACACACACCATCTTGTTTTTTATGGATCAAGGACATTAGTAGTAAATTAAAAGGGGTGCACACAAACACCTCAGACACATTCTTTTGTAAATGAAATTACTATGATAAAACAAATTGGGAAGAACCACATCCTAATAGTTTGTTAATAGTACAGAAAAGAGGTGTGAAGGTTTCTTGGATTAGCCGAGGATGACTGTTGGACTTGGCATGGAGGGGAAGATCCATCCCGATCTGTCATGCTTACCCCTGACAGTAACAGAGCTTTTTCTATTCTAATAAAGCCTGTCCTCGCTATATTTACCTGCTTAGCACAGTCCAGTGCTCTGGGGCCACAGTGACCTGCCTGCCCGAGTGTGTGTGTGTGTGTGCGCATGCGTGTGTGTCGGAGGCAGAAATAATGGTGACTTAGCACCTGGACACGTCAACGATATGTAGATTTAGCGATGTTGATACAGCATCTGAATTGGCAGTGAATGCAAATTTATTTGTGGCCCAGAGTGTGGGGAGACAGAGAAAGTTCACTTTGTGTGTGTGTGTGTGTGTGTGTGTGTGTGTGTGTGTGTGTGTGTGAGAGCATGAGAGGAAGGGATGAAGATTCAGCTGTGTGGGTGAGAGTGTTGGATTAGAGATGACAGCCAAGACCGAGGAATCCCATCATTCCATGTCCAGGGAGCGCTCCATTCAGTCAGTGACACGGGCCTCTGGGGTGGGGCGAGAGAGAGAAGGGGGGGGTGCCAGTTACGCCCTGTCAGGGGGTCTTATGACCTGATGGATGTGGTGCTACGGGATACAGGGAACACCCTGAATATTGCCTCTCACACACACTGTCATCCAAGAACAGAGATGGGCTCGCCGACATCAGTGCTGCAGGATGCACAGGTCTTACAGCTGTCTCATTTTCACTGTGTCTTCTAGCCTTGCTCCAATTGTGCTTTATGTTCCAGCACAAATGCATAAATGAGTACACACACACACACACATACCCACACACAAACTGGATCCCATTTGACAATGTTGAACAGCCCTCCACAACTATCATTGAACTGAAAAGCCCCAAAGTTGCATCTTCTTTTTATTAGAACGGCATAATAACTATCCATCAACTCAGCCAGCCAACCGTGTCTCTCCCTCCTGACGCCCACAGCCAATCGGCTACCTTCATATTTGAGAGCTAATTTGTCACAGTCAGCAGCGTCCCTCCCATTTTTTCCTTTCCCTGAAGTGAGTGTTATTGTCATCCCAAGTCTCTGAGGATGGTTTTATCATTCCTGCTTAGTACAGCACTGGGACATATGAGACAAACGCATAACACACCAACACACACACACACACTGGCAGGCATCTTTCCACCCACACCAACCACTCTGCAAGCTTGTGATGCATTTTATGAGAATTTAATTTTGCTCCTCTCTTCTCTGTATTCCTCACACACACACACACACACACAGACAATGATGACAGCGTTTGTGTGTGTGCTGTTTCCCTCCACTCTGCTCTAAACGAACCAATTATGGGTGTTTATGTAGCTTTAATGCGTGTAAGCGTCAGGAGAGAAACATTGCACCGCTCACCACCTAATCAATGAGGCCTTGCATGCTACACCACCCCTCGCTTCTCTCCTCACACTCGTCCTCTATCCCATCACTCCTTCCTGCTCAGGCCCCCTTCATTTGCTCACCGTCTCTCCCTCTCCCTCTCTCTCTCTCTCGTTCCTTCTCTGTTCAATTAGCAAGAGACAAGCGTGAGGTATCAGGTCAATTGGCCATGAAGAGAGCTTTAAACAGAGCAAGATGAGGCCATCACAGTGTTGCTATGCTCAGGGAAACTACTGTAAGTCTTAGAGACTGGATTTCTTTCACATTTCAGACAGGACAGACCTAAACAGTGTTTCAAAAAAGGTTACGTCTTCTTAATCAGAAATATTGTGTTAGAGAAATAATGAAAAAGCTTCTGTAGAAAGTTTCTCCAATACCTTTATGCTCCCAATGTGATTACACCTACTGTTAATTTGCTGCTGTCTAAACCCTGACTTGATAAAAGGTCTTGTGAGACACTATAATTTTCTTACTGTCAACCAATCACATGAAAAGACCAAAGCCAACTTTGAGCTGAGGCTAATAAGCAAAGCCTAATAATAGCTTGCCCCCCCCCCCCCCGTATTTCATTTTGAGTCATAATTTCCTTGTGTTTGAGTAATCTACAGTGTCCTGCTGCTTCAGTATTTAGTATTTTGCCCTCTAAAAAACATTGAAAGTATAGGCCTCATTTGTGTTAAAAATTTAAAGTAAGAACAAATGGCCTCGGAGCTAAGAGCCACTCACAGGCCAGGGAAGTAGGAAAGTATTCAGAGACACAGTTGTGGTTCTGATGTTTTCATGGGATTTGTTGACAGTAACAAAAAATAAAAAAATTCACCAGCATTAACCATTAAAACAAAATACATGGACTAACAATGTTTTAATAATCTGCAACCACACAGCGTCGATGTCAAAGATTTCATCTCTTTAGCTAAAAACATTTGTATTCACTCTTTCCAGTAATTTAATTTCATTCACTTTCATTGTTTATACCAATTGCTGTATAAAAGGGGTGACAAAATAGCTGAGCATCAATCAAGACTTTGGTTTGACCGTTAATTCATTTTGTTTTTTTCCTCTTTAGACAATACAACAACTGCTGAGTAAGTACCAGCTATCACATGTCTGCTGACATCCATAAATACTTCGATTCTAGGGCCAGTGCTTGGAGTTGGTTCAACAACTCCAAAGTGAGCCACTGTTTAACTGATCCTCAGTTTATTCATCCATGCCTTAATAACACACTGTACTTCTGCTATATCACTTACATGTATTCATTCACGGCCAGGCCCTGACTCAGTTTTTAGTGCCAGTCCATTACCTTATATGAAAATGATTCCAGTGAGCAGAGGGCAGTATACAGATTTTAAACTTGGACTGGGACTGCTGTTGTGTTGGATCAGGATCCTCATACACCTTTCTGGGGGATTGTTGTAAAACAGAAGGTGTTATTCCCTTCTGACTGAGACCCCATCCACTCTGCTCTCACCCACAACAGGTGTGAACCAGCATCAGCAGCCTCTGGAAAAAGGCCCTACAGCTACTGCATCCCCCAGCTGTTGGCAGAGATGAATGTGGCTCAGTGGGAGCTGCACCCCTCTGGATATTTAGGGCCCACCCCGGTGGGTCCGATGGGAATGGCGGGGGCCGGTGCCCTGTTACAGACACCGGTGATTATTTACCGGGCCTGTGTCTCTGTGGGAACCGGGTGGTGATGGATTCTGATGGGGCTGATGATCACTCTTCCAATGAGAGTAATTAATATAATGAAGAGCTACTGAGCATGTGCAGCAGCGTTTGATGAATAGAGTGTGCATGTTGTTGTTACTCACAGGTGACAGAGGGTGTGTGGGGGGTAACAGGAAGACAGAGGTGTACTGTGGAAGAGGATGTAAGGGTATAAAGAGAGAGGCAGTGTAGGAAAGGAAACCATGAATGAATCAATATAATGTAGGAGGATAGAGGAGTGTGAACGTCTTAGAAAATCAGGGGAAAAATTGATTAAACTATTTACATCATCTTGAACACCACACATCCAGCTGGGAGCAAGTAACAAAAGAGAAAAGAAGAGGTGGCGAAGACAGGAAAAGTTGAGAGTAAAAGTGAGTGAAAACCAGACAAGCAGGTGCAGAGTTTACAGGGTCCTTTTCCCCTCAGATGCTCACTTGTATTGTTGAGATGCACCCTTTTAACCAGGTAGTTGGGTCCATGTTTCACAGCAACTCACCACACCCTCATAGATATTCTAATGAGGATTTCATAGTTATAATTAGCTGCTGTTATGTGCCTGGCTGTCATCGTGACATGTTATGTGCTGACCCGCTGTCTGCAACGGAATTATCTTCACTAATGAACCTAAGCAGAGTCAGTGACTCAGGATGGGAGAATGTTGTCTACAAAACAGGAAGAAGACTTGTGTGGGTGTTGTGCTGATGTGCAGACGCTGTGGGTGTGGATATGAGCTGTACAGGCTGAACAGCCCCGACTATTATTGGTGGGTTCATGCAAAAGATATCAAGGCCACATTACTACACAGTGAGACAGTGGCTCGTTACGCACTGCCGAGCGAGCTATTATACCTGCTAGATTCCAGCCACTAATTTAGCCACATGCCACTTAGCGTGCGTTTGATATGAATCACAGGGTGCTTGGAGGAGCCTCGCCCCCCCTCCCTGCGGCGTGACCCCACCGCTCTCACTTCCTTAAAGAGCGAGTCGTTAAACAGCCGAGAGGATCCACCAGCAGTTATAATGGAGAAATAATGAACGCTGTTGCCTCAGGTATTTATCACAGCAGCAACTCTCGGAGCCGAGGCTGTTTTATTCTCAAAATGGCGGGGGGAGGGGGGGGTTAACCAGGTGGGCAATTAACTTCAAAGCCTGAGAACACACCAGCAGAACAAGATACGAAGCTTGATCGTCTGTGTATGATGTACAAATTTAATTTCAAGAAAGTTTAACTGAGGTTAATGCTGGTGCCACGTATCTATTATCAGAAGTTGGGATGCACAATGTTTGAAAAAGTTATGATTCCATTTATCTTCCAGCTTAGTATTGACTGACTAAGACTGGACTTTTCGTCAAATCCCACAAGACAAACACAAGTCAAGCATCAAACAGTGAACTCCTGCTGACACATCAGACTGGTGTTGTGTCCTGGTGTGGACACAGTCAATGTGGTGTGTCTGGTGTCCCGCCACTGGCTGCCTGGCTGAAAGGGTGAGGCCCTCCGGCTCAGACCGGCTGGCTCGGGACTTGGTCGATCCCTCGGTCGCTCACGTCCCCTTCAGACGTCAGCGCAGGCCGGTCTCACCACGGCTCCTTTACAGCCTGCTTTCATGTGTCCTTTAATGAGGAAACCGCCGGCTCAGCAGCCTGCTATAAAACACAGGCAAATTAAAACACCCAAATATGAATCAGCTACGTAGCCTAATTCAGCAGACCAGGCCAAAGGCGTAGCTCTTCTTAAGGGAGACCTCAGGAAGACCAGAGACTGTCTGCAATGGCCAACATGGTGTTGGAGGCTAATGGATGTCAAATCCTGCTAAAAAAAGCTTATTACATGGGAAGATATAGTGTATGTGGTAACAATGGATTCTTAATAAGATTTCTGATCAGATACTGGACCTATAAGTACTTCCCCTCTTTTATAATCAGATGAAGATAATCTTTAAAAGCACACAACTGAGGCAAGTGCATAACTTCCCAAAGAACAATAACAGAGTGAGTCACAAGCCCACGACACAACCCCTGCCACCAACGGCTCGCCACAGTCTGCTACAACTGCGGCTGCCACTTAGACGACAGCAGCTCTATAAAATGTTACGAAGAAACACCAGGCCTCAGGAAAAAAGAGAGTAAAATAAAACAAAACCGCATTTGTTTTTTTCCTCTCATTTCATTGTAATGATGGAAATAAGGGCATCATTCTGAGATTAGTGCTGCTATTTCTCCCCGACTGACGTTAAATGTTACGAGTGCCTGCTGAAGAGCTTTGGAGAAACAATGGAACAACAACCCACTGAAGAGCAGGATGGTGGGATCATTGGCTGGTTTGCACACTTCAAGCTGTAACTGTCTCTGAAACACGGAACTAGAAAACCATGAAGACGTGAGATGTAGAGATATTTGAACGGTATGACACTGTTTAGCCCAATATGAATGTGGAAAAACTTAACAAATAAAACTTTATCTGAAAAAATGGGAGAAACTTAAGGAAGAGTAACCAAGGAGCCCCCCCCCTCCCCCTCAGAGGATGAAAGAACAAATAGAGTAGATAACAAATGTTAATTTTTCTGCAAACACAAGTCCAGTAACAGTAAATGACCAGTGTGATTGTATGAGCGAAATAGAAATTTGCTGCTAAATTATGATTGGCTGGTATATGTCGATCCGCCACTTGGTTTAAACTGAAATATCTCTATTGGACAGACTGCCATGGTTCATGTCCCCCTCAGGATGAATTGTAATCACTTTGGTGACACCCACAGCCTTTTATTCAGTAAATTTGTCCAATAATTAGGTTTATGATCAAATACCTGCAAAACTGTTGGCATTCCAATCACTTTGTAAACTAAGATGATGAACGTGGTAAACATCGCTAAATATCACCATGTTAGCATGTTGATGTTAGCGTTTAGCTCAAAGCATTGCTGTGCAGCTTCACTGAGCTGCTAGCTAGTCTTGTGTCAGTAGGGAGCATAAACATGTGTTTTGTCATCTGGGTTCATTTTAAAATAAAGATGGCCACATCAGCCATCTTGATTTGCTGATACCCTGTTTACTTTGCACAAAGACACACAGTAGGTTCAACATGGTTGCATGCCCACTCTCTCAAAAGCGCTGTATTTTACTGAACTAATCACAGCTGGACTATCTCTAACAAATGTCATTTGTAAGCTCTATTTTCACAATGTGCACCTTTGTCAATAAAGCAAACAACTGAGAGGAAATTACATAGTGTACTTATCATAAAAAAAGACAAACACCTAATACACAGAACATCTTTTATTTTAGGCTACAGTGTGACTGAGGATCTGTTTCACAGAGCAAAGACAAACTGTAGACACTATTAATGGATTTTACTAAAAAAAAAAAAAAAAAACATTATTTCTTTAAGATTCCTCTTCAATACTACACAACAATGTGAAATATACATTATGTACATTTGCTCATGGCAGGGAGGAACCTTTCCTCACTGACATTTTACACATGGATCATACACACTGAGAGAGGAGAAATATGCAAGGACAGACTTTAATTAAAGTAAAAATGGGCAAGAGAAAGTGCTAAACAAAGAGAACAATATTTTGTAGTGAACAGTATAAAATTTAAACAGTGTTGGTCACAAAATAATACTCCAGTGGCTCAATAAGCAGATGTAGACAGTAAAGAAGAGAGGTAATTTCAAAGAGATTCTGTAATTGTATCAAAATAGCCCGGCACATCGCACTGCGATGCACACAGTGCAAAAATAACCAGATATTTATCTCAAAGTATAGTAGAACAGAACTGGTCGATCCAGTGAGACTTAAATGTAGTACCAAAGACCTGAAACTACTGTAACTCTAATGTATTCACATGCTAAAAATAATAACTGGATGACTGAACAATGAAATGAACAAGTATGCACGCTGGCAGGAAGTCTCAAGAGGCACCAAAGTGACTGACACCACCTTCCTGCCAGAAACAAAGAGATGTAACAAAATGAGTAAACTTTGAGCCTATAGTCTTGCCAGTTTTGGTTACCTTAAATGTAGTACTGAGAATGTAGGACTTTTTTTTTTCCTCCAGCGAAAGTATCACCCAAACCTGTTATGCACTGCCTCTTCAAAAACATTTCCACCACTATGTGAATCTTTATTGTATCTTGCTTGTTTTTTTTTTCTTAATTTTTTGTCCTCTATGATTTAACAGGGACACATCCAGGTTATTTGGGTAGTAGGCAAAAAGCACAAACCTGACAACAACATACAACTTTTAACATTTATGAAATTATTACTCATCAATCATCTTGAAATACATACTTACATGCAGAGTTTCATGTAAACCTGCAGCGCTTCATCCTACCTCTCATTTTCCCCACTCTGGCCACTCAGACCAGACTGGGAAGAGAGTTGCTTTGTCTCTAGATACTGATCTAAGGTCAGTTTTAGCATTTCCCCGCATGCAGAGGGAGCGCCATGAATTGAAAATATGATTCAGCTAATGCGATGAGGGGACACGTGTCGACATACAGTATGTTAATTGGACCGCAGGTCTGTGCCTGAGAGCAAGGCCTTAGTCTCTCCTGAGCATAGTGGGATAAGGGGCACTGGGGTGTGTGGTTGTGGTGTGTGTGTGTGTGTGTGTGTGTGTGTGTGTATGTATGGTAAAATCACAGTCAGCTGTGCTCCCCCTACATTCACTGTCCTTCCTCCTCGCGAAGGAATTGGAAGACAGATGAGAAGTCCTTGTTAGCGTAGCCGCGGGAGCACATGACTCGGAAGATCTGGTGGGCGAGGGAACCCAGAGGGATGGGTGTCTTAGTGTTGGTGGCAGTGGTTTGGGCCAAACCAAGATCCTAGAAACAGAAGGGAAGAGAGGCAGAGTGTCAGATAGATGGATCAACATAATAATCTCTTTGTCTTTATCTAACGGCTGATATGCGATTGTAAGTAAGTATTTCTAATTATCAGATTTCTTAAGCTGTGATAGAACTACACAGGCTACGTTTTCAGAAACAGACATTGTAAGTGATTTAACAGACACCCAGATCCACTAAATAATACACAGACTAACCATTACAGAAGAGCTAATGCAGTGACAGTAAAATCAAGAGGAACACAATGAGTCACAGATGGACTAGTGAAGAGGAGAGCAGATAGTACCACGCTGAGACAAAAGAAGAGTTAGAAGTGAAACAAAGCAAATGACACAGTTGAGAGACGGAGAAAAAAGGACACTACATGAAGAAAAGAGAAAGAAACAGAGTTGGAGTAGAAGCTGAAATGATCAGTCAGTTGTTCAATTTAGTCAATCGCAGCAATTTTAATGAATTTCAGGATTGAATTTCAGTCATTTATCAAGTAAAAATGGCAAATATTTGCTGATTCTAACTTCTCAACAGAGGATCTGTTACTTTTCTCTACATCAGTGTAAAATTAATACATTTGTGTCTTGGACTGTTAGTTGGGCAAAAGAAGACATATGAAGATGTCACCTTGGGCTCTAAAGTAATTTTTTGTTATTTACTGAGTTTATAGACCCAAAAAATAATCAAAAAACAGATTCATTGATAATGAAACAAATCATAATGATGCAGACCTAACAAAGAGTCACAGCTGCAGATGAAACGACAGCGTGACACACAGACAGAGGGCAGCAGGTTTTGTACCTTTGCCATTAGTGTGGTTCCAAAGCCGCCCTGGTAGTTGTTGGCAGAGGGGACTCCCTCCATGACCCCGGGGACTGGGTTGTACGTGTCGCTGGACCAGCAACGACCTGAGGACATGTTGAGGATCTTCGCCAGCAGCTTCGGATCCAAACCCAGTCTGGAATAAGAAGGTGAAGAAAATGGAGGTCAGTTTCTCCTTTGGAATTGTTGCCACGGGTAATCATCAGAGTGAAGATCAGACTAGTGTCTGGAGGCTTGACCACTACAATGACCACATGAAGGAAACTTTTTACAATATTAGCCGGTGAAAGCCGAGAGAACATCCCCTTGTATGAAGTGCAGTAGAAATGTCTCCCAAAGAGAAGCATAAGTAATATTACTGACTCTTCTGTGAAAGGGGAAATTAGAAAAAGGGGAAGAGAAGATTAATAATCGATGAACAGATAATTATATTTCCATTTTACTTTATGAGCTAAGTGAATACATGGTAGAGGTAAAAGAAAAAAAAGGAGAGAGGAATTATGCAAGAAGTAGTGAGGATATAGGACACACAGGGATGGGAGGAACAAGAACGCCGATTATAGAATTCATTTTTACAACAGGGCGAAAGAGAAACACGGAGAAAGATGGGTGTGGGGGCGCCTGGTGATTGTAGTGACCCCCATTGAACCTTATGCCCGGCTGCGACCATTCCTCAGTGTTAATGGCTGAAGGCTTTGTAATGCTGGCTAATGCAGTATTGATGTTTACCAGCACATCTATCCTTCATCATCCCCTCTTTCATGAAAAAAGAAAGTGGAGGAGGAGGAGGAGAAGTGGTTAAGCAGCACTGGGGAGCCATAAACCTCGCTGTCACATATAGAAGCGCGCTCTAACTTCTGCTGCCCCATTTTGCAGCAACCTACTTTCATATGCAAGAGGACAAATCTCCAGGCCATGGCATGAAGAAGCAAAAAGCAAATGAGACAAAGAGAGTAGAGACAGAGAGAAAGCAGGGAGTGAAACAAAGTGCCGCGCATTACAGTAGGGAGGGAGCCACTATCTGCCTGTGTAGTGCAGCTTTTGTATATTAACAGCTTAAGGGCCAGTGTAAAGCTGACCACATCAAGCCCTGGCTGCCTCACTTCACTGTTACTTACAGGCCTGTAACTCTATTCTGCTCTCAATATGACTATTAAACCATCATAGGTCCTTAAGGCCAGCAGCCTCCCTCCCTCCACCTGGCTCTCATTCTGCCATTACTACCACAGTTTTTATTAGCTGTCTACTGACTAATTAAGAATGGGAATTGCATTTACACTCTCTCCACGTCTCCTTCCTCCCTTTTTCTTAGTCTCTTTTGTGTCAGACTCCCTCATTTTTTTAAATTCTTTATTGGAAATGTGGCATAAGTGACACTGCATGCATGCATGTGTGTGTAAACATGTGTTTTAGCTCGCAATTTTTTTTTAATGGCAGTCTCGCTCATGATGGCTTTTTTAGTTTATGTCTATAAGCATCCCTTCGCCATCCTGCTTCTCCTCTCCTCCGCCCCCCCCCCCGCCATCTTCCCCGCTGACACCTCCCTGTCTGAGGACTCTGGGGGACATATGTTTGACATCGCACACAAACCCCCCATCTCTCCTCTCTCTCACACACACACACACACACACACACACAGACAGACAGCCCCTCCCTGCGTTCTGGGTCAGCAGCTGAAAAGGTTACTGGCTGAGCTACAATAAAGCGCGTCCGAGCGCACAGATCGTTTGTTATAGCGACCAGAGACGCTGACGGGGAGCTGTTGTCCTCTGTTAACGATAAATCAATGAAGTTCCCCTCCTGCTCTCCATGCACGCACGCACGCACACACACACACACACACACACACACATACATACACATACACATACACTCACACATACACACAGCCGTGGTTATTAGCTGACGCAGTGGTGTTGTTCCTCGCCTGTGGTAATTTGCGTGGAGAAGAGGACATGTCACGCTTTAACAAGATTGACATGGATAAACACACAGACACGAACGGTAAAACAAACGTGTTGCTGCTCGATGCCGCTGTTGATTAAAGAAATGTGAGAGAGATGGAGGTGGGGATGAAAATACGAGGGGAGGGTAGTTAGGTGTTTATGTGCTGGGAGCTCGAGCAGGTGGAGTTCATTTGCAGCGCTGATATTAACTGTCTTTTCATTGCGATTAGCTCCTCGTCCTGGTCTGATGCCACGAGAGAAGCAGCCCAACCCGTTCCCCATTTATTATTACATTAAAGAGCTAACGAGCACGTATACACACACACAAGCATTTACTATCCCATTTATAGAGGCAACAAGCACATTTATCACCCAACTTTAATCTTCATCGGAACATATGCTCACAATTCATTTGAGCTACAGAGAGAGGAGGAGGTGTTAGTGTTCCTGTGTGTTGTGGCAAACCTATTTCTGTCTCTCAACACAAAGGATTGTGTCACCCTTTGATTTGCCTGCCGTTCTCCCCACAAAATGAATAAAGGAGCAAATGTGTGCGTTCCTACTTGTGCATCAATGACCGCATGTTTGCATGCATGAGTGAGTACAGGTACACAGGCGTGCAAGGTGAACCGTAAACCGTAAAAGTCTCATATCCCTTCCTGAGCCAGTCGTCTCTCTCCTTTCATCTTCACGTGCATCATTAAAATCACCACTGCCCCTCTCTTGCTACAGTCCCTCAACCCCCTCTTTCACTCACTGGATGGCTGCATACAGAAATTACGGCGGACAGAAAAGAGGCAGATGAAGGGATTAAAAGAACAGGGTAAATTGATGAGGTAAAGCAAATAAGGACGGAGAGGAAAAGCTGAAAGAGGAGGAAAGAAAAGAAGGCAGAAAGACAGGTTGTGTGTGTGTGGATTTGGGAGTGTGAGTGTGTGTGTGTGTGTGTGTGTGCGCGCGCGCGCGCGCGCGCTCTCTCATAATTGTCATGCGTGGCCATTCCTTGCACTAAGAGAACGTCACGCTCTGTTGGAGACGGCCCGAGCTTCCATCTGAGATCAACAAATTAGCTCCACGAACAGAACTGTGTGTGTGAGAGTGTGTGCTTGTGTGTCTGTCTGCATGTACAGGTAAGGAGACACACACACACACACACACACACACACACACACACATATTTGAAGAAAGGGCAGCTCTATCAGGCCCAAGTCCAGCATGATAAAATGTTATTGTCGGTTTCCTGTAAATTGGCTGTGAGTACTTAGTCTCCTTTGTGTCGGACTGTATCGTGTGTCTGTGCGTGTGTGTCAGCACACATAACGCCTAAGAGAACGTCCTCTCTGCATAAGAGGCCGCAATGCAGCATGGGAGATTTAAGGGTGTGGGCTCTCTTTAAACGATGACAGTCTTTGTCAAACCCTCTAATAAAGCCCCAGAGATTGGCTGGTAAGAAGACGGGGAAACACACACACACACACACGCACACGCACACGCACACGCACACGCACACGCACACGCACACGCACACGCACACACACACGCACACACACACAATGAAGACTGAATATGGGTCAGACTTGCAAAGATATAAAAAATAATTCACATTCAAAGTGAATGGGATGCTATAGTTATTATTCTCATTTTATTTCATAGGTATACATTATAATTATATGCACTGTGAGTAGAAGTTGTTGTAGTTTGGTAGAAAACTGCTGCCTTCAGTGTCTCTAGATTTAAATCTGTGTGTCTAAGTGTGTGTGTGTGCATCAGAGACACTGTGGCAATGTGTAAATCTGTGTCGCTCCCTTAATGCCTCCATATTTCAGAAGCCTAGTGGGGGGATTTATGTGCAACTGCTCATGCCAATTTTCCTCCTCTGTCTCGGCGCAGATAAATCAGCCGCACTAACACAGCTGCACTGTGAGAAGAGTGGCGCACGTACATGCATGCACCCACACCCACACACACACACACACAAAATGGGTGCACACACCATTTAAGTTGCAAAGCCCATAAAACACATATAGTAAGATGGTGAACAGAGGAAACAGTCTATTATTGACAAGGGATATGTATAAACAGAGCAGATAATAAATTCACACTCCTAAGGTGAAAAACTAATCTGACGACGCTGGTAATTTCATTCATGTGAGGAATAACTGATGTGTAGGACCACTGTAGAAAAACTAGTTCCCTTCCAAAAAAAATAGATATTCTGAAGGAAATCAGTACTTTAATGCAAGGTCAAGGGGAAAAAATATATATGCATAAACAGGTATAGTTTCCTAAAATGATTTCATTAAAAATTTAGCAGCAATCACGCTGATCAAGAGCTCTATTTTCTCAATCTTAAATTCTCCCATAGTCATTTTGAATCCTTAGATGATTTTGAGCCCTATCTCAGTGTACTGCTTTAATTCAGGGGACTTCATATCCCATCATCCTTAGCCGTCTGGCCAATGCGGCTTTGTGCAAGGATGAGGTATTCTGAATGATGGGATTTCTAGGCGGTGTTCAGTGACAGGGGTGTGACAGGATACTAGTGAGAGCTCAATCAGCAGATGTAAATCAGAGTCTGTGGCTCTGCCCCCTCATCCATCTCTTTCCAGCACAGGCGGCTCCGACTCTGGGCTGGACTGACCCCTTTGCACTTCCATAAACTGCACACACACACACACACACACACGCACACATTTCTAAACCTGTATTGAAGTAGTAAATTACTGCTACAGTTACAGCCTTATCACTGGTATAGTAATTGGTTTTATAGTGATGGCTATATCTGAGGGCGACTTCATAGTAGTATTCATGCAAGGCTAAAATGTGGGAGCTTCTCATGTGCCGCTCATGCTGTTCATGGTACATCTCTTAATAACCAAATGTAGCAAAACATTTTTGACTCAGTTCACATCTCCACATCCTTCAATAAGAAAAATGAACCCCAATGAACCCTAGTGAACCTAAGGCTACATTTCCATGTTAAAAATTCATTGTCAGGGTTTATATAGGCCACTTACAGGTAACCCTGTGTCAGATTTTCTATCTGTGCTCTCCTACAGAAAAAATAAAGATGCCCACGTAAATGTAGCCACTAACAACACTGTTCCATCTTGCTTTTTCCCTTTAGCAGTACAGGTGGGAAAAATGTTAGCACAGCAATGGCTGACAATACCTAATGCCAAGGTTCATGGTCTCTGCGGTCCCAATCATCCCGATGGCCAGCAGCATGTTGTTGCAGATCTTTGCTGCCTAGTGAGGATTGAACAGAAAGAGGAAAGAGCATTTTATGTGTAAATGAATGGGGTCTGCGAGGCAACATGTAAACAGATAATGTAATAAAATAAAGGTACATCAGACATAAATGCGAGATGGTCCGACTAGTGAATAAGCCTAAACAGATCTTTAACTGGGACATTTTGCACAGACTAATCCCAGGATTAGTGAGGTAAAATCTTTAGGGTTATACAAATTGTTGTTGGACAAATTGTTCTATAAGGCAAAAAGGTCCTTAATTGCAGCCTTACGTGAAGAATCTTTTAACCAGTAGTGTGTGTGCACAGTTATGTCCAGCTACATTATGATGATCTATAGGAACAGGCAGGTTTAATGGTCTCCTTGAAGAGAAAAACCTTTGTTTTTTATGTGATTTAAATGAGACTGAAGACAAAGTCCATTCATGTTCATGTTTTACACTTTCTATACGTTTCAAGTATATTGCTGATGAGTTCTTCTATTTGGATAATTATTAAATCCATACACTTGTATGTTACTATTACTACACTACTACTACACTATTGTATGTACATAATAAAAATATAACCCATAATGTCTGTGTGTATGTTTGAATGAAAAAAAAACCCAATTAACCTAATTATATATTTGCATATGAGTGAGTGTATTTATATGTGTGGGGTTATTTGTATGTAAGTGACAGAAATGAGTGAAATAAGGAAAAAGAGAGAAGGCATGTAGTCTGTATGTGCTTGTATATGTCTTTACCTGTCCAGTGCCAACCTGTCCACAGTAGACAACATTGGCACCCATGCAGGTGAGCAGCTCCTGTGCAGCGTTGTATTCCTCCTCTACTCCACCTACCATGAAGGTCAGTTTGGCCAAGCTGGCAGCCCCGACACCTAAACACACACAACATATGTTCAAACACAGGGTTGAGGTTAACTGAGGTGAACACATACTCCATAGCACACACAATTGACATATCAATCCCCAGTATCCGAAAAAGCCCGACCCAGGTCTGTAGGCCTACAACACACGGCAACTTTATATTAAGGTTGAACAGTGAGTTAAATTTCAAAGTGCAGATGGATCATACTGTAACTCAGCAGAAGTAGGTCTGTCCTAATAAAGTATATGGATTTGCCACACAAAAGAAGACAATATATCAACCTCTTGACTGTTTCAACTCTACCAACTGTGTCTAAAAGGTCAGCTGTGCACTTTTCTGTGTGTGTATGTGAGTGTGAGACTCATAGTGGGACAGGCGTGTTAAGTAGTGGTGCACCAGAGGGACAGAGGCATCTTTAAAAGCCGATTGTTGCCATCATCCACTACACAACTCTCGTGGGAGCCCTTGCCTTTTGTCCTGTCACCCCGACTCTCGCTGTCTCTCACACACACACACTCACACTCACTCTCACTCTCACACTCTCACACACACACAAACACACACACACGCACACGAACAGCTGTGCCTGAGGCCAGGCCGTCTCATGGGGGTATCAGTGACAGGCGTGAGGGGTAATTAACTTTACACTTTATCATGTTCAATTAGGTGTCCCTCCCCATGCCCGATGGCTTAAGGAGCGTGCCATGTTGTAGGATGCACCCCCCCACCCCCCACCCCCCCACAGGGTCCTTAATGCAGAAATAACCCCTTTTCAGAGTGGATTCCACCCAGCACGAAATGGCACTTAAATGCGAGTGATGAGCCCCAAACATTAACACAATCAATTGGTCGTATACACATATACACTTGATCACATACTGTTATTTGAAAAGTACTACAGAGGCCAAAAGTTGTGGAAATTCAGAGAGAAGCAGCTTTTTCAGGAACACGTACACAAAGTGATAGACCAAAGGAGAGAACGAGGAGGCAGAGAGGGAAGAGAGAGATCAAATCTCTCTTTAGGGTGTCGTCAAACTCTAATGAAAGGCCTCTTAATAGTGAAAGCCTAATAATGTCAGTGTTAATAATTAATAGGGAATTACCAGGCACAAAACAGCTGAAACCACATTATCAGACTTCACTGCAGAGGAGAGGAGAGGAGAGGAGAGGAGAGGAGAGGAGAGGAGAGGAGAGAGCTAATGAATATTTTCATGACCCATAAACATAAATGTACATCTCTTTTTTTCCCCTCCCCCTTCTTTAATTGGCTGTACTGTTGTCAAGAATATGATGATGCCACTACACTGTATGTGTATGTTGTGTGTGTGTGTCAGTGATGAGCTGTCAGGAGGTCATTAGGGCCACATAATGAAGCCCAAAGCCCACGCTGCGGCAGCTGCCGATGGACCACAGCGAACACACGCTTAACATAAGGCCGCCACACACACCAATCATACACACATATGGTCCACAGACCATAGACATCATAGATTTGTCTCTTTTCTTGTTACTTCATGTCGTCTTTTTAAAAAAAAACTTTTTTATGTCTGTCGTAATCTATTTGAGTCTAGTATAATTTTTAAAGTTTTTATTTATTAGCAGACAAGCTCAGAGATTGTTTAGACTATATTGTCTACATGACCAAATCATTTTAAACACCCATGTAGTGTATAAAGTACAGTGGTGAGGTAGTCCGAGAACTTCTCTTGACAATGTCAACTTTACACTTAGAAGGAATAGATAAAAAACTATTCGAGAGTTTTGTTTAATTACAGGTAGTTGTGAAAGTTCAGCCAATAATATCAGCTCTCTTCTGATTTTTCCCTTTTCATTTTCTTGTTTTCATGCTGCAGGCTGAGCCTTCTCTCTCTCTCTCTCTCTCTCTCATTCATTCACACACTCACACACACACGCACACGCACACAGAGAGAAAGAGCAGTGTGACAACTGCGCTGGCTCATTAGTGGAGATCACTGTTCGCGGACGACTAAAGAGGAGATTATTGATAACACAGTCAACGTGCTGATCAATATATCTCACTAAGAAGAGAAGGAAGAAGGAGGAAATAGGAACGAGGAGGGGGGGAAGACGAGGGAGAGGAAGAGGAGAGAGAGAGAGAGAGAGAGAGAGAGAGAGAGAAAGAAGTAGAGAGATGTAGATTTGACAGCAGAGAAGGAAAACAATCTTTCTCTCTCTACCTCCCAACTCTCCCTCCCTCAAATTAACTAATCACCCATAATAAGCTCTTATGATCTGTAGTGGATTTCTATAAGCAGTGACATCGGGATGATGGAAGATCCTCTGTGCTGGAAGAATAACACATCATTTGCATAACAATGTGTATGTATGAGTGCGTGTGAATACGTGCGTGCGTGCGTGTGTGTGTTTGTGTGTTTGTGTGTGTGTGTGTGTGAGTCGGGGGTATCAGTGAGTCTGTTTATTGTGCAAGGACTAAAGTGCACTAAAGTGTTTGCATATGTGACATGAGTCTATGATAGTGTCTATACTTCTTTTGTGTGTGTGTGGTGTGTGTGTGTATGTGTGTGTGTGTGTGTGTGTGTGAGGGGACGTCCCGTTCTCGAGCTGGTCCTGTCAGAGACGGATTAAAGAGGAATCCTAATGAGGCTTCCTGAACACCGGGTCCACCGGCTCATCCATCCCAGCGGGAGTGACAGTCCTGGATCGTTAGCACTGCACAACTACAGGACGCCCCCTAGGGGGGTAGACAAGGTGTGTGTATGTGTGCGTGTATACGGGGTGGGGGCACCTATGATAGAATATATAGGATAGAGAGATGGATAGGAAAGAGGAGAGGAGGGATGGAGGTACATCCAAGAGAGAAAAAGTTATATAGGCTATACTGTATAATGCCACACCAAAATCTACTTAATACATTCAGAATAATATAATTATGTGAGCGTGCTAAAACAAGGCATACAGGGAAAGGGGAGTAGACTGAGATTAAAGACGAAAGTGTCACTTTAATGTCGAGAAGGCAATCCGTCCTCTGGAAATAATTCCCCTGGGAAACAGTCACGCCTCTCCTCGGTCACTTTCTTTCATCCTGCTCCAAGGGGCAAGTTTTGGTTGGCTCAGGAGTGGGTGCCTACCTCCTCACCCCCAAATCACCCAGCACAAATATTCTCTGCCCATGCTAAAGCTGGCTGGACTATTGATGAGCTACTCTGCGGCTTTTCCTTTCTAGAGTGTAAGGGTGAGGAGGAGGAGAATGAAAATGGCTCCCACAGTGCGTCATATGACGTATGACGAGAGGCGCCGCGCGGAGTGTAAATATCTCTGTGTGTGCACATGTGATGTTGTGTGTGGTCCGTGCTTCTGTTTAGTTGCAGACACATATAGACAGCTCCTTCATCTGATCTTCTCTATTAACAAGATTCAAGTTAATAAGCAAGCAATCAAACGCTATTAGGACAGATGCTTAACAGCAGGCTTCTTACAACAGGCATTAACCATCAGCGTAAGAGGATGAAACTGGTTGTGTGAAGGCAAAGGAAGATCAGAGCAACAACTTTGGTTTGGCCTGTTTGTCGTGAACACTGAATTCATTAGCACTTCTTTCATTACACACGAAAGAATCAACCAAAGCAATTCATGACAACCTTATAACCATTTAAACTTGGGCTCTTTTTGAAGTGGCGTTTGTGCGTACAAAGTAAGTGGGAATGTCTGCGTACATGTGCATGCAGTATCTGTGTGTGTGTGTGTGTCTGTGTGTGTGTGTACCAGGGACAGGTGCAGATCCCAGAGCTAGCCGCCAATAAGACGTCAGTTGGAGCTTCTGAGGCTGTGTCTCAGAGTTACGAGCCGCATGTAAACCAGTAGGCACTTTTTATTGGCGGTGGGTTTAAATTAAACTACATTTGTGAATATGAGGCTACACAAACAACACAGAGTCACGGACACACATACACACAGAAGAAGGGATGTTCCCAGAGTTTGGTAATGAATGACGCATTTGACAGTGTGCCACAACCCTGCTTTTTTACCCCAGAGTATATGGAAAAACACTTAGAGCAAAACAACACCTATAATATCATTAGCGCTCCTTCAAACACCTAATTTCCTCAAATGATAATGTAACTGCTCTAACTGTGAGAATGCCAGGAAAGATTTAAGGATATGCCAGATTTCATGTCACACCTTCAAGTCCAAATGTAGTTGCTGTAAACAAACTCTGGCCTTGGCAATATATTACCTCGTTTGCTACGAAGTTTTTAACTATATGCACATGTAAGGTTAAAGTTTTGGCTCGGATGCAGTCATCTATAATTCAGACTGAAAGAGCCTTCACACATAATAGTATTACAGCCTTGAGTCAATGGGAGTTGACTTCTTGCAGTGTAAGCCAGTAGGGGTAGGATGTTTACAGGCCAACAACGCAGCCTCATGTGGTCCACCATTATAATTACACCCAAGGGCAGATCTTTTTCTCAAACAAATTAAAAACCCAAACAGGCCCTGTAAAAAGCGTAACGGATATCGAGTAAATAAGTGAAACAGTAAGAGGGTATGCGTTAACCAAAATCACTCACACACATAAAAACACACACACACAAAAAATCAGCACTTTCAATAGTTCATCTGCCAACTTTGCTAATGCTCCTCTGTTATGTTAAAAACAGACTCTTTATCGGCTCCCGTTAACAAGCGCAGAGCCATGAGAACTCCTGACTCCTGCACACAAACACTCCATGAGAACTCTGAAGGAGCAGACGACCGGAGAAAGTTTGGGTTTTGGAAAAAAATGAGGAAAGAGTCAACATAGTTTCTACAGCCTTAAGGGTTTAGTTTGCTATGTCTTTTCATTGACCACTAGACCAGCCCTCATCATCATCATTATCATCATTATCATCATCATCATCGTCATCAGTAACTGCTCTATTCCGTAGGGGAGAGGCTGGTCAATGATAGGTGACAGAGGATGGAGGGAGCAGGAGAGAGCCACAATCAATCTGTTCCCTGGCCCAACGAGACTCATCTAGGATAGAGCAAGTTAATAATGATCCCCAATTAGGCTGTTAGCAGGCAGGGACACAGACATACACAAACACACACACAAATACACACACTCACATGGTTGAGGTGCAGAAACTGTCCTTCATAAAGACAGAATGCTAATTCCCTTTTAGATAAGTGACATGCAGTGTGACGTTTGGGCTACATTTGACAGACAGCGACTTTTTGTATGACTCATACACCAGCTGACTATTTGTCCGCAAACACACTCACATGCGCGCACACACACAGACACACAA
The DNA here is from genome assembly GCF_002260705.1 of Seriola dumerili. Classification (NCBI taxonomy): domain Eukaryota; kingdom Metazoa; phylum Chordata; class Actinopteri; order Carangiformes; family Carangidae; genus Seriola; species Seriola dumerili. The sequence goes on along the minus strand of NW_019174365.1, from coordinate 2,618,865 downwards.
ACACACACACAACAGATGACATAGGGGCAGAGATGTAAGAGCCAGTCCCCAGCTGCTGTGGGTCTACCTCCATCTGGAGCATAGGCTAGAGTCCCCCCATCACCACCATCCCTGGTCACTTACATCCTCCCACTGGCCCCCCGCACACACGCACACATTCTCCCTCTGTGTCACCAAAACCCGTCAGTGAAAGCCTTGTTATGCTAATCTAGTCTTTGGACCACTGACGCGCTCTGGTGCTGGTTAGCCATCAACATGACAGACTGCGACAGCACCACCCCCTGCCCATCCAAGCTGATTCCTTAACTCAGTGTCACAGAATTATCACTAACCTTCACTAAACTGCCCTCAGGCTCCCCCACTCATCTTGTCAATTAATCCCATTCTCAGACTGGATTAGGTTGGCCTGGGTGCTCTCCTGCTCCTTCCTCTGACCACACGTACCAGGGCAGGTTTCACAAAAACACGTTAGTCTTAAAATGTGTCCACAATGTGTCACTCCAAATCTGCTGCCTAGATCACCAAATGTATTTTCTGCCATATTATTTAGGTTTGAACTTTATGCACTGTAATAAATTCCCAAAATGCAATGAAAAACGTACTATCCAAAACATGTATACTGCTTTGTGCTAAAAATACAACAGTGTAATACTTTGCCTTTGACTGATGTAGAAATTAAAGATGGTATAAAATGATGCGTGTTCAAAATCTCAATTTACTGCTTGACTGTAAATGGTTCTAGGGCTGCAAATAATAAATATTTTCATTACCAATTAATCAGGAAATTATTTTGTCAATTAAATGATTCATCATTTGGTCTATAAAATGTAATTAAAAAAAAAAGCTCATCATGACTTCATAAAGCCCAAGGTGACATCTTCACATGTATTTTTTTGCCTAACACATAAATGCTAAGTTTATTATCATACAACACAACAAGAAAATCAGGAAAATGGTTGCTTGCTAATTTTCTGTCAATCCATTAATTTATTAGTGGACTAATCGTTTCAGCTCTAAACAGCTGAGTATTTATTATGCTGAGAACAGTAAGTGGGTAAGGGGCTAATTTAAGTTTGTGACAGAAGCAAAGTGACTCTTTAGGGAACACAATAAGCCCTCAGGAATACTGTGAATTCAGCTGCTGCCACAATAAATGAATTCTCCAAATCCAATGTCCATTTCAACAGTTCTTCCACTTCAGTTAGTTCTCCTTAACACTGTCAAGAATTACAAAGTTTGACAATCCCATAATGATGAGCTTTTTACGGAGCTTTCAACTGTATTGCAAAGTCTTAATCAGCAGATGGAGTTTGCTCAGTTGTCATTGCAATGGCCGTGGCTGATATGCAAGCTCAGTAACTGTTCGGATTTTATTGCACTTTTAGACTTTTTGTTTGTCGGCTTCAAAGTTAAACATGAAAGTTGATTCCTGTCCTTTAAATAGTGAGTATACAAAAAAAATCTGATGATGAAGACCATGTAATACGGTTGAAAGTTCTTTAAAAACTGAATAACAATTATTTGCATTTATCTCCGTTCTGCTGTTTGAACCAGAGTGAAAGCTAAAGTCAGAGATGATCTTTGTGGAAGGAGCTGCAGGTCCTGTAGGCCTGGAGGGAAAAACAGAGCCTAGATCAGTCAGGAGAGGAGCAGACTGGCAGTGTTGATTGACGAACAAACTGTGCCAGCGTTGGCTCGAACAAGCTCCTGCAGGCTGGAGGATGACGTTCAAACTGTCAGCAAATGACACACTGCAACACTCAGGCTTCAGTTGATGTGGTATGGATATGATTAGAGTGGTGTTGAGACTCAGCCTAAATAGGTAGTTAGCTGAGGATTATAAGGCCTCGCAAACAAGCAACATTAGCCCGAGTGCCCATGGTTCCACAACAGCGAGGCTCCTTCTCGCTTTCATTTGAACCAATAGCTACTTTCCCAGCGCTGGGAAAAACACAATGAAAGGTTTTTTAGGGCCTTTTTAAAGCCATCGTCCGTTAGCAATGTGGCAGCCCACCATGGGCACACAGACACAAACACAGGCATTCTGGGTAATTACTGCTAACGACCCCGTCGCTTGTTAGCCAGACCTCCTATTTTTGCCATCACTGTGCCAACACCCTGGGTCTGTGACATCAGAGCTTGTTTTGTTGTGGGTCAACTTTGCATGCGGACACGTTTAATGACACCAGACAGTGGTAGAAGTGTGTGTGTGCAAGCATATGTTAGCATGCCTGAAGAGCCAGTGTCTCAAGTTAATATAACTCTGTCTATTCAGGAAAGTGTTTGCATGAAGATTACAACCCTGTGTGGATGTGTGTGTGTGTGTGTGTGTGTGTGTGTGTGTGTGTGTGTGTGTGTGTGTATGTGTGTGTGTGCCACACAGCTGGGTCATGCAGGGCTAAAGCCAAGACAATGGTCAATGTGCAAAAAGACAGCCAGCAGGATGCCCATGAGAAGAAAGTGAAAGTTTTTTTTTTTTTTTTTGATTGCTGTTTTTAAGAAGGGTTATGACTCTGCAATTCAGATCCCACGGGTGGCTGCCAAACCTCTAGTGACGCACACAACATACAAATACACATTTCTGTGTAAAATGCACCACCTCACACACCACACACACACACACAGACAGACAGACACAGACACACACGAAAGGATTCATTTTATATAAAAAAAAAAATCTAAATTAAAAATAAAGACGAATACAGAAACCATAAGAATAGGCTGCGTCTGCGAAAGTTTGAGAGCACAGGAGATCACAGTATGTCTGTACTGAGTGTTGTTATTCTAAATGAACAAAATACATTTTGAATGGACTGTGTCTTTCCTTAAATCAACTAAATAAAATGTATCCAAAAGATATATTAAATTACATTATTAAAATATAACATGGATATAATCACATATAACTGTGTCTCTGGAATCCATCTGGGACAATATTGAAGTATTTCCATTTTACCTTTATGTTATATTGTATTAAGAGTACTAGTGGTCATAGAGCTGAGCTGACACTGATCCATACATTTCTCTCTTGCACACACACACACACACACACACACACACACACACACACACACACACACACACACACACACACACATACACAAACAACACACACACACACGCGCAAACTTGGGTAGGGTGCCATCTCCTGGTTGGAACACAGCATGTAACCTCATATCCTACCCAGACATGTGGAAAGTGGGGTGAGGGATTCGAGTCTCTGCTATTTCCCGTTGAGTTGCCACATTCATCCTGGCTTATCAGGTTCACACCATGGGGTGTGGGGAGTGGGGCTGAATGTTTCAGCGTGTGCAATTTAGGTCGGCAACCTACCTCATTAATCAATCAGTTGATTTTTTTTTAGATGAATTAATGAATTGTTTTGTCTATAAAATTTGAGAGCATGGTGAAGAATGCCCATCACAAGTTCCCAAAGCTATAGTTTATGTCTACAGAAACAAAAGTCCAAACCTCAACGATTTCCCATTTACAATAATATAAAATGCTTACATTTTAGAAACTGGTGCTTGTGAATGTTTTAGCATCATAAATGACTTAAACTGATTATCAGAATTACAACTGAAATTCAAAATTGATCTGAATTAATTTTCTACTATTTTGCACTAAACTAGCTGTATGCACTTATGGATATGACTTATGGATGCCCAGAGGTGACAATGAGTGGGTGGGTGCATGCAGCATGTGTGCGTGTGTGTGTGTGTGTGTGTGAGAGAGAGAGAGAGAAGAGTGTCTGCAGAGCTAGTTGCAGAGGCCAGAGGTAGCAGGTAAATCATTGGTCATCTCAGGCTAGTAAAAGAGGCTTAGTTAAGAGACAGGAGAGGAAGAACCGTCACAGAGGACTGCACACACAAACTGTGCACTGTCTTTAGTATGTAAACAGTGTGTGTGTTAAGGGAGAGTAACAGGCTTAAGGCTCTGATCTCACTGACTGCAGTCGGTCTGTTCTGTTGACGCCAGCTGGTAAACATGTCCGTGTGGGCCAAGTCTATGTTTGTATGGGAGAGGGAGGGAGCTACAGTGTGTGTTGTACATGGATGAAAAGACGGTGCAATAAAAAGTAAATAGACTATGATCAGAGTTAGCAGTCTGATACGCGGGAGTATCAGGATGTAGAATACCATAACTGCATGCCTGTATCAAAAGATACGTGTGTGTGTGTGTGTGTGTGTGTGTGTGTGTGTGTGTGTGTGTGTGTGTGTGTGTAAAAGAGAAAGAGAGTAAGACAGAGATAGAGAGATGGACAGTTTTACTGCAGTGTGTCTCCTTCATGTCTTATCTCCCTGCTCTCCTCTCCTGCACTCCCTGTGAGGGCAGTTTCTCTCCTCTTTATGACTCTTTATCTGACATGAAAGGCACTAACATGGGATACCCGCCATTACGGCTCCATCAACATGAAAAGCTCTGACACGGGATTCTCCTCTGCGGCTCAGCCCATTAAGGACGACTGGTGATCCTGTGCTCTGTCAAGGAGCCGTCACAAGCAGACAGCACCAACATAATGAGGACTTGAAACCTTAACCTTGCCTTTAAGACCCCTGGTCAAAAGCAGCAATAAAAATCTCCGAAGGGCACCTACTGGCTGGCCCTGCTCAGTAATTACAACCCATGTCCAAGCACTAACCCAAAAGGTCCCACAGTTTAGATATACAAAAGAGTGTAAGACAGTTCAGAAGCAAGTCTGAGGGGGTCATAGGCCTAACACCATGAATGGTATTCTCAAATGAACAAACTAGCAGTCTGATCCTGCTCTTGACACTGTCTCCTCATTCCCTTTGAATAACCTGATCAGTTGCAATGCTCTTAGAGAGAGAAAGAAATCCTGACAAACCATTTACAAAAATGTAGTATCCTCTCTTTAAACACGGCTTGCATTAGCAGCATCATCTTCCATTTTTGTTGAGTCAGGCACTATGACAAGTTGCCAATTAACAGTTGCCATTATCAAAAGCTGGGACAGGTTTAACACAGTGTTTAAGGCAGAATCAAATTTGCAGAGATGGGCTACATTGGTGTAAGACAGCAAATCACAAAGACGCACTTGTTCACTAATTCTTTAGGTGAGACATTACCTCCTGACACTGGAGCGTCCATGAACACAGCACCCATCTTCTCTGCAGCGACTGCCATCTCTTTTGAAACTGCAGGGTCAATGGTGGAGGAGTCAATCAACAGTGTTCCCTTCTTCACCTTTCTGAAGAAAGCAAAACAAAAGGGATTAGCACTTCATGTACAGTACAGACAAGGAAATTTGTCCATTCAAGCCTTTCTGTTTCTACATTAAACACATTTTTATAGAGTTAGGGTTGGGTTGCATGAATGTCACAACTGTCACAGAGTGTGATAGTAAAGTTTGCTCACTTGAGGATGCCATTTGGGCCTGTGTAGACCTCTATGACATTGGGACTTGACGGCAGCATTGTAATGATGCGGTCTGCTTTCTCTGCCACCTCTGACGGGGAGTCCACTACCTGAAAATTGGAGTCATCATTGCACGTGCATATTATCATCAACATAAAAGAAACACCTTAATTATAGCTCTCGCTTGTAACAACCTGTCAGCTCAGAAACATGTAGTTTGTTCACCAAGCAACTGTTCTTAGAAGTACAGTGAGTTTCAAAGAATAAGTGGGAGAAGGATGTATGTGTATTCATCAGTTTGTTAATACTCGTCAATATTGAGTGTATTCTTAGCTGATTTGGCCTGTTAAATAAGGGTTTAAATGTGTAGATGTAATGTGTTACTGCATTACCTGGGCACCCAGGTCCTGCAGCTCTTTGCAGGACTCAGGGAAGACATCAGTGGCAATAACAGGATAACCGTTTTTTAACAAGTTTCTGGCCATGGGACTGCCCATGTTTCCCAGGCCAATAAACCCCACTGGTGTTTTTGAGGCCATTGATCGCGTTGACACTAAGAAAGGAAAGCAAAAAGAAGTGTGAGAAAAGTGGTAAGATGTTTCGTTTATCTTAAAGACAAGAAAAAGACAAATGAATTTCACACTAAACATCTTGACCTTCAGAGAAGCTGTAGAGAAATTTAATGATTTGTGCAATAACATACATAAGTTATCTATAATGACATTGTGTTGTTGTAGCAGTTATAGTTTGATCCTACTTGCCTAATAAAGCCATTTACAACTGTAGTTCAACTATGAAAAGCTTGGGTCTCCTTGGCTAATGACTGTCAGGTAAAATGGCAGTGAAGCAACTGTAAATATGCTCTAATTATGCTGGAAATGCTGTATTTAGAATCATTAACGACAGAGCAAATCTTTCTGCTGTCACATACCACCAGCATTTGGGCAGTCTGGCCAAGCTATTAAACACTGCTGGCTCAGCCAAGGTCCAGCCAGGTTAACAGATACTAAACAGTGTGGAAACTCTGGCGGTGGGCCAACCAGACAACAACAATGGGATTAGGCCAAACAAAAAAGCCCTACCTTTAATTGAGCCAACCCTTCAACATCTACTGTAGAAAGATACCACAATCATGTTACATCTATGATGATAAACATTTAACACTGCCTTCAAGAGAATACAATATTCTCAAATGCTGGCCTAAAATTGCCAAAGCAAATACACACACACACACACACACAGTTAATGACACACCAGCATCTAGTAAGGTGAGTATCTGCAACTGTGCAATTATACTATCTATAAAACAAAAACAACAACTGAACAGATGCTTACACCAGGAAGACAAGTGGCCTCAGCATATATTTTGTCATTGCACCCATTTTTCCTAAATTGAGTATCATATCATCCTTAAAAAAAAATAAACATATCATATTTCATATCACATTGACAATTACACTACTACTACTACATGCTCCCATTATCAGAAATTATAGAAAACTTTAAGGTTTCTTATCACACATAAATAGATGACACACAAATATACATAGCTGTGTCAGCAAACAAGTACAGTTTAATAGACTCCCTGGGACAGTGCATGAAACAAATTAGTAGTTGGGTGTTCCAAGATTTTCTCCAAATAAATGAGGACAAAACTTAAGTCACAGTTTTTGAAGAAATGAAGAAAGACTCTGTTCTCACCATCAAACTGGTTTTGGACTACTGGTTGTTCCGAGTCAAAACTAAACATGGTGAAGCTGCCTTTAGCTTCTCTGCTGCACAAATGTGGAACAAATTGCCAGAAGAGCTCAGACTTGAGGCAGTGCTGACTACTTTTTTTTTTTTAATTATATCTTTATTTGGAACGGGCAGAATAGTACATCTACATGGCATCAACAATAAAGCAGAAATAAATACCATTCCAGTTTTTGTTTTAAATACAGAATACCTACACAGCTGATTTCACACAAACTTGCACTTGTTATTATTGTCTTTGAGTTTTCCTACTTCTACAAACTGCCCTATTTGTCTTTTTAAAATGTATTTCCTTGTATGTTTTTCTTGTTTTTATTCTCTGTGTTTTAGTTTGCTTGTTTTTGTGTTATTCTTTGTGCATTTGCCTGTGTGTTTTACCGATTTTATTCTTTGTGCTTTGTGCTTCTGCCTGTGTACTCTATGAAGTTCTTTGGGTTGGCTCTGGGTATGAAATGTGCTACATAAATACATTTATTCTGCTTTGCGATGCTTTAGTATATGATCATTGTTCCTGTAGTTAAAGATGATGACATATTTCAGTTGTCTAAAATATAATTTTTTTCTGACCGTATTTTCTAGCCTGTTCTTTGCATGGCCCAAATATATATTTATGTCAGTCTTGTATAGTCCTTAGTAAGGGTGCAACACTCACTCAGGGTCAACACTGACTTGCACATGGTGAACTGAACCAACAAATTAACTACTGTTTCATTTTACAGCATCAGATATTATAAACGTGAACAAACTACAACTATAACTGTAAAGCACTTTCTTAGGCAGTCCTTATTTTTGAATTGAGCTTTAGGTTTTTTTTGTTTTTTCTGTAAATGGTACAGTGTAAAACAGAAGAGAATACAATACAATACAATAAGCACATTATTATTTCCATTCCAAATTAATATGTTGATTATGTTTTCTGATTGTTTAGTCCATAATTTCTACTGTTTCTCTAAGCCCAAGGTGAACAAACAGTCTAAAACTATTCTAAATTGTACTCAGTTTACAAAGATATAAAATAGTCAAAAAGAAAAATCTCATATTTGAGACGCTGCAACCAAGAAATGTTTTGCACTGAATAAATAACTGATTTGTTTTTAGTTTTCTGCAGATTAATTACTCTACAATCTATCTGACTGACTTGTCCTTTCAGCACAATTTTTTCAATTTTAGCATGTAATATAAGCCTAACTAGTGAATGCCTAAGATCAATTTACTTAAAAAAAAAAAAAAAATTTAAATATAATTTACTTACTTACTAACATACTGGAGGTAGAGAGACATTATTTTTTTAACCATACTAGACCCACACCAACCAAGTCAAAGCATTGAATATAGGGTCATTCCATGCCAGCTCACCCAGAATTCAGAACTTTGCCTGTGTCAGAAGAAAATCATATAAAAACTTTTCACATAATAGTTGTTTCTGAATGTTTGACAGCAATCAAATAAATAAAAATGAATACATTTTTACCTGAACAACAATATTTAATTTTCAAAAATTAATATGTCCACTAGTTTTCACTTTCTTTTCCAAATTTTGCTTGTGTGTAGTATTAAGTATAGTTTGATCATATCTAGAAGCTATTTAGTCCTGCAAAAAAACATCATATATTACATACTTACAAATAATATATGTGTATTGAGCTAAGGAACTAAGATTAACACTTTGTCCAGACACACAGAACAAGTTGACATCATCTAGTATACAACAAACCAAGCCATTACAAGCTATAACTTGCAAATTTCCTGGTCCCAATGAAAATCATGCTCAATAGGTGTCACACAGAGATAGAAAACCTTGAAGTCAACATAGTACAAATATCATAACTATATTAGCACTACACAGAATCAAAATTTGGTTTCAAGAAAGTGAGAAGAAGTTGAGTCATTACTTTTTGAAAATTAAAGAAAAAGTTTTATTAGGCTAGTTTGATTACTGTAGAACATCCAGAAACAATTTTTTACATGAATACATGTTGCAAATTATCCCTTTGGGTTTCTGAGATGTTCAGTACAAATTTCAACCCCATCCAGTGAAAATCTAGCAAAGAGGGACAAAGTTCAAAAGTTCATAACTAAAAAAGTATTTGGAGTAGAGCTATAAGATTTTGTAAGGTCCCATGATTTTTTCATGAAAATCCATTACATGAACTGGGGAGGTCCACGTGAACTGATATGTACTGACCCAGGCAATGTTGTCAAGTGCTAGCTTAATATGTTCACATTAGTATATCAACCAATTTGAGGCAATTGTTGGCATTACTTATGCCAAGTGGACTTAGAAAGTGGCTGTACAGGAATGGGATAAGACCACGACTGTTTAGCAAACACACTACTGGGTGAGAGTGGGAAAGCATTGTAATGTGGCTTCAAGTTGTGGAGACTTTAGAGGAAGGACCTTCACTGAAATGATAAACTATAACATACAGGGTTCATAACAGAGTTACGGACACCACTATTTCAACACCAGAGGGTTACATGCAGATGGTTACATGTAGGGAAGCAGGGGCCATCCTGACAGTGGACCCTGAATTTCACTAAAATCAATATTCACTGTTCCTGATCCAGAAACATAGTTGTGTCTTGCACTGTGGGATGGGCAGGGAGGAGTGGATTGAGTAGGGTTTGTGACAGTGTTGCAGTCCAAGCTTAATCCGTGATTTTGTGCAGCGTAGAGCAAACTACATTATAGTGATTGGCATCGCTTAAAGCAAACTAATATAGTGTGAAACCCTAAACAGACCTAACGCATAGCTACATAGAGGTCTATACAGAGATCATGTCAGTTAAATTAGCTGTTGCTGGCCATAGCATCACATTTCACTATGCTCATGTCCGTTACGAACAATGTCCTAACGTACTGCATGACTGAGCACCACACAGCAGGTGACCAACTCAGGGACATTGTGTCCAGACTGAAACACTTAACTGACATGGGCAGCAAGTACTCATACTTTCCTCAGAGGGCTAACAAGCTAGCTAACAGGCTTTAGCAGAACATGTTCCGCTTGCATTCCCCCCTCAACACACATTCGTAAAACGGAAAAAAAGGCACGAGGAAACTGACAACATAAGCGAATACGTTACCAGAGGTAAGGTTGACATGCTTATTCCACCTTAACAATAAATTTCGTGACCCTCTAAACAACGCAGCCATGCTTCTTTCCCCTTGACCTCGGCGTACAGTGACAGCTGTCAAGCCAGGAAAGCCAAACCGAACTGCTATGATTGACTATGATTTTCACCAATCGCATCTCTCGGTCGGTTCCGACAGCCAATGGTAATGAAGCAAAGGCGGGACATCCTGTGCTTTTACTTGTTAATGCCCTTTAGCCGCTACTGTTTGTACAGTATTCACTCCATACCGCCGTATAAACGCAAAATTAATAGAATTATCAAATAATTAACTTTACAATGTATTGTTTGCTTTGCAGTGTTGGAAACTGCAGATGACTTCTACACTACAACTATTTATACACTTATGGAATTGTTTTAAGCCACAAGGAGGAAAATATCAGGAACAAATGGAAAGATTTGATTTGAATAATTTCTAGCAAATAATAAATGGAGCCTTTTTCGGCCTTAGAGACCACATCTGCCTTCTTCTCGTGAGCATCCTCAGCATCCTCGGCGCTGCTCAGCATCCCGGAAGTTCAGCATCATCTGCTCTTTCAGGAGGAGACGCATCATCGTCAGAGCTTTGACAACAACGGGGACAGTGGCAAAAACATCGGACTGTCCGGCAACAATTCTCTCTTTTTGCAAGTGGAATTCATATGAAAAGGGTACTCTTTCAATTTCAATTGAAATCAACGCCTGTAATTCCGTCTCTTGTTTCTCTAGGATAGTGTTTAGCTAGCTAGTGACTTGACACGACATGGCCTGTTCGCAAGCTAATGTTAGCTGCCTAGCCACCGTAAATAAGATTATCCTCTGGCTAACTGAGCCAGTTTTACATGACAGAGCTGTCCCGTAAGGCTTTTGTCGTACATTTATGTGAAGCGTTGGTCGGTGTGGCTCAGTGTACAGACAATGATGTGTGAGCTGGTAAGCTGAATCGAGCCCCAGTTATGACTTTCACATGCGTGTATCTTAGTCAGGAGTCCAGGGTTGGGTCACATGGAAATGTAGGGCAGGATCGTTTGTTGTTTTAGCCTCGTTCTCATTAAGGGAATGGTGAACAGAGGCCAGGGATGCAAAGCAGCTGCATCACTTGCAAGTAGCTACACATATTTAGTACTTGCCTTTTTTCCTCCGCTTCTCCCCACCACCAAAACAAAGGCGTAGTTTGAGCAGTTTACAGTCAGCTGTCCTGTTGGTCCTCAGTTACAGTGGTGTGTTGTTTTCTTGGTTAAAAGGTGCAACTGTCCTCAACTGATTCAGATAGCACTGTATTTAGTTAGTTTGGTGACTTGCAAGAGACAAATTTAAAAAAAAAGATTGTTATAATTGATGCCACAGAGATATCCTGACTTAAAGTCCCTTGTATATATCATGCTCCGGAAATACTTAATGCTATAGTTAATTTAATGCAACTTAAAAGCATCACTCCTTAGGCTGTCACTTCCTGGTTAAAACCCACGTCCTTTACTCTCTATGACATCACCATCACTGAGGACAAAGCACACAACTGTTTTCACAGGCTCACCATGACTAGTAAATTGATTTTGACTAGAAAACTCATGGAGTTCCCCCTTAAGTAAAAGTGCATTACCACACTATAAAAATACCCCTATTACTAAATGTCCAGCATTCAATACTAGTAATCCACTCATCCATTTTGTCCTCCTCCAGAAACCTTGTGGGTTATAGAAAGAAGGCAGAGAAGGGATTTTTGGTCCCAGAGAAGGACAGTGCTTGTCCCCACACTTGTTGCTGCTTTAAGGCACTGCCTTAAAGGAAGACTGAAGTCAGGCAACAAAAGTCTTCTGTGCTTAGTAAATGTCACAAATTACAAGAGAGATTATTCAGTATAAGTGGCTGCAGCTTTGCTCTGCAAAATGAACAGTGATATGTGTCCTTGGCAACTTTAGGTAGATCTAGAGTACTGTAAATCCCCATGCCATATATCTTTTTATACACATCACTACACCTCTGCTTTGTTATTGACTTCACTCATACATATTTTCTGAGCTGGTTTAGGAACTTGAATGAAAGAGCTTGCTTTCAGACAAATTAAATTTTGGCTTTGTGTGCATGACTCAGCGGAAGAGTTATATATTTCCTTCACTGATTTTTTATACTCAGTGTCTCTTTTCCTCTTTGCTGCTCTTCCCTTACAGACAAATGAAGTGACCAATAGGATACAATGTCGTCGTTCCAGGTGGTGGACTCGTCGCCGGGCAGCAGCGTCAGCGTCATGGAAACGTCCAACTTTGCCCACGTCATCTTCCAGAATGTGGGGAAGAGTTTCCTGCCTCAGGCGCCCCTGGAGTGTCGCTACACCCTGACCCCTTACATTACACCCCACCCCAAAGACTGGGTGGGCATCTTTAAGGTACATCACAGACACACACACACACAAACACACGCTCACGCACACTACAGCTGCTATGAATCAGATCATCCTTCAAAGACATAGCCAAGCATAATCAATTCAGGACCTTAATCTGAATCACTTAAATTACAAAGAGATACTCAGAGATTGGAGCTATTCCCAGCCCATTACACAAGTGTTTTTGAAATGGATTATGTGTTAGGGTTTTATTAATTGGCCATAGGTTTGAGCTTGGCACATTTAACACATACATCCGCCTTGACACTAATGCCTCAGCTCTTCACTACATGCCTAAAACCTCACCGCAAGCTTTGGTGTGGTTGCTCTGCTTGCAGAAAGAGGAAGAGTGTACATGGTGGGCTGGTTACAGTAGGTCTCGCTGGGGGGCAAACATTTGGTGCTCTTTATGAACCACTCTGATTCTTATTAGGACCTCTTTTCCCCCCACTTCACTTGTTCGTTTCCCTCTGACTTTCCATCAGTCTTTTCTCTACTTCCTGCTAACCAACCTCCCCCTCAGCTACGCTCTTTTATCAAGGCCATCAAATCTCACACGTAATTAACAGGAAATGTGAACTAGGAAACTTAATGTCTCGTAAAGTCAAAAGACAAACATTTTATCGTTGTTTAAGAACTGACTTCAAATCCACCAGCTCAATTAAAAAAGAATAAAGATGCTGGGTTTATTTGGAAAAAGTCAATTGGAAAATTTAATTGTTGTAATCCACGCTAATGAAACCTGTTTGATGGTTAGTGCTCCATGTCAGGGACCAAGCAGACTACACTTCCTTAATCCTTTTAACGTAAATGTCTGTCTTTCTAGAGAGATGTTAGATCTTATTTAATTCTGTGACAATATTGACAATGTGAGTGTATTTATTATATAGGATAAACTCATTTTACTTGTGATCATTTCTCCCTTTAAATCAGAAGGGCATGTATAAACAGATCAGTATTTATTTGTGCTTTTATAAATAATAATCACCCACTTTAATCATAACAGGAAATGAGCTGATACCACCATACAAATGCTGATCCATCTTCTGTTTTGCCTTGGGTGTTTGGGAGCGATAATGTAAAAATAAACAGGTTGCTGTATTATTATAAATGAGTGATTAGATTTGACTTTCTCACTCAGCACCAATGCTCAACATTGATGAAAATGCTTGTCTGTAATGTTTGTCTTTTTTGCCTCCGAGAGGCAAAACCTTTGTGGTAGATGACTCAGGGAGAGAGCATTTCCCCCCTCTTACCTTTCACATCTATAGGCGTTACCTGTGTCAGAGAGAGAGAGAGACAGAGAGAGACACTGAGCAATAGAGCTGACTTGTGAGGATGACTCAGACTGCTCAGATAGACACTGTTCATTTGAGTTGAGCACAGACACCACCTAGTGGCTGAAAATGTTCATAGTACAATAATAAGGATCCTAGTAAAACGAACTTGCTGTTAGATGGTGGTGCTCTCAAACAGTCCTCACATGCATTGTATACACAGTAAACATGAACAGTGTACACTCTAATCAAGCTTGTCAAGTTTTCTTTTGTTTTCCAGCATGGTGACTATTTTATTCACTCAAAAATTGAAAAACATATTGTTTTTACCTTCATTTGTCGTGTGAAAGTTTGGTTTATCTACACACACATGCACAACACACACACACACACACACACACACACTCACACACACACAGACATACAACTCCCTCAAAAGCCCTCTGGAGGTTTTTTTGGTTGTGGCATGTTTGTTGGGTCGGCAGGGAGAAACCCGTTGTGTGAGTGTATAATTAACGTGTCATCGTGCTGTTCCCTCACACCTTGGCTGAATGATTGATAGCTGCTTTGCCTGTGATTATTTTATAACATCACTCCCGTGTTGGAATGCCACACCATACCTAACTCACTGTCAGTCAACTTCACTCTGCAATTAGCAAAATTATTTATGTCTCTTCTGTCTTAAGCAAATACACGTGAGCACACAAGCAAACTTGGCAGCAGTCCACGGCAGCCAAGCCTCTCACTGAGATACTGTTGGAGGTGGAAAGAATGTTCTTGGCCTAGGTTTCCACACTGACTATTACCATTTGCTTGGATAGCATTATGTTCAATGTAATGGGTTGATAGGGCGAACACTGCAATTATGTATCATGCAACAGCATTATCCAACCTGAAATTTTGACAAATGTTTTGAATAGCTCAGTTGATTTACTGTCACTGGTTAAGGCTTCCAAATTCTTTGTCACATATTGGCTTATTCTTATTTTTCCTGGATTGTTTTTTGTTACTTAAATTCATTAAATTGTTAATTTATTCGTTGTTTATTTAAATATTTAACTGCAGTAATGGTTCATGGGAACCAGTTGAAAGTTTACTGCCACTTTATTATCAAATTTTTGATTGTGAATTGAGTAACCCCTTCCAGTTTTTCTTGCATCTGTTTAGCATAGTTTCTAAACTGTCTGAACAGCTGTCCAAACGACAAGGTTTCTCTCGGTTGCCACTTTTCCTTTCGTTTTTTGAAATGTAAAAAAGTCCCATAGTGCCACAGGTGGTCGATTTATCCACAGCTGAAGTGCAGTTATGTAATGTCACAAACATGTGATGTGTGAGTTGAAGCGGGGTGTGTGTATGTACATGAGCGACCCAGACAGGGAGAGTGTGTGGTTGTGCGCGACAGATTTACGACGCAGGACCGGAGTTATGATGTTCACAACTCCCTTTCATCATCTGTCACCTAACAACACATGAAATTCATGGAATTACATCTCCCTTGCCATTTTGTGTAAAATTTTCACCTTCTTCCACCGTACTCCCCCTCCCCAACCCTTTCCTCATTACCACGTAGGACGTTCTCTGCCGTCTCACCAGTCTGCGCATGTGTGTACTCACACACAAAGCTATGTACAGCCCTGCTTTCCCGCCCCAATCTCACACCTTCGCCCCCCCCCTTCTTTTTTTTTTTTTTTTTTTTGTGAGCCCAAAAGGGGCAGGAAGTGAGGGGAGGAGGAGGTGTGTGGAAGAATGAGGAGGCATGGTTTTAAATGTTTCCATTCTTGCCTCGAACATTGTATCTAATCCTCCAGATTCCTTTATCAAGTGTGTTGTTGAAAAATGTAATCGTGACGAAAGCTGAAATGTCATCAGCCTGCTTATCATATATGTTAATGCAAAAGAAATTTGAAATTCATGATTTTACAACATAATATCGATTGCTTCACACTGTGTAGACAGGCACTATTTTTTCTCGTCGATCAACATGTTGATTTTTGTTTACATTGCCCCCTCAGGTCGGTTGGAGCACAGCCAGGGATTACTACACCTTCCTTTGGTCTCCTATGCCTGAAAACTATGAACCAGGAAGTACTGTTCACAGGACTGTTGTGTTTCAAGGTACACACATACAGACTCACACTATGTAAACCACTATACAGACTCAGTGTATTCCAAAGTAACTCCTCCATTTTACGGCACATATAAAAACCAGCACTTTTATTTAATAAGGGAACACAGCCGCAAACGGCGGCCTGGGACCTGAGCACCTCTCAAACCGCACACATACACACACATACACACACATACACATTGAGGGTCTGCAAACTGGTTTTACTGGGTCTGGAACGGTCAGATATTACACAGTGAAAATATGAGAGCATGCTGTGGTGTGTCAGTAGTCAGTAAAACCAGTTGGCTTGCGGATGTTCTGTACTTACTCCTCCGTCCCAGAGAACCAGGCCTAACACGTTGGCAATGTGCTCCAGTGTGTAGCTATGGGCTGTTTGAAATGTTAGCATATATAAATGATGTGCTACCTATCGAAACGTTCAGTGTTGTCTGATAAATTTACTTCCTACTGTGCTGTGTGAAAGAGACCGTGCTCACTGCTTTTCACGCAGTGTAGTAGTTTCTCTCCATTTGAAGCAGAACAGATGTAGATATTGTTTAAATGTTTTTATCGGGTTTACTTTCAATTCTTCCTGATCAACTGAAATAGGTACTACTTGATGAAGTGAATATTAAATCAAATTAGAAACGAAAAGTGGATTTAACACACACATACTCTTATCTCTTTGCACCCTAGGGTATTATGTACCAAAGTCTGACGGAGAGTTTTACCAGTTCTGTTATGTCACACATGCCGGTGACATCAGAGGAGCCAGCACGCCCTTCCAGTTCAGGTCAGCCACGCCCACCGAGGAGCTGCTGACTGTTACCGAGGACGACAGCAACTCAGACATACTGGTCGTCACCACCAAGACCGGTCTGCTAGAGGTAGGCCACAGAAGACGAACATATTTCTTTATCAGTTTTCCATCTTCCTGGATCTTGATCCCCAATAAAGGGTCTTATAGCGAAGTACTACATCCCTACTAGATTCTCAAGTGCTGTTCTGGACCTGACCCTGACCTCTGACCTCACTGAGTAGGTGGTGGATGGGAGGACACATTCCCCTTTTGGCATTAATAAACTATTACATTATTGTCCCTCTAGGCTTCCATAAAAACAGCACACAATATATCATACAACATTAGTTGCCATTCTCGCCTTCTCTCTCTTTACCCTTAACTTCTCTCCTGCTTTATAGCGAGTGGAGGAGGCGCAGCAGGAGCGCAGGGAGCTGCTGAAAGCCATGCGGCTTCTGCAGGAGGAGAAACAACAGCTCCAGGAGGAGCAGAAACGACTGGCCAGGGAGAGGGAGCAAGAGAGGGAGACGTGCTGCCTGCTGCGGACACACAACCAGGTTAGAGAGAGGGGGTGAGGTGACGAGATGGCAGATCGGGATGCATGAAGACAGAGACATTATGTTTTTTTTCTGCACATATAATCAGTAACGAGGATCAAGGACGGACTAGATATAGTTTAGGTGTCTGCACGTGTATCTGAATAAATAAATAAAAATTAGTTTTTCTAATCAAAATTTATTTTTGCGCATTTGAAATTGAAGGTGAGGTAGTTTCAGTGTGTTTGTGCATGTGTGCAAGTGGGAGTGTGTACATGTGCAGAGGTGAGTGCATACATAGACGGTTAGCTTCTATTTGCATGTGTGTGGAGCCGGTTCCTCACCAGTGATCACAGGTTTGAAAACTTCAAAAGCCCGAATTTATGAATAATCTGTGTCCCTGTTTTAGAGTCACACAAAGAGCCACAGCGCGTGCGTGCTTGAGCGTGTGCGCGTGCGCGTGTGTTTGTATGTGTGTGTATGTGCATGCCAGTCTTTCTCTCCTTCTTTAACGACCTGACTCAGTGGGCCAGAACGGAATTGGGACGCAGTTTTCTTGGGCATCTGGCGTCAGGGACGGTGCCATCGCAACCACAGAGTGAACAAACATGACGTCAAACACACTAACACACACGCACGCACACGCTCATACACATGCACAAACTGCCCCCCCCCCTTCATTCTCACACTCACATTCGGGTTCCACACCACAGGGCCCCTCTAATGTGCATTCACACATGCACAAGCGCGCGTGCACACTCACACACAAACACACTCATTATGCCACCCGCTTGCAAACCCTTTTAGTCTGTGTGTGGAATGAGAGGAGGGTAGTCCGCAAAACCGCCTGCCTGAAAAAAGAGCCCTGCCCAGCCTCAGGGACAAACACCACTCAGTCACGCGATTCAGTGGCCACTGCTTTCTCACTGTCTGTCTCTCTGTCCCCGTCTTTCTCTCTCAATTTTCACTGATTACAGTTCAGAGTTACTTTATTGGCATGACAAGAAAATCAATTATTTTGCACAAGCAAGGTAGATAATAATACGTTTAGAAACCTCTGCCAAAATTTAATAAGAAAAATGAGTCAAGCTCCACATTGATTTAATAAACTTTTTCTCTCATTCATTCACAAGGATGAGTCAGATATCAGATTTTAGTATTTTATGACTTGCTCATTTGATAAGCAGTAGCTTGGCACACACGCCTAAAACCAGTCAACCCAATGAAAGCAGAGAAGGGGGTTTGCAGAGGAAGGGAGAGGTGAAACACTGACACTTGCCAAGAGTTTAGTGAGTTTGAATCTAGTCTCTTATCGCCCCCTAGTGCAGCCCTCAGGTCCGGGCTCAAGAGTAAGAGCAGGCTGCTTTGAGTTAGTCCGCTGCTCCTTTTTACGAAGGACAAAATCGCCATAAATTACGTGGCAATACACACACACACACACTGTTATTACCGTGCTGCTTTTCATTCAACAGGCATGTCCATCTGCAGATATACGACTTGTGTGAGTAGGTGTGTGTCTTTTGTAGAGTATTTACAGTAGGTGCGTTAGCTCATGCCACGCTGATGAAAATATCCTTTGAGTTTAACATGAAAACATAAGTACATATTTTGTGGCTGCTAATTTTACGACTACACTTTTTATAAGGTCTTTATGCACTGCTAAAGTGCTTCCCAAACGCCAGCCGTAAAAATCATACAGTAATCTACGCAGAGCCAAGCCCAGAGGGAGACAGGCCTGAATGCGTTGGTGTGTGCATGTGCACTCTATATCTGTTGTGGATTGATGGCTGTGCTCTGTGCTACCTGTCTGTCTGCATATGTCCTTGAATGTGAAGCTGCGTGTCCGTCCTCTTGAGTGTGTGTCTGTGTGTGTGTGCGCGCGTGTGCAAGCTACAAATAGAAAAGGATGGTGTGTGCAGAGGTATGTTGCTCTGACACAACCAATATTAGTTGTGAGTGATTTAATGTCCTTCACTGCTGACTCGCACCAAGTTCAAACAAGGCATTTCCTCAGCAAGGCGCACCTCATAGGAGAAAACTGACCTCACAGGATCTGTTGTACAATAGCAGGAATTTGAGTTTTTAGTTCACTGATATTAGGCAGGTGATTGCTGCACGCATTCACCACACACTGCTGCTGTGTTCAATTAAGGAACATTACAGCAACTTCAAATGCTGAATGTGTGTTTTGAGGCCATCAAAGTTTCACAAGTTGCAATTTGTAACTTTTGATTACTGATTGATGAGATAAGACTGTCCAGATCCCCAGAGGGGAAATTTACATTCTATACCTGCACTAGAAATATGCTTTAGAGGTAGTAAACAGGGAAAATATAACTGAAAATGAAATAAGATAAAAAGACACTTTGAAAGTAAAGTAAAGTAAAGTTTAAGAGCTACATATAATACATGTTTTACTGTATCCTAGACTGTAGACTGTTTGCAGATATTTGTGCAGATATACATGTGCTAAGATAATTAGTCCTTTATATTCCAAATAAAGGACTGTATTCCAAATACAACAGTGCAACATACAGTATGTAATATATGCAACATGAATGTCATGCATCACATGAAATATTACCATATGTGATAAATCATGAGCATTGCATAAGCTCCTGACGTAGTCCAACACTTTTACCTCCTCTGCCAAGTTCAGCGTGCTGATTCAGCTGTAGCGATTGGCAGGTCAGTGTGATCCACAGCTGCCTCTCTGTCCCACAGGAGCTGCTGCGCTCATCGCAGGGCCTGTCAGAAGAGAGGGAGGAGGTGAGGAGAAGGCTGACAGAGGCCACGGACCGGGTCCGCCAGCTGGAGGAGGACCTGTTGGGAGTCACCCAGAGAGGCCTGCAAAAGGAGACAGAGCTCGATTGGTGAGTGGAGAATGCTCGACCATCAATCATCCAATCTCATGCATTTCTGTGAGGAGGTGACGGTTTGAATAACTGTGTTTGAGGGGGATTTCTTGCCGGCCTTCTGCTTCCTCAACACCTTCATCATTCCACTCATATGTACATGCAGCGGACAAAAGAAGACAAAGCACAAACTAGGGCCTTGAAAATAGTCTTTGAATGGAATCAGCACCACTCAGACAGAAGTTTTATAAGATTCATAAACATATTTAATGAAAGGCTACTGTGTTAGTCTTCATTAAATTGGAACAGCTTTCTGTTTTTCTTCACCCCACCCCTGTTAATGTTTGCATGCATGTGCACTCACAACCAAACACATACAAAATTTTGCCAAAAAACTTGCCAACCAGGAAGAATTACATATTGCACAGAAAAACAGATGTTACTGTCATTTGATGGTCGTTTTACAAATGCAGTACCATGAGTGAGGCCTGCTGAATTTGCCTATGTAGCTAGTGAACAATAAGCGGACATTCCCTGACATTCCATCTGTGGCTTGACATCCTGTGCACTGTGATGCCGTAGTTTGACAGGTTGGCAGAGGAAAGCCTCACAAATCTTATTTTCATTATTTCTCTCCCAGCCTGCGTGATCGTCTCAAGAAGCTGACAGCAGAGAGGGACAGTCTGGAGAGTCAACTGAAGAACGAGAAGGATGAGAGAGACCTCTACAAGGTGGGAGAAGGCTCTTCATACCTAAAAGGCTGGATAAATGGAAAGGTTCATTTTGGACTAACAAAGCCTGTGTGATTCTCAGTCTTTATTCTGACCTTGGCAGTTCTCTCTTTCTCCGTGCTGTTTACATGTTTAGGCTCACCTGCGCAGCACCGAGCTGGAGAACACTAAGCTGAGTGCAGAGCTACAGATGTTGAAAGCAGTGGAACTGAACCGCGAGGTGACCATTGCCCAGTTCCAGGAGGAGCTGGAGAGGCTCAGAGCCTGTGTTGCCCAGCGGGACAGCCTGGAGAAAGAGCTGCTGGCGCATAAGGCCGACAAGGTAGTAGTGGTTGTTTGTAATATTGATGCCAGCATCAAATAAATAGACAGCCAAAGTATAAACACAACTAATAAATCCTTTGTCCATATTCCTGTGTGAGTATCCAGATTCATTACATGTTTATGCACATATATCTCTGCATCCTTTTAGCAAAATCAGTTCATCTATATATAAATTTTAAATGTGTTTAGGCAGAGCTGGCCCGTGTGCGTGAGCAGCTCCGTCAGGCCGAGGAGCAGCTGCAGGCGTCCCGGCAGCAGGCCTCCCTGCTGGCTTCTGAGCTCCGTGACTCAGCCAGCGCCCGTGACCACACTATGACTGAGCTGTACCGCGCCCGACTGGAGGCTGACAAGCTCCGTGCCAGTCTGGCTGATGCTCAGGCCGAGTGCCAACGCATGGAGAGCCAGTTAGACCGCATGAGGAGCACTGCACAGAAGGAAGTGGTCAGTGTTCAGAGTTCCTTCGTTTTGTGTCTGTGTCTTTCACTTCCTGTGATTTGGTAGCCCAGGAATGAGGGGAACTTTCACACTTTTCAGTTTTTTATTAAAGGAGCAGCTTTTCATCTGAGAGTGAAGGAGAGCCAATGTGAGGAAGATGAAAATAATTGAAAGAATGACCGAGCGCACCTATTTTTAAATATGAGCTATATTTAGCTTTATAAAGGAGTGCACATGAATGAACCGAGTAATCACAACAAAGAAGAGAAGTATCACAGGTTTTAACAGCGGTAGAAAACAAACTTCTTGCAGTTAAGCATAAGCCCTATTTTTGTGTTGCTTTAAATCAAACACAAATAAAAATCCACAAATATTGCATCTTTTCACGTTTTCCTCTCTCTATGTCCTTCTGTTTCAGGGTGTTGGGACCAGTGGGGAGGTGACACCCAGTATGATGGTGGTGTCAGAGGCAGAGGCTGAGCTGCAGAGGGAGGTGGAGGAGCTGAAGCTGCGTCTTCACATGGCTGCTGAACACTATAAGGAGAAGTACCGCGAGTGTCAGCGCCTCCGCAGGCAGGTCGCTAAACTGAACACAACGGAGTCACAGGGGGTGAGTGAGACTAAAAGACACGTCCGAAAAGAAATATTACCTGCTGATGGATTTACACCTAACCAACTACAAGTTAGATTGTGCTGATGTGTTAATGTCGTTGCTGTGTGTCTCCATGCGCAGGAGCCAAAGAGAAATGCATCCACTGAGACGACACAAGAGCCACTGACCCCTAGTCCAGAATCACCCACAGCAGGTATGCATGCATAAAAGTAGGCACCAACAGTATCCTCAGTAGACCATAATGCTTTGCAATTGCAAGACATATTTCGCTGTCAGCGATACAGCTCACTTTTGCATGACTGAACAAAACTCTATGCTATTACTATTGCCCTTTTCACCCTAGACACATCAACGTGCACATCTTAAAACAACAAGCTGATGCAGATTCTTTGGAAATTTTCAAATATCATTCTTGGAAATGGGGGATAAATAAAAGCAGAGGTGGGGTGATGGAATGATGAAACACTAAAAATGTTAATTATAAATCTCTGAAATCACTGATAAAATAAGTCCCAGTGTTTTTTCCTAGTGTTTCCTTGCCAACGTTGTGAGGAAAAAGTAATTATAGTGAAATATGCATAATTAGGACTTTGTAGAAAGTATTATTACTTTAATCAAAGCTGGGAATATCCAGCTGACTATGTATATCTTCTGTGTTTTTACAGGGAACATAGTTACCGCAGTCCTACAAGAAGCAGCTGAGATGACAATCACTCCAGAACTCCAGAACAGGGAACCCCCATTCAGTGACACACACATCAGCACAGAAAAGGAAGACGGGCAGAGACAGAACATGCAGGAGGAGAGGGCCGAGGCGGAGGGTGAGGCAGAGGTGAGCCAAAAGGAAGACATTGAAAAAGAAGAGAAAGAAAAAGAGGAGAAGAAGGAGAGCCTGCCGGAGGAGAGCCTGAGGATGACGAGCTGGGTGGAGGTGGAGAATGAGAGGCAGAGTGCAGAGACCATCCTGGTGGAAAGTGCACCAAAGGCAGAGGAAGTGAGGGATGGTGCGGAGGAGCAGGTGCTGCTGGAGGTGGAGGGGATGAGTATGGGGGAGGCAGAGAAGGAACAGACTCGCTCGGTGGAGGAAGAGCTAGCGATGATGGAGGAGAAGTGGAGGGAGCAGTGCGCGATCAACGAGACACTCAAACAGCGGCTGGCCAATGAGGAGGAGCGATTCAGAGTAAGGCACACACCTACACACAGACACATACACCATATAGCTCAAAGCTCAGGGAGTTGTGACTGTGGATGTTGGTTGAACTCCAGCAAGCAGATGTTGTGGCTGGAAATATGAGGTAATGCTCTCTCAATGGTCAGCAGCTGTGTACAAGCCCTAGAGCAAGGCAGCTACTGTACCCCCAGCACACACTCAGCAAAAACCTTTCCTGTGTAAATACAGGGTAAAGGAACACACATGCTCCAGTGTAGATTGGCAAATGTGACACAGTAGCAGTGTGGGCACAGGTGTATATGAGCACAGTGCTGTGAGTTGGCAAAATTAGGGCTTTAATTTATAATTACTTTCACTATTGATTAGCTTAAACATTTTTCCATTTCATGTTAGTCAATTCAGTCCATAAAATGTCACAAAATAGAAAAAAATGCTAATCCCATATTCCCAGAGCTCAATGTGACATTTTCAAATGCTAATTTTTAAGAAGCTGGAACCAGCAACTGCTTTTTTTTTTTTTTTCAACTCTCCGCACTGGCCGGCGTTATATTTTCAGGTTTCCACACCATTCTTGTGGATGCTGTATCTCAGTAACGCCATGAGGGAATTTCTTCAAATTTGGTACCCAGGTTTGCCTTGACTCAAGTAAGAACTAATTAGGTTTTGGTGGTCAAAGGTCAAGGTCACTGCGGCCGCACAAAATCTCTCAGGGAACTCAGGGAATTCACACAGCAATCATGACAAAGTTTTATTAATACGATTAACATTTTATATGACTCCTGATAAACAGGGATATAACCTGAAAGTAGTCTGAGCATGAAACCGCGAGGCAGCAATTCTAGTTTCTTTGATGAACTTTGCTTAATAAAGTTACTTAAAAAACTTCTTATCAAAATCAGTGTTGAATCATTTTCTCTTTTATATAGATTATATAAAGCTACAAATCTTTTGAAAAGTGTACCATTCAAGGATAAAGGGTATCCCATTAGCAGCACAACAGTTTTCTTAATTGGTTTATAAATGGCAACAATAGCACTTCGTCTAAGACTATCAAATATACTGTACATAACAGTTTACTTGAGCATGCATTTAACCAGAGTAACTAGGTCACTGTCTGCGTGAACACATAGCTGCTGTGTCCATGCCACACATGAGTCAATGTGTGTGGTATGAGTGTGTGTGACTCAATACAAGCACTTGCGCTTGCGTTTTGCGTGCGAACATCTGCCAAAGTACCTACCGGCATTTAATCTCCACGAGTGAGTGTGTGTTTATCAGAGCTGTAAATAAGGCTCTCCCCTGTCTTTGATAGAGTCTCCTGTCTGAGGCGAAGTGGCCCGGGCCCAGAGCGGCTCTTAATGGCCCAGGAGACTGACAAGAGAGGCATCCGCAGATCGCCATGCTTTACGGCTGTTTATATCAGCCGCCCAGAGGACGGAGCGAGGGAGAGGAATAAGACAGGGAGAGAGAGAGAGGAGTGGGAGAGTGGAGCACAGAAATTCACTGTTGCAGACTCCCTTCACCTGAACTTAACCCTCTAATGCTGCGCCGTAAATTTATGAAAGAGGGGGGGGAGCGAGAGAGGACAAAAGGAGATGAAAGAGAACAAGGAGGAAAGCGAAAGAAGCTAACAGAATTTAAGAGTGAAAAAAGAAGGATAGACAGACAGACATGAAGCAGAAAGAGAAGCCGCGGGAGAGGAGGGAGTTGGACCCTTTGTAATGGGATGAAATAAGAGAAGAGCAGGCAACTAGTCATGTAAACTATCCCACAGGGTCAGTCCTGTTAGAAAGTAAGAGATTTACTACGATCCCCTGGTCTGCTCCAGTCCGCCTTGCACACAGGTTTCCGTCTGTGTTTCTGTGGCTTTAGCTCTGTGTTTTACAGTAAACACTGCACATTTGACACAGCTCCAGCTTAAATAAAATCCATTGACACCCGTTAATTCATTCACTTGCTTGCCTGTGTGTATGCTTAGAGATATTCATCTTCATCTGTTGACACCAGTGGAGTGGAAATACAAACCTGGGAGCAAGAAAAAGGGAAGAGGATCTTATCAGTGCCAGAAAAGATAAAATGTGTCCTTTCCATCAACTGAGTGAAACTGTCAGTAATTATTTTTAGTTAGTTATGTTTGGAGCGGGAACTATTAGTTGACTAATCAATTAGTCAATTGGCAGAAAATGAATCGACAGCTACTTTGATTATTGATTAATTGTTATAGTCATTTTTCAACCAAGCAATCCAAACATTCCCTTCTTTGGAATTTATCACTTTTCTACTGATATATTATAGATTAAACAATTTATAAATTAATCAAGAAAATAATATTAATCAACAATGAAAATAATTGTTAGTTTAAGCTCTAGTTATTTAACTATTCAACCTTTGCCTTTTGCCTTTCTACTATTCTAGAGCACTGGGAATTTATAATGATGTCCTATGTACTTTCCTGTAATATGCACATCAAACAGCTTGAGCTAATATCTTCTTACATCACAATCCTCTTGAGACTGTCTTTCATTATCACTAATCAGTCAGTCAGCAATTTAGCTTTTTTTTCTTTTACATTTTTTTCTTTATCAGATGTCTGACAGTACAGAGATGAGCGATAATAAGGGGGGAAAGAGATGTGAAATGACATCCGAGAAACCAGATCTGCCCCTAGACCCCCCAGGGGGCGCGGCGGCTTAGCAGTTTTAATGTTCAAGCATTTGTTACTCAATAAATACACCAGACATCACAGAGAGCAAAGACAAAGTCCCTGTGGCCGGATAGACTGACGGTTAAAATACAAGAAGAAGTCACAACAGTAAAAATTGTTCTGTTAACAGAAAAGCTTTGTTTTGTTACTGAAATCTGATTGATTATTGAAATGGATACAATAATTTTAAGGAAAACTATTATGAACTCTGCACTGATGTTAGTGGGTTTTTTTTGTTTGTTTTTTTTTTTTTATCTGTAGGTGCAGATGGCAGAGCGAGCCAGTGAGGTGACAGAGCTGAAACGCAACCTTGCCCAGGCCCTGAGAGACAAGGAGCAGCTACAGGAGGTAAAGCATCAGGCATGTTCCTAGTACACAGAACATTCTGGCTTCTCGGCAGGTATTAGCTGTGTATAAATAAGTTAATACTGGATCAGTTCTTCATAGTTCAAACTGTTTATTTTAACTATTTTTTTAAAAACTATGTAAATTTCCATCTCTGCATAAAGCCTCTGACTCTTGAAATCACACTGTATGTGGATAATGTCGGCCTTTTCAATTGAATTCCATAGAAATATCATCACATTTAAGTACAGTGTCTGAACGCTTTTCTTTCCCTTCTCCATACTCCCCACTACCCACTAATTAAAACATCTATACTTGCTTCTCTCGCCCGTCGGTACAGTGCCATTAGACAGTGCAAATGCCACGCGACGTGTCTGTTTCACCTTCCCAACCCTGGTTTAAATGTTAAACCTGATAGCAGCGCACTAATGAAGTCATCAAGAGAGGAGGTCAGGGGGGAATAGTGAGAGGAAGGAGGGGGTGTAAAAGAGAGAGAGGGGGCGAGTGCCTCTATCAGCAACACCGGAGCAGAGGGAGCCAGAGTCTGACACCCATTACAGTAATGAGTAGGGTACTAATGCTCTTGCTTCAGATATAATCACAAAGGGCAGTAACAGTGTAGAGGGAAACTTAACTCTGAGCTCAAAGTGCTTACTCTCTGTGTGGTCCCAACAATGAAACTGTGCCATGGAAACGCTGACTGAATTTCTTTCACACAGCTCTCCTGATCAGTCCCTCACTTTTCAGACAGATAATCACGGTGGTTCTGTGCTCATATATACATTGAGCATGCAAGTAAACTACAGAAAGGCGAAGGCAATCTAAACATAACTGTAAAAGAAAAACATCAGAAAGCAAGTAGGGTGAAAAAAATCCATAAAAAAGAAATGAAAAATGATGCGGGGGAGGCGAAAGGGGGTGTGTGTCGCAGGACAGATTTGAACTGTGGACATTGCAGTTATGTGGCATGTGCTCTGACCATTCGGCTATTTTCAAAGGTTTCCTGCTTAACTGGAGAGCATAGAATATGTGTTTAAATACATAATATTTGGTTTAGCTCAGTGAGGTACCATGATGCTCAGGGATGGGTGCTCTCTCCTCCAGGAGCTGCAGCGTTATGTGTGCAGGCAGAGGGAGCAGGAGGCTGGTGTTCAGGGCGCTGAGGTCAGGCAGCCAATGGTGCTGCGCTACCCCCTACCCTACCCCCAGGACCCCTCCCCTCCGCCACTGGTGCCACAGAGGCCTGCTGAGCTGCAGTACGGCAACCCCTACTCCACCGACACCACAAGAGGTGGGAGGAATTCAAACCTGCACTTGACTATTCCCCCTAAGTTATATTTTGCTGCTGTCTGTTAACAGTTCCACGTGTTACTGTTTTTCTAGACCGGGTGGATGTCGCTCTGTCCCCGGAGCACATGACCCGTCCACCACCAGAGGCTCCACCCTGCGCCCCTCCATGTGCACCCCCAATCACACCTCAAAGCCCTGACCCCGGGGCACCTGGCTGGGAACAAGAGGTGGTTTGCATCCAGCCCACTCGCAGCACGAGCCCCCCCGAGAGCCTGGAGCATCCACCAGAGGAGCCCCGAAGTGTATGTGCATATAAACACACACATGCAGCACAGGAACACACGCCAAACTAAAACATAGGACGGTGTCTGGCAGGCATTCTTAATTAGAAATTTGTTTGGAGTATGAATTAATGTTTTACATGTATTAGATGATGCCTTGATAATACTGTTTTGTTTACATGTTTCCTGTTAGTTTTCTCTAAAGGATTTTGTCAATAAATTGCAAGAGCATAATTGATCACAGCATCAATTTGATCTCAGTACAGCAATATGTCTGGATATTTTTAAATCGGCATAAATACATGACACTAATTTTGATCACAGCCTTTCTTCGCTATCCTTACTTTGTGTTTCGCAGCCAATGAATCCTGTCATGGTAATCCCTTGCTTATTTCGCCTCTGTCTCGGGAGTGCTCCTCCTCATTGAATGAAGGGAAATGCAGCTTGCCCTTAAAAGATGAAGCTTTGAACTCATTTGCATAAAGCTCTAATTAACGTCACTCCTTCAGAGCTCAAGAGAGACGAAGATAACAAGGGCCAGGAGAGAGTAATTAGGGGAGATTTTGCATAGGGACAGACCTAAGATCAGTTAGTGTCGGATTATATCTTTGGTTGTTTGGAAGCAAACTGAACAGGGACTCTTGAGGAAGGTTTACTGTGTGATAATCTTTAAATAGAAACCTAGCTGCACGTGCATACACATACTAATCTTTGCTGGTTCAGATAATTCTGTCAGCCCTTTTGTTTTGTTTGCATTCATATACAGCTCTTAAGAAATGGCCATCCTCTTCACATTGTGCTTGTGTTGTGTATCATAGGTTGCTGACGGGGCTCAGCCGTCCTGTGATCATCAGTCCAGTAGACGCAGTGAAGCCAGGGGCAGCTTCTGCTTTGACTCCAGGTAGCACACCTTCTCGCTGACATAAAAAGTAATGTTAGAATAACTTGACTTTTACAATCAGGACATATAAAAAAGGAAAGAAATTACACAAGCAAACACGAGAGCGTTGATTAAAAACAGACGCCAAGACGGTGGGGGTGGGATTCCTTCCATCCTTCTTGTGTGCTGGTGGTGAGCCAAACAAGGCTAATATGAAAAGACCTGCAGAGCGGCTAACTGACTCCAGGGAGAGGGTAGCTGTTTCTTTTCAAAATTGTGTAGGGCTGCAGTTAATGATTATTTACATTATCGATTAAAGTGGCAATTGCTTTCTTGATTTGTCTATTAAAAGCTTAGTCTATAAAACAGCGGAAAATATGATGTAATCATCAAAGCTCAAATCATGGGTACCCCAATGGATAATTTTCATTTCCATACATACATCATATATAAAATCATATGGTACTAAACTGGCAGGAGGTAACACAGTTGTTAATTAATACCAGTTACTAAATTACTTTTCTAGATGTTGAAATTCCTTTCATTAATTATATTATGGTCTGTCGAACAAAATAAATCCGCTGGAGAGTCGAGACACTCACAGCCATCACAGCTTCATAACAATGGAGCACAGTGCTGTAGAGCCATAGATTTTATAAGAAAGGGACTTTGTTCGACAAGCTAAGAACACTTCATTGTTATACAGTACTTCCACTTCAGTTGACATTTCCATTGAGTGTCTCTACTGTTAGCAAAAGTGGACAGTATGGGTTGGGCCTGAAACCAGATGTGTGTAGGCCAATCAAGGCCTGTCAGTATTGAATAAATATTGATGACTGTTAAGAGGTCTAGTTGTGGGACGGACTGCATGCAGCTGTGCTGTGGCAGCCTGGGCAGCAGTAAATACGCCATATTAAGGTACACATTATCACTATACCATATACCATGCACTGAATCTCTGAATCTCACATTTCTTTTTGCCTCACCCTCGTCCCACACCCCACCCAACCCCCTTCTTTTCCCAGTAATGACGTTCACAAGCGCTGCCCACTATGCGAGGTGATCTTCCCGCCCCACTTTGAGCAGCGCAGCTTCGAGCAGCACGTTGAGAGCCACTGGAAGGTCTGCCCCGTCTGCTCCGAGCAGTTCCCCCTCAACTGCCAGCAGCAGCTCTTCGAGAGGCACGTCCTCACGCACTTTGACGGCCACGTGCTCAACTTTGAGCAGATCGAATGAAGGATTTCGAGGGCAAACCTAGAATTCTGTCACACTGTATGGGTAAATGTGTTGTCAGCTATTAGTTCATTTTAATTGGGGTTCGGTTGTCTTGTTAATATACAATCACTAGCACTTTCTTTGCAATCTTAAAGGTTAGAAAGAATGTAGTTCGTCTCTGAAAGGAAGCAGAGTTTGTGCTACTCCACCAAGGTGTTTATTTAGTAGAGTAGCTTTCACTTTAATGCACAGTGCGTAAAAGGATCATTAACACTTGGGAACAGTGCCACGGTCCTTTACTTTTCTATTATGCTCATCTTTATGCTTCAAGGGACTAAAGCACCATTGGAAGTGCATGCATTTATTCTGTGTTCAAAATCAATTCAACACTACAAAATTACAGCTGATCAAGTGAAAAGAGTGAATTGTAGCAGGAGCTTTGAACCAGGGATTGGAAGAAAAAAGCATTCTAGTATCTTAATGTCCCTGTTCTTTCACTACCCTGAATATCTCTTTACAGTAAGTAGGATTCTCTTGTGGTAAAGCAGCCAGGACAGTACTTCAACTTTTAATTCTGATTCAAATCGCGGAAAGGCAGAAAAGATAAGAAACATTTTTTTTAGTGTAACTGCGGAATGATCTGAATATGTGACGTCTTAAAGAGTCAACTGATTGTGTGTGCGTGTGTGTGTGTGTGTGCGTGTGTGTGTGTGTGTATATATATATAACTGAAAAAGGGTGTGGTGGAGATTTTCTTTTTTTTTTTTTTGACTTGGGAAGTGATCTTTGATTTCTCCTGAGCTACTGTACGTATGATAGTGTTTTACGAACAAAGACGTCAGATGGTTTCAACAACAACAGCACTATGTTTTCATGTATCTGCACTAAATAAGGCTTTATTCTGAATGTACTGTACATATGAAAATAAGTATAAGTTGTGGAGAGACCTGTGAATTGCTGTCGTGACCCTGCCTCCCCTCACTGTTACCTCCCTCATGTTTTAGTGATGAAAGAATGACGGACCAATGATGTTTTACTTCCTGGTGTGCACTTTCTGGTCTGTGGTCGGTCAGTAAAAAAGCTGGGCTGGGGGATACTGTACCATGTTCAAGGTAAATAGACTGCAGGACACTGAGTTACAGACACTTTTATTGTTAAGTACTTCCACGTTTTAAAGTTAGAACTGTGAAACGTCATTGCTTTGTGCGCAGCTCCATGTTAGCCCTCATGAGTGAATGTCATTTATACGTGTCTCCCCACAGGGCTCCATACCACCACTTGTCTTTTTTTCTGTCATTACAAAGTAACCCCTGACAGTGTTGTGTTCAGGCTTTAAAAATTGCACATGCCCAGTAATCACAAGGCAAATGTGTGTGTGTGTATGTCCGATGCAGCCCTTTTCACGTGAGAATGTCTGGACGATGGTTTAAGTGTGTACTGCAAAAATCTTTATGAATAAAGTAAGCTTGTCTAAATGCATTTAACCAACTGTTGTATTTCATTTTTTTTGGGTTGAAAATGGAAGAAAGAACTCCACCATCAGTCTCAGCTACAGAGCTTTTTACTTTATTTTGCTTTTTTTTTTTTGTTTTCTGTTTGTTTTTTTGTTTTGTTTTGTTTTTTTTATTGTCATTTCGTGTTTACATTTAAGCAGCTTCTCTTTTATATAGAAAGACAGTTTGACATCATTTACAAGTCACTCTGCTCACAACCTGTTGTTCCCCCATACAAAAAGGAAACATTGGTCTCCACATTACATACGAAAATATAATTTAAAAGCACTTGACAACAGACACACGTTACAATACATTCACTGTACACGGTATATTGAAATCCCTCCCTCACCCCCCCCCCCCCCCCCCCCCCCCCCCCCCCCCCCCCGCCTGCACACAGCCTCCGCTCCTCCTTTCCCATATGTGTAATACTGCAATGGCCCCTGTGTAAAGATCTAACTATTGCCATGGTGACGGCGGTGTCCGTGAAGCAGGGATGGTTTTACGAGTGTGACAGAGCTCAAATGGGAGACTCTCAGTCTCCGTCCATCTTGGACTGCCTCTGCTCTGATCCTGGCCACAGACACTCTTCCCCTTACACTGACAGTCAGGAATGAAGCATTTCTATCACACGCACACCATTATCTCAGGGTTACTTCAGGGGAGTAAGCCCACAGATGTACTTTGAAACTGATACCAAGATTTTTACAGATCTTAGTTCACTTATTGGTGCTTCAGAATAGACGTGGATGTCTCTCAGGCAACATTTGTGCTTGTTTGTTAGATAGCACACTACTTCAAGGCATTGCGAGCACAGATGCACGGTGATTACTATAATCAGAACAGGATATTAAAACAGAAATTATGGGTCTAAATCATTTTATGGAACAACTGTTTCTTTAATGTCGTTTCTGGTACCTGCTTTGTAAAGACAATGAAAAATTAAGTCTTGAGAAGAGAACAAACAAAGGTCTCCTTGCCATGCATACCCAGTGGTTTCCATGGCAACAGCAGCTAGGAGGACAGGAGGGTGTGTGCATGTCAGAGGGCCACGGTACCCATCGAATGAAAAGAAGAGAAGAAGCTCACACTTTGAGCTTTCTGCTCAAACTTTGTGCGTGATGAGGGACATGATGTCATGTGTCTTGGCACGCGGCGCTGCACTGCACCACTCTTGTTTTTCTAGAGGCAATGAATGATCAAATCCCAGTCAGGGGCAAAAACACTACATGACGCAACGCTACCAGCCGGCCAGCCAGCAAGCCGACCATCCTGCTCCACAGGAGTCGAACCAGCGGCCTGGCACTGAAACACACTGAACACAGTAACTCTAACAGTAACTATAGGCTGATGACTTGGATACTGCTGAAAAAACACACACACACACACACGCACGCACACAGCACTCATACACATCACACACATCCATGCGTACAATGAACTGGAATGTTGTTGTCTACAACACACACAAATGACAGGTTGTAGGTGGTAATCTCTTTCAAATACAAACCCACCCTCTTCTTTCACACATTGTTTCTCGCGTAACGACACAGAAAGCATGCGCGAAGACATTCCGCCGACGTACATCCACTCATCCGCACATTTTGGAGGCGCGACGAACAAGAAAACCATTGCCACACGTTAGGCAACCTCCTGGTTGAAACGATTACAACTCCCTCCCTCCCTCCCTCCCTCCCTCCCTCGCACAACCACCCACTCCACCCACCTCCCTTCCCTTTCCCCCCTCATCAGGCACATGGTATGGTCAATGTTTGGCAGTGGAGAGCTGATGGCAACGATCATGGAAAAAACAAAAAACAACAAAGATATTGGCAACTGGAATACATTATGATGCTTAACCTGATTTCAAGGCTAAGTCTCTTGAATACAGCTCTGGCACTCTGAATGAGGAAACACTGGAGATATGAAATACATGGATGGCTTTCTGTGGGGATGAAATGTTTAAGGTGTGGATTATTGGCCTGGCCTTTGTACAAATACGCTCTCTTCCTGATCAACAGTGAAATATCGCATTCAGAGTGTGTCAAACTGAAAGGCGTATTAGCTCCTAATCTCTAGGATGTGTGAGAGAAAACGTAAAGTCAGCCAGCTGTTTGACCTTTGCCCTCTGAGGTGACAAAAACTGGCCGTCTCAGCGAATAAGGGATGAAAGGAACACTTACTGATACATTGGAAAAAAAACACTATCTAAAACACTGACAAAATATATAAAATAAAGCTTGAAAATAAAGTGTAACTATTTATGTATATGCTCATGAATACTTATATATTTTTATGTACACATACATATCTGTCTATTGTTTATATATATCAATATATCTATATAAAGTATAACTTAACTCTCGCACTTAAACCCCCACAAGTTGCTGTAAAGGCACAGACCTAAGCTCGGCAGACTGCATCTCACAGAGGAGTGTAAGAACAACTGAGCTCAGATCAGCACTAAACTCAACTTCATCCCTCACAGACGAGTGGGAAAATGGGGGCAGGGCTTGGTTGCACTTCCTGTTTCACTTTCTCCCTTTACGTTTCCTCTCTCTTCTTCCATTTGTTTTTTTTGTCTTTTCTTTCTGTTGTTTTTTACAGTTAGCACCTTATGTAAGTCAAACAATAGAAAAAAAATAACGTGATAGCATATACGAATGTGCAAATGTACAATAAAAATACTACAAAGATACTTTTTTTTTTTCAAAAATACAAGTGATATAACATGGATAGAAAAAATAATGTAACACAAACCAACAAAAAGATGAAAAAAATAAAATAAAAATAATAAAAACAACTTAAAGCATGCACTTGATCCTTTAGTGTATGGGATGGGTATAAAAAGGGTTGGGTAAGGAAAAGTCAGGATAGAACAGGGCTATGTTTGGGGCAGTTGACTGGCGTGATCACAGTCTCTAGCCTTGAATCTTGCGCAGGATTTCGGTGGAGACAGGTGGGTGGAAGTTGATGGTGTGGTGTCTCAGCCCCTGCGAGGTCTTGTAGCTCTTGCCACAGCGACACTTGAAAGGTTTCCTCACACGGATCTGCGTGCGGTGGCCGTTCTTGGCGTGGTACTTGATGCCATTCACATTCTATTGAGATGGGAACGGGGAGAAGAGGGATACGGAGATAGACAAGGAAGGGTGTTACAAAGGGTTACATTTACCACTTTCTATTAAATCGTGTTGCATGTCAAACCCCTTGTTTAACATGCAGTATTGAACATGGATGCAGTCTGGTTATGGTTACAGTTCCATACAATTCACTATAATAATATTCAATAAAGGATACATGCATACTACACACAAGATCAATCAACAATTTGAGTAAAAGACTACTGTCAACCTGTAGTTTATTATGCCCATTAGGTAGACCATTAACCTCATGCAAAATCCACAATTTGTTCTTAGAGACTGTTCTTGAATTGATCCTAGAGACCAATTCATAAACTGTTCCATCATGTTAGACCCCAAAGCACTGTCTCTAAGTGGTTTAATGGTTTAATGCAGACACAAACTGGGACAGACAGACAGACGCAATCCCAGTCCTCCAATCCCAGTCCTGCAATCAAGTCCGGGACATTTCCATTTGCATATTTGCTTAACAGAGTTCACCACTTCTTAAATGCATTAAAAATGCATTAAAAGTTTCACTGCAGTGTTTGCACATTTGCACGTTTGTGGAACTTTTTGAAGCTTTTTCTTCTGTCTCCTTTTGAATAATAATAAACATCAAGTCACATTCAACATACATCATGTTCAAGGACCTGAGACAAGACAAGAGAAAAATCTATGCTATTTATTTTGTTTTGGGATAATACGTTGATAAGCATTCTATAGTAACTCTTAAGTTATCACAAAAACCTTTCTTAGCCACATTGGCCACATTAGCAGTGTAGCTGTAAGGATGATGATGTTGGTCTGTTGTTCAATCCACCGCTTTGGTCCAGACTGAAAGATCTCAAAATCTACTCAATCAATTGCCATGAAATATTCTACTGACGTCTGTCGCTCCAGGACACTGTGTCCTTATGACTTTGGTGATACCCTGACTTTTCCTCTGGCGCCACCATGAGGTTGATATCTGTGATCTGTGCCTTGGTAGAGCGTCTCAAAGCTGCTAGTATGGCTGTAGACTCTTAGTCTTGTTGTATCAAAGCTAAACAATGTCAGACCATGGAGAGAGGCACGGTGGGTAAACCACGTTAGGTAACATATGTGGGCTCATTCAGATCACTAATAAATGTGGCTTTATTCCACGTCACTGTTTTAATTTGAAAAGGGTATTAAAGGGCAACATTCCCACACTGTCCATTAGTTAAAGAGCAGGCACGACAAGCTGAAAGAGGCTTTTGTGAACAGTTGTACATAAATTCAACCAAAACAAATTTGTCGTGATATATTTATCACAGCTTCCAATCATTATTCTGGATTTATAACATGCTTTTTCAAGCATTATGTCCAGCCATGTGATACTAAGACAAAATCTCCAGTGTGTCCTGTGGCTGTGACTTTTGTCTCTGTCCTCTGGTGTAGCCTTACCTTGTATCTCTTCTTACAACCAGGGACGGGACAGGCGAACGGTTTCTCCTCTCCTCCGTTCATGCACATGGAGCTGAGGATTGACTCGGAGCTGATGGCGCTTTCTGTGGTCCACGACTCGTCACTGTCCGACTCCTCGTAGTCTACCTCCTCCTCATCATACTCACTGCCTGGAGACACATAGAGGATGCAGAACAAAACTATCTAGTCATCCTCGGATGAAATATGTGTGAGTTTTTACCCAAAAGGACAAAATGCCCTGGGACTTTACCAAATGGAAATGATATATGACTGTTTATTAATACATCTCTCTGTATCCTGCTCCTACTTTGATGGATTAGCGGTCCACTTGTAAATGAAAGCACTGCTCAGACAAAACAGCAGTGGTTTGCATGTGTGTATCTGCTTCTGTGTGTGTGTGTGTGTGTGTGTGTGTGTGTGTGTGTGTGTGTGTGTGTGTGTGTGTGTGTGTGTGTGTGTATGTGTGTGTGTGTGTGTCTGTGAGTCAAAACACAGGGATTGGCACTGAGAAAGAGATCATTAAGTGGGAGTGATCCCCATTGCTCAGCCTGGAAAAAGTGCTTTGCTAAGTGCAGAACATTTTCCACTCACATGCATGCACACACACACACACACACACACACACACACACACACACACACACACACACACACACACACACACACACACACACACACACAACAGCATCCACATGACACATCACTGAAATGTTCAGGCACACACACACACACACACACACACACACACACACACACACACACACACACACACACACACACACACACACACAAACACACATAAAGGCCTACTGACCCCCCACCATCTCACAGGAAATGCTGCACCTCAGCATGAGGAAATGGATGGCACCCTGGCACATGTTGAAAGAGGGCGTGTGTACGTGTGCATGTGTTTGTGTTGTGTGTGTGTGTGTGTGTGTGTGCCTGCGTGCGTGCGTGCATGTGTAGCCATGCTGGTGTATAAGCCCAGACCTAACGCTACGTTTGGAACCATTTGGGCTGGAATTGGACATCTGCTTCTGGGCTGTGCAACACACGGCCCCATGCGAACACACAGCGTGACAGCTGCTATGTAATTAGCAGAGTGTTGACTGGTCTGCTCACTGCAGGAGCCACCTAATCTAACACACAGAACAACACACACACATACATACATACAGCAGCAGCAGACAGTTGTTGGGGTTTTAGCCTCTTCCACTTTCTACTCTGGAAGAAGATTTTTCCTCACGATTTAAAAAATTGAGGAAATACTGGCATGAAACATTTCCAAGCTATTACACAATAGCTTTTTATGGTTAAAAGTGAAAAATTTGTGGTTTCTATTTACAGGTTACATTGCTAAATAAAAGGTGAGCTGGCTCGTGCGCTCTTGGCAAATTATCTGAAGTTATGTTTTGAATTTTCCTGCTCAGTGACCAGGTATGAAATAAGCTGCATTCCATTTAGCTTACAAACTCCTTCGTTTGTTCATCAGCACTGCCGGAGTTTGATGAATATGTTCCCGATGGCACAACCGTAACTCTAAGCTTTTTCTGTTACTACCAGTAAGGTTCATTTGCATTAGTTTCAACACCTCCATTCACTCAACACATAAAAGCAATCCATCTGTCTTACTCTCAAACACACATTTCAACACACACACCTGTCGTACCTGTAGGTGTGCTGCTGCGGAAGGAGGAGGAAGGGGTGATGGGGGGTGTGACGGGAGGCGTCAGGTTACCGCTGGTGTGGCGAGGAGGCGTGGCTGTGCTGTTCCTGGACACCCCACCCGTGATGGACAGGGACAGTTTGGGCGTGGCCTTCTTTTTCATGGTCTCCTGCTCCCTGCGTGCCGCATCCGTCATGAACCTGACGGCACGAATGTGGTTTTTTCAGAAAATCTGTGATGAGTCCCCCTATAATCCAACTGACACTTTTTTTTCTGCCCATTTGATATTTGGGAATTCAAAAAAATATGGTAACAATTTATCGGCTGATCATAATTTTCTA
This sequence comes from Seriola dumerili, assembly GCF_002260705.1. Lineage (NCBI taxonomy): Eukaryota > Metazoa > Chordata > Actinopteri > Carangiformes > Carangidae > Seriola > Seriola dumerili. The sequence continues at coordinate 2,580,607 of NW_019174365.1, read as the reverse complement.
TAACAAACACTCTTGATGAGGATTCTTTAGGTTTTTGCTTTTTTTTAAAAAAAAAAACACACTAATCAGGACATTTTACATTTGAAAAATCAATTTGTTGATACTCCCTAGTGAACAAACTACCGTATTTAATGATAATACTGTGCCTACTGAAAGATACTGCAATAAGATAATATCATCATCATCATATTATCAGTCAAGCTCTAGTCCCTGCATCTAATATTATTCACCAACAAACCTTCCATGTGACAGTCATGTTGACGTCAACTTATAAATGGAGGCAATGTTGGTGAAACAAACGATCACATCCTTCCAAGCCACTAAATATCCAAATGTCATTTCACAAATTCCCATTTGATCTTTCAATTTTTCCTTTGATTATTGTTTATGACTTAGAGGACCATTCTGGTTTATTTCAGCTTGGGTCTTATTTTTTTAGTTTTGGCCATCCTTAACAGTTATGATACTGTTGAGATCATGAAACAGACAGATGTCACTACAATGAAGTCAGATGGGACATGAAAGTATCCAGGTTATCAAAAACACTTGGAGGTAAAACAATAAGCGACCACACCTGAGATGTTAGCAATAATCCCTACTTGCCACAACTATGGCAAGTTTGCTACAAGAACACTAAACTAAGAAGTCAGTCTTTAAACTGTAATCATCTTACCAATCACCTCTGTTTTCTTTCCTAAAAAGATACAGGTTTGTTTAAAACCTGATCAACTGTCTAATCTCTTTTTAAAAATGCAGTCAGCAATTTCCTTGGTGAGTAAAATATATTATGGTTCAAGTTATAAATAAGTTTAATTATGCCTTAACAAAGCCCTATTGTTTGTAATATTCTTTATACTTACTACTACTTGTTTGTGTGTGTTACTTTCTATAGTGTCATTTGTTGCTATAATTATGGCTGTTCTGTAGACTGTTGATTTGAAAGGGAAGTCTGAGCTTTACCAAAACATAATTCAGCTGCTGAATGAACTGCCCCTTAAATATACAGTCATCACAACATTGTTCAGTAAATACAGATGACATTTACAACCTCGCCACTTGGACAATTACCACAGAAAACAAACCTCACTCTCTCTTTCTCTCTCTATGTTTTCCTGTTATCTTTCTCAATGTTGCATCTTGGAGTGATTTAATGGGACATTAAGTGGGACGTGACACCACCACCGCATAACAACACACACGCTGTAATCCTGAAGCGCCGCCTTTGGTCGAGCCGCTTGCAGTGCAGGGAGTCAGGAGTGACTGTCTTGTGTGGTTTTTCTGTGCCGGTCTGTGGATGAGTCACTGCTGTGTCTATGGGAAGACATCAGCAACTTTGAGCTGCTCCCCGCAAGCCACATGAACTCTCACACACACCAACAGGCTTTCACTGGTGGAGCAATGCTGCCCTCTATAGACGGACACCTTTGGGTTAAGTGTGTGTGAATGTGTGTGTACCTGTTTATGTAGCTTAGGGCCAGATAGGTGGGCTGCTGTTGCTCCTGTTTCTCCAGAACTCGCGGATCTGTGTCTGAGAGAGAGAGAGAGAGAGAGAGAGAAAGAGACATTCAGATTAATCACTGCTCTCTGTGGAGGGAAAATGTTGTGTGAATACTCTTAGTATGTATCTGACTCATACATCTATTCTTCCTGCCAGACTGGCTGATAGATTACTGGATGTTTCCCACACTGCCTTCTCTGTGTTAGTCTGTGCTACATGGCAGCTTCAGATGCATTTCAAATACTTTCATAAGCAGCACATTATTACACCAGTGCCAAGCCCTCGCTAATTTAGTAATTCCGTGTCTTTCCCTAAGTGACCCAAGTCTGCTTAATCATCGGCAGGGACTGAATGTGGCAAAGAGGAAATTTGTCTGAGGTTGAAAGAGTGACTTGGAGGCTGTGATGAATGTACATAGTGTATTACTCAAAAACACACACGCTCACGCTTTTTCCAGTTGACTTGCTACGCCAGTAACACTACAGTAGGCAACTTCCACTGCCTGAGGGAAGCAGTGTTAACTTCAAAGCCCCACCTTCCCACCCCCTGGAAAACAGGAGCAAGTGTGCATGAAAACACTGCGCCTGGATGCATCTGTGAAGTACCGGTGCCATCAAGTGTTCAACACGGGAACATTCAGAAGGATACTAACTAAAAAACTTGTAGTTTTATGCCATGGCGTGCATGTCCATGTCTGTGTGAGAGTGTGTGTGTATGTAGGCATAATTGAAGCTGTGTATGTAATGGCTAGCAGATGTATTGCAATTTAGATCCAGGAACTGGATCATCTCTGTGCAACAATTAACAACACACTCCTGGACACTCCCTCCCACTAATCCCAAGTGTGTGTGTGTGTGTGTGTGTGTGTGTGTGTGTGTGTGTGTGTGTGTGTGCTTGCGTGCTGGTCTTCTCAGCCCTTTGGTTTTCAGGCTTTCACACCTCATAATTAAAAAAGAATGCAGACTTCCCACAGTGCAGAAGAACACCAAGGAGAGCAGCAAACAAGAAAACAACCCAGGACAAAAATGCACACTACTGCTGCTGTTGCTGCTGTACAGACCAGAGTCCTGAGTCCTGAACACAAATACAGGCAGACAGGCACGCATGCAGGCACGCACACACACACACCTGAGGTGGTCCACAGAGGTGGTCTTTGACAGTCTTTTATAGCTGAGACTTAATAATCCTACCTGCTGCTCAGATGTAGAGACCAGAGCTCTCTGCATGCAGACACATACACGCGCGCGCGCGCGCGCACACACACACACCTCGACCTACAGCATTGGCAAGGCTAAGTCTTGGGACATCACCCATCATCGTCCTTGAGTTGAAGCCTTTTTGTAGCAGTGCTGGGGAATTATCTACCACAATGTAAATTATTATTAAACATTAATATAACTCTGACTCTCTCCGGATATTTACAGTCAAGAAAAAAAATGAAAGATAGCGTGTTTAACTGAGCTGAAACGATTACTCAATTAATCGATTAGAACAAGAGAAAATTAATTGTAAAACTATTCTAATATTTTTCAAGCAACATCTTTATTGTTCCACCTTTTCAAATGTGGGAATTTGCTGCTTTTCCTCATTTTATGATAGTCAACTGAATATCTTTAGGACTGAATAATTTCTCTCAATCTGAAGATTAATCAATAGTAAAACTTTTGATGTAGATCAGGTATGTAATATGGAAATGAACAAAAAGGTAGAGGCATTCACTGCTTGTTTCACTAGAATGTTAAAACAAGCTCAGAAACTTAGATGTGTTGTTGCTTTGAGGACCAGCAAATTTCAAGATTGGTATCATAAACTAGTGATTATTTTCGTGATCAGTTAATGTGTCGTTTTGTGTGTGTGTGTGTGTGTGTGTGTGTGTGTGTTAGTGTGTGTGTGTGTGTATAGAGAGGAAGGGGGGGAGGTGGGGTGTTGGTGGAAACAGGGTAAGCCAGGTGCACAGAGAGAGCTGCAGTAAATGTTCACTGGTTTTATGACTTCCGCTCACCTAGCAGGACAGGAAGCTAACACGCTGCTGATCTAGCTGCTGGAGCAGGATGGGAACCTCCACACAGACACACACACATACACACACGGAAAAAACTAAATGGATATCAACTTTCACTGATTTAATTCCAAAGCTTTATATTAAACAACCTACTCCGTGTGTTTTCACATATTTGCGTGTTTCAGTACATGTGTGCTGCAGGTCTGAGACACTGCAGAGTCTCCAGGGTCTATAAATATCTCCCTAATTAGCATTCCTGTCATTAAAAGCAGCACCAATCAACAGCCCCTCCAAGTATTTCAACACAGACATCCATCTCTCACTGGCGGCACATTGCTGCCCCCTGCTGAATACACAGTGTCTGCATGTGACCATATGTACTGCATGTGAACATGTGTATGGCTCTGTGAATGTGTGTGTGTATGTGTTGAAACCAGGCCAAGAATGCATGGCTTGTTTTGCAGGCTGCTAATTAAGCCACAGAGAGCATTTTAAAGTGTTTCTAGAGCAGCAGGCAACCGGATGGAGGGAGAGGAGAGGAGGGGGAGGAGGAGAGGGAGCAGGGGGGATATGGGTGGGGGAAAAAGCAAACTTCTCTGTAATTACACTTCCCGGGGCTTGGTTGGCCGCACGGGCCCTGTGACTTCCGAAAGGTGATCCATGTGACTGTGTGTGTGTGTGTGTGTGTGTGTAGTGTGAAAATAGAAGGGCTGTAGTTTCCACTTTAGGATGCCAGTCCACTAATTGCTCCACTACACCCTGACAGGTCATTTAGTGAGTATGGTGAACACACTCTCTCACACGCACAAACACACGCCCCTTCCCCTGTCACACCTCTGAAAGTGGGATGAGAAACAAGCTGGCATCTGGGGCTGGAATATAAAGTTTTAATCATTATCATGACAGTATATCTGTGCATTTATTTATTTTTGTGTTTGAGACTATCGGTGAGATAGAACAAGAAATTTAAAGACATCATCTTGGACTTTAGGAAATAGTGGTGGCCATTTTCAATATTTTCTGACAGTTTATAGATAAAATAACTGCCCCATAACTTCATAAGAAAAATAAACACAACTTGCATCGCAAAATATAAAATAATCTAATTTAAAATCAAAGCAATGAACTGTGACACATGACACCAAACTCTTCTTATGTCTACTTTGTAAACAGTTATTTATGTTTACATTTTTGCTCGCTGATTTGGCAAACAGAGAACTGCAAGAGAATATTATGACGCATGATGATATCAAATGCCTTGTTGCGTCTGGCTAGCTGTCCATATTCATTTTGCTGTCATGTAAGAGAAAGAAAAGCAGCAATTATTCACATTCAAGATGCTGGAACCAGAGAAAGTTTTGAAAATTTGCTTAAAAATGACAACTGTCAATTAATTTTCTGCCTGTCAACTTATTAATTAATTGACTAATCATTTCAACTCTGAAAATCATATCATCACAAAATGATGAATTCTTACCCAGCTCTACTGGCATCATCAAAGACACAAACACTGCACAAAGACCATTTCTGGTAATTCACCTCATAACTCCTTAGTCATGCATTTATATCCTCATTAAAAAAAACTAATAGCAGCTGGAAAGGGGTTTTCCTCTCTGTTAATGTCAGACAGTTAACACCTTCTTCACCATATTGTGTTTGCATTTGCCTTTTCTTTGAGCCAGGGCTGATAAAATGCTACAGCCAAACTAACCCTGTGGGCTGAGTGATTGCGCCTTTTAAAATTACTGCATGTTCATTATCAGCATGCTTAGGCAGACCCTACATTATTACAGCACAATGCTGGCTTGACTCAAGTCACGGCTCAGATTCCAGCTATAAAATCAAATCCAGATGAAAAAAAAGAATCTGTCCAAACAAATCTGAGATGTTTGGGATTTCCCTCTTCTCGCCCCCATATTTTTCGTTTCTTAACCTTCTCTTTCAAACCTCTTACCTACTTTTAATCTCTATCTACCTCCCACTCCTCCCTCCCTGCACCTATTTGTTGAGGTAAGAGGCAGGTATGTGCTTGTGCAGGTGAGAACACAACGCACTGCTGCCACGCACGCAGGCAAACAAGCCTGACATCATTGCATTCCTCAGACCTTACCTAGAGTCACAGCACAAAGCCTTCGACAACAACCAAACACCACACCAAACACAGTTCACCTAACCCATTTCCTCTTGTATTCAGCAGTGATATAAACAGTGCGGGCATGTTATTGGAGGGCTGCTATCCTATCGTCTGGGATGAGGTCAGAACTGAAGACCCACACATTTCCCCTTTTTGTCACGGAAAGGATCACGACAGGATCATCTGGTCTGTTTGCTGCCAGCTATTGTGTGCTGTGTCAGATCAGGCAAGAGTCCAAATAAGTAACAAGGTGAGATAATTGAGATAAACACAGTGCCAAACCAACGTCTCAACCAAAATATGACTTTTTTAGACTATGCAGCACATGGGGTGTCCTGCCAGAAGAGGGCAGCACAGTCTATGATAATGACCAAATGTTTCTGGCACAGGCACACACTGATATCTGCACCCTGACCTCAGACCCACTGACTCACTTTTACTGCTATTTATGTCTGCCATCACAAGCCTGTTATCACCTCTAGATTATCTGATTTATGGGTAGCACCGTCTTTTTTGTAATCTGTTTGCACACTGCAGGACAGACCACAAATCAAGGCAATCTGTTATCCTCAAATCCTCAAACAGCTTATCCAACATCTCATGAGAAGATGCTAGGAGGATCAAATTAGCTTATCTTTTGATTGATTATTGATCACACCCCATCGCACCACTTCAAAACCAAAGAGGAGTCAAAGCTAAATGCCACTACCTCCCCCCATCTCCCACACTCTCACCTCAATCCCCTCCATCTGTCACACTTATCCCTGTGGTAACTGATCTGCGCGCAGTATTGATTAGACTGTGTGTGATCTTGACACTGCGGATGACCAGCCGCAGTATAAAGCGAGCAGGAGGGCAACTCATTAATTCAAGTGATCTGACTAGTAAACCACCATTCTGTTGAGCTGACGGTTGGGGTCAAAGGTCAAGCTAAGAGCCAGATGGGGGCATATATCAGTGGATGTGCAGTCTGGGTTGTGTGACTGAGAAAGCAATATCCATCCTTGCCTCTCTGTCAGTGTTGATCCTGTAAAATGTGTTCACTAATGAGTTATGGGAAACATCGTGGTCTACAGGTGTTTGTCAGGGTAGGAAGGGTAAAATAAATAAATAAATAAATAAAATGGCAGACTTTATTTCTCCCCTCTTTGAATAATTTGGAAGAGATCCCTGGAGCATATGGTAGGATGAAGCGTGATCCACAACAACACCACCACTCACCTATTCACCCACCCTGCTCCACTTTTCCCTACAAGCACAGTCAAACAAAACTTCACCACTTTTTTAAGCATCAGCACATCAGTCCCGGACCACATGTGATGTGACATCACACGCTGGGTGTCCTCACCACAGCTGGCTGCTTGGTTAGCGCTCTTTGTTAGTGAGACAGCAGGTGTGCAATAGCTCAGCCAATATACTGCCCCCAACCCCTTTAGAGACTGCCAGTTGCCATGGAGACAGGCTCAATGAAGCATCCATTTTACCCCCCTCACCCTGTCGCCTCGCCCCCTTCAAATAGCCCCCTGATGATGTACACACACCACAAATAACGATTAGCCCACATCAACGTTGTAACTGATTTTTGAGTAATTTGGTGGTAATCAATTAAAATTAGAATAAATAAAAAACTTAATGCTAATGACTTCAAGTCATACACACTGCTAATATTTTATTTACTAAGCCCTCATCTAACAGCTATATCTGCAGCTATGACATTTTAATTACAAGTTAATATCAACTTTGTTTTTCATGATATACCACATTATTTGTCACATTCAGTGAAGCTGGTAGCCTAAATATAAACAGGTAACACTAAATAAAATATATGAATTTAATAAAGCACTGCTGATTATCTTGTTTCTTTGCCACGGGTTAAATCTTTTGCATTAGGTTCATATTCCCAACTATTGTGGTGATCAGAGGGTTTACTGTCAGATGCAAATCTAATAAGCAACAAGTTGAAGCTTGTGCATGTGGAATAAGATCTAATTATGTCGCTGAATGTCTGCAGCATCTTGGTTTCATCTGATACAGTGTCAATGGTAATTAAGTGACACCAACATAATCGGAAAGCATTGCAGACGGTGATGTCTCGACGAGTTGACACACCTGAGGTGACAAAAGCGACAGACTTTTCGGCAGCTCAATACACAAGCAGTGTGAGGGAAGCCCCGACTGCACTGCATCAGGCCTGGCGACGTAAACACACTCCTCTGCAATGTTAGCTGTGAAACCGCTGCCTGGTCGGGATGCTAGTTACACCTATGAGACCTACGCGGCCCTCGTAGTCGAGTTACCGCTGCAAAAGGTAATTATCACAGCTACAGCACAATAAAACAGAAAGGCGACCACTTAATTAACAGGGAAGCAGTGTTTTTCAAAAGAAATAAAGTCTCATGGTGCTCAATAACTCTACGCCGACGACCCTCGACGGGCAGTGAGCAGAAGGAATAGCGGAATGCAAACCCGAGCCTGTCTGCGTTTAGCTAACTAGCTAGAACGCTAGCTAACACCAGCTAGCTGCCTAGCTCCGTCTCCCCCTCTGGCCCGACTCACCGATGTGATTGTCCTCGATGTGGACGATGAGCTCGGCGAGAGACTCAAACTGGAGACCGCAGCCCCCGAACCTGCAGGAATTGGAGAAGAAAGAAGCGGCGGCGATGCCCGTCATGTTTTCGGCGCTGGTGCATTCACCGGGTGAGGAGGGCGGGGGGGTTCAGGGAGCCGGGGTGGTGAACGAGGAGGCAGAGGCTTCAGGTCCGGGGTGGGAGCGGGGCAGAGCGCCGAGCGGCGGAGCAGACACCGGGCGGACAGACAGGACAGCGGCGGACGCAGCTGGGAGGCAGGCGGGACAGTGGGGGTGGGGATGGGGGGAGGAGGAGGGCTAGCTGGTGGGAGGCTACGTCACGACCTGCCTACCTGTTGGGATCTGACCTGACTGATGACATCAAACAAACAAAAAATCAAAGTTAAATCTTAACACACACCAAAGAAACACCTACCATATATGCAAATCACGGAGTGCTCCAGACTTTATAGGTCTATAAACGTAATCATGTTTATTCGTTTTTTCAGATATTTTCTTTTTGCACATACACACACGCATATATATTATTTATTTATTTATTTATTTATTTATTTGGTTATATCTAAAGCAATGTAAATGCTTCATCCATATGTAAGGAATAGATATTAGTGAATTAAGAAACGTGTAATATTTCCTTTGATGGATTATTTGATATAAATGCTGATTACCATATAACCAGGTAATATACTGTATTTTTTGTATTAAACTCTCTGTTGTTTTAACAGATTGACATATTCCTGTTTACATTGAAACAGTGTTTATTACAGCACCAGAACTCACCAACTCACTGTACACTGAGGAATTAAGCAGCCATCTAAAAATTGTATGGAAAAGTACGAAATAAAATTTATTATGAATTAATCTGATGTACACCATCAATGTGAGAAGTTATCATGAAAAAGATCACAAATGTCTGAAACATTTTTTTGAACTGGAAATCATCAACTGTAGAGCACCTGTGGCAGGTAATATACTGTACATTTGTTCTACAGATGTTGTTTAACCTGTGCACCAGCCTGTAATAAAACAATAAATATGAGTCCCATTAGGACTTGAGAGCTTTCCAATTAATAGGCCTGAGCAGTCATCCTCTGTGTCGTCTATGTGGATAGAAATCTGGAGGAGGATCCAAGCTCTTGGTGACCACACTCTAGGAAATGGGAGTAGCAGCATCATAGCCCCAGAATAACAACTGGTTGTGAACAGGACAGATGCTGACAATCTACATTCTTCTTTTTATATTCATCGTGGTAAATGGTTGCTGGATTACCCTTTTTCCAAATATAAATTTTTAGTAATGTGCTTAGCATAAATGCCTTCTGCGGTATTTCTTTGTTAGTGTCTTTTATGCCTTTGAATTGCCTATGTGTATGAAATGTACTATATAAATATTCGCCTTGCCTTACGTTTTTGTGCCTGTTTGGGCTGGAGTTGTTTATAAAATATGTCATGCACCGGCTTTGAAAGAGACCTATATGAAATTATGGAAATATGAAAAACATTCGTTGTTTGTGACATTTCAAATTATTGTTAATTTTCCATCATTGGCCTAAGTTAGTTAATTTCACAATGGAATAAAAATGAGGGGGTGTTATATTGCAACTGTATATGTATCTCTGTCTGTATCAATATATAAATGATAAGTGTTGCATAACCCATTGACAAAATAATCTATTATATCCATAAAGTTTACTGATTAATGTTACCCTATAATGGTTCAGTGATGGGGAGAGAACTTTGTGGTGTGTGTGTGTATGTGTGTGTGGCTCCCAGAGAGAGGAGAATGTCCTTAAATCACTGGGGTTGGCTAACCAGGGCCGGCTGGCCTGTGTTGGACCTGTTAATCGAGCGTTAAAATGGCCTGTCATAAACCACTGGCCAGGGATTTCAGCAAACAACTTTAAGACCTGGGAGCACACTCGCTCTTTTTCTGACTGCCTTCTGTTTACCCAAGCATATAAGACACACAGAAACATACACACAAAATACTAAACACACACAGATTCACTGCTACCAATAAGTATCACACAGACTCAAAGAAACAGCATGACATCACCAGCTTCCACAGCCTCTCATACACGTACAGTATAGAAATTCAGTGACTTCATCAGCCTAACACAGATGTTCTCTCTTACACACAAACATGTAGACACACACTCAACATAAACACACTCATTACACACATATGGTGTATCAGACCTGTGACAGTGACGCAGTTCCCAACACCATTACGTAAATGAGAAGTGCTAGCATGTGTTGTGAAATGCAAGAGAGAAAGGGAGAGACACAGAGAGAGTTTATGGTGCATGACATCATCTGATCTGAAGTCTGTGGGTGGCGCACAATGCAGCAGTTTGGGATACATTTCAAACTAGCATGGATTTTCTGATTATCAGGCTCTTTTCGCTGAAAACAAACAGTCCAACCGGTGCGATGGCCAACACTCAACTCCAATTTACACATGTTGTATGGTGTACTTGGTGCACACCAGTGGAGTTGCTCTTGGGTGGATCTGCATGCGAGGGCAGAGTTGGATGTAAATTTAACTCTAACTATTACATAATCGGATGACTGTAACTTGTATACTTGGATGCTGTTTAAAGTATCTGTTTCCATTTACTTTTAAGTCGCACATTACACTTCAATTCAAGGATAGAAATAGTCAGAAACCACAATGTATCATGTCAACAGCTGAGCCAGATAAATGATGTAGCCACAGTGAGCATAATGCTGCATGGACATTGAGGTCACTAAGTTTGTTTGACTTTTGACCTGAAACACCATATTTCTACAGCCAAGGTGACATCAAGCTCTGAGCAGGCAGCTCTCTAAAAGCTCCCAGTCTGACTGTTAAAAGCCATGCTGAGGTGAAGATGCCAGATGGTAATGGCTGGTATTGCCACTGAGTTATGGAGGTAGTTGTAATCTCAGTGGCATTGTCTGCTCCAGGGCACCAGCAGGAGACTTCCTGGCTGCCGTCATACACTTTTTAGTGTGACTGTGCACTCTTCACAGACACACACACACGCTGTAAAACATCCCCTATCTGCACTGAAAACAAAACACAGTGATTCACATCCACACGGGGAAGAGCTCAAAACACAGAGTGACATCACCACAACTTCCTGTTTCTTCTTGTTGCCGCGGCTACCAGAATTTGCATACTTTAGACGATTGGTGGATGATGAGTCAGAAGGGTTCGGTCCCATGTTGCACTTCAACCACAACAAAACCATATCCCTCTGTTCAGCTTCAGCCCGGCTGGAGTGCCGGAAACCCTGACCAAACATGGCAGAGATATTACTCCATGGCTTAGCTCACTGGAGATGTGAATGACTGAAATCCTGGTGTTTTGTATTGCCAGTGGGATTTCATGGCATAACATAACAAATCTCCAAACAGTGGTCATTTATATGTTTTTAGAAACAGTAAATTAAATCAGTGCAGTTTGACCGAAAACCCTTAAAGGGGATAAAAATACTTGAAATCTCTAATGAAAACCGCCAAACTATACATCCTAGAATAAAAAGTCTTCTTTTAATACAAAACACAATGAATGACAACTAAACTGTGAGAGTGTCCCTGTGTTAGATCTGTGTCCTCTACACAAACGTAATACTCTTTGCCCTCATCATGACTTATGACATCATATTAAACACACAATGGCAACCAGTGTGTAACTGTGGATCTACTGATGGTAACAATAAAGCCAGTCTATCACAGAGTGTTACACTTTATCAATAGGAATCTTGTCACATCCCTTGGAGATTTTAAAGCTCTATAATCCCTAATGAATTTTATGATCACTGCAATACAATATCTAGGCCTGTATGTATATAAATTGTATATATTAAGTCTGTTTGTGGCTTGATTGTTGTTTGTCTGACTTAAGATATGTTATTCCTTATAGGCTATGCTGGTTGCATGGTTGACTGATTATAGACGTTTTTGTTCTCAGGTCCTTCTTGAAAAAGAGATCTTGATCTCAATGAGTGTTTGATAGAATAAATAGTGGGGTAGAGAGGCAGTACAATTATATTGCTTCATTAGAGATTAAAACAGAGGGTCACTGCACAATTTATTATGGCGATGATGATGATTATTATTAACATTAATAATAAGTATTTTTAATTTATTATTGTTGTTGTTGTTATGGTAACATTACTTAGTAGCCTCGTATTAGCACTGCCATTAGTTCTTTAATCATAGTTTCATAATTTCTCAGTTTCTTTTGTGGGCATCATTTCGAGACAAAGTTCGACCTAATTTGTCCTCAAAGCCTGTTTGTGTTTCGTAATAAGAATTGTATTTGAACTTAAACGCAACGAGATCATAGACTTCAGAAAACTTTTCACAGAGCTCTGGGGGCTATTACTCATTTCAACGCATTAACTCGATACAGTCGCTGGGACGTCCCGTTCGCACAGACACTGAAAGTGGGTAGGAAAAAAAAACTGGGTCTCATCCGCCCACCCGGTCTGCCCCGTGTCCCGTCACGTTGCCGCTGGTGTGTCTGACTTGGTTTTTGTGTCGGTCCAGTTCCACCACCATGCTGCTGTCCTGTCCTGTCCCGTCCCGTCCCCCTACCGGCCGGTGTCGTAACCCCGCCCCCCTCAATCCCTCTCTCCGTACGGGACCGCAATGATTTAGAAGTTCAGGAATCCCACGTGACGTCACCGGGAGGGTGATGTAATGCTTCTGTAAATAGAACGTATTGTAATCTCGCTCCAGTCCAACGTGGTTCCTCTCTGGAGCGCCGCTTGTCCCGCTCTACTTGTAGGTAAGCCTCATCTACTTTCATTCACAAAACTTTAAACTGAGCAGCCACCGCGCTCCTAACTCTAAACCATAGTCTGCTGGAATTGTTTTTACACCTAACATTTTTTGAACGGTGCCGGAAAGTTAACGGGGCAAGTTTTTGGCTAGCTGTCCCGGTGAAGTCTCATCACCAGGCGGACGTCGGGTTGAGCGCGAGTGTCTATTTGGGGGGTGTGACAGCACCCTCCATACAGCTGTGCCGGGCTTGTTTATGAGTTGAACAGGTTGCTTTATGGTTGGAGCTGTGGGCAAGGAAACACACCGGGTCATGTTCTGGAGACACATACAGGCACTGACCGCCCGCCTGTCGGAGGACTTGCTGGTCAGAACCGCCGCTTAATTTGAGCTGAATGAGCTCCAAGCCGGTTCGATGTTGTTGACATTCATCCACCAAACATGGGAACTTTAGAGAAGTAGTAAGTAACTGAAGTTGGCTGATTTATTTTAAAACTGAACATTGTGTGATTCACACAAGCACAGGGAGATTTTAAAAGTTGTGTGTGTTATGTCATTCATCATCATTGCTGTGATGATCACGAGTCTATAGGCAATGACAGAGGAAGAGGCGGGAAAAAGCCTTATAATTTCGTTGCCCCAAAGACTGTTTTTTTTCAACAGACATTAATCCGTCTTAAATTGGCAACATGTTGTCTGGTCTGTTGTTGGATTTATGTATTAAGGATGACGTCATTGTGATTGATGTAACCACTCTGACAGAAGGTTTTGCTGGAAATGTGCTGAGTCTGCTCATCTTGTACAATTGCTGCTGAAAGGAGGAAGGAGAGGTCAAAACTGTTGAAGACAGCGATGACTCATTCAAATTATCAGTTTTAATTTTTCTGTGAAATATGAGATTACGTAATATAATTGCAGAAAAAGGACACACGATAAATTGTAGTTATGTAAAAACTGTAAAACAAAAATCTTTTTCAACTGAGTTTGTAAGTTATTTAAATATTATTGTAGTGTCGTGAGCACTTGCTTGCTCATTCTGTCTTGTAACACACAAACATTCATGCTCACACACACACACACACACACACACACACACACACACACACACACACACACAGATGAAGTCACCTTGCCTGGGGTTGGAAAATGGGGGCTGAGGCAGGTTCAAACCTGTCAGGAGTAGGCCCAGTACAGTCCTCCCTCTGCCGCCTCCCACCCTCATTCCTTCTCTCTTCCATTCATTGTGTCCTCCTCCTTCTCTCTCTCTCTCTCTCTCTCTCTCTCTCTCTGTCTCTATCTCACTGCCACTTGCCCTTTCCATTCCCCTCTCCATCACCCTAATGTCACTCCCCCCCTTAACCGCCGCCCCCCCACACACACACACACACTTTCCATTTCTTATGGAAGCATGTACTCTTGCCCCCTCTCTCCTCTCTTTAGCTCTCACTCTTTCCCATAACATCAGGACCCACTTTGCTGTCTTCTCAGGTCTCTCTTCGCTCACGCAAACTCAAAGTTTCAGAGCGCATGTGTACCTGTGAACATGTATCCAATACATTTCTCCAAACCAGTATCTCCACCCAAAAAGACACTTCTTCTTCTTCTTCCTCCTTGCTGGAGCGAAGAGGATGAAAGGTTGAGGATGACCCAATGACCTCTCCGTCTTACTACAAGTGTGTGAATCTTAGTTGATGACATGCAGCTCAGAGGAATGCCTGAGGTCAGGGAGTTGGAGGCTTCTTCCTTTGCACTCAGTGGAAAATGAAGGGCCAGCAGCAGTAGCACTTCAAATAAGTCATAATTACCCCCCATCACTGGCTTAATATCCCCACTGCAGAGCTGGCTGGGTCAAGCCTGGGTTAGTGTGCTGCAAATGGGTTCATTTATGTGCTGTATTCTGCGTTTGTGCTGATATTTTTATCCTATGGTGACTTGATTTATATGTATGCGAGTATGCAGCCTTTCATCACACTCGTATGATTAACTGATGTCCCCCGATGAAAGCCTAATTGTAGGCTGAAACAATTGCACTACACTTAGCACTTTAAATGCTGTGATGCTGTAAGACTTTGATGCCCTTTGGTGCTTACATGTTATTAGTAATGAGTAATGAATAGTTAGCAAAACATAAACAAATTGTATGTATTATAGTGCTTGTCCTAATAAAAATGACTACCTTCAGTATACAGCTGGCACCAAAGGGATCATTTTCCTTGAGATAATTTTGTGTCTCAGGGTGAAACATCCGTCATCTGTGGCATTTACCTCATTACACATTGCTTCCACTGCAAGATGTGATAATAGGAGGATAACTGTATTGTACAAGCTTGTTGTGTGATTTATCTGAGGAAAGTGTCTCTGTGTAAACAGAAATATAAAATGGAGAACTGCAGGCCGTCTGCTAAATGAAATCATCATACAGTTACTGTACCCTGAGACAGTATGATGATGCTGCAGGTTAATATGTTGTTCTTGCTTCTCCTGTTTTCTAGGCTTGTGGATGACATGAATGACAAACAGGACAGGCCTTATGTGTGTGGCGCCCCAGGCTGCTCTCAGGTCAGTTGGATACAGTAGACCTATTAAAGGCTACAAATCCTGAAGAAAAATACTGTATATTATTATATTGATCTTGACAGAATAACAAAAAGTAAATGTAAGTTAAATAAAATGCTTTAATGTTGTAGATATTATATTATCACATGGTTATTAATTATGGAAACTATAAGTGAACAATATGTAATTATGCGAGTTCAATTGGTCTTGTTCTCTGTATGCGGGGAAAAAAGAGTGGGCAAATACTCCCAGGCTGATAATTATAGGATTTTTTATGATCTAAGAATAAATCTTTTATTTGTCACATGACCATTAAATATGTGCATTAAAATGTACGTTGGCATACCATTGAGGCTTTGCTAAAAAGTCTACTGAAGGATAAAGAATTAAATTATTATAATAAGAGTAAAAATAAGAATTAGAAAAAAATACAATGGATAAAAAAATCATATTTATATATGATCATGACTGATGAGTTAGCCAAGAGGCATCAGCTGATTTAACTGAGCATCCCCTCCCATGTGTCATGTCGTACAGCTGCACGCATCTCTTCATATCTTTCTCACTCTGTCGGTGTGCTGCAGCGCTTCCAGTTAGAGGAGCACCTGATCATCCACAGACACAAGCATGAGATGACCCTCAAGTTCCCCGCCATCAAAACGGACACAGCTTTTACAGGTGAGACTAGCACAGAACCATTCCTCCCACATCCACCGATGTTCAACATCACACTGGCTTTCACTTCATGGGTTTTGTGTGTGTGGTTTCTCCGATCCTCTGGGGGTATTTTGCTTTTAATTAGCAGCTTTCCCCCTGATCTTCCCATAACCACAAATAAGCTTTGCCTTTTTTTTTCACCAGACATGCTATATGTCACTCTGTTCAGCTGTTGTCTGGCTGCATGTGTGTGTCGTGACCTCTGTTCAGGATCAGTGCTTGATGAAAAAATGATGATGCCACGTTATACAGTATGAAATCAGATAAGCTCGATACACGCTTCCTTCCCTCACATAGTCTGTGCTGTGAAACAGAGCTGCTCGTGTTGCAACATGTATAGAATACGCCGCCATCAGATTAGACCGAACATACTGATAATCATCACTGAAGACCTACCTTGATTTTAAAAAATGGGGAGGGGGTCTTCTTAAATATTTTACAGGCAAAAATAAGGGAAGCAGAAGACAATCTACTGGGAGGATAGCGCGGATGTAACCATGTATTTCTGAGCAGTGAGACTTTACCAACTAGCACCAAATCCTAATTTGTTGTTGTGTGCAACAGCGTTTGAATGAATGAATTAGATTATTCAAGGAAAGATAAGGTAAAAAAAATATGTCTGAAAAAAAGGGGATTAAAGTACCCACGCAGATACCCTTTTTTTGTCCAAAAAATTGTCCAAAATCCAAATATGTTCAATTTACTATCATACACAGTACAACAAGGAAAAGCAGCAAATACTCACATTTAGGAGACAGGACCCAGAAAATGTTTTGCATTTTTGCTTGAAAAATTACTGAAAAAATGTACCTTTGTTGATCAACTAACTGATTAATCCACTAATGATTTAATCTCTATACTACAGTTGCACAGAAACTTTAAAATTATATCTATATACTGTATATATATATATATATATATATATATATATATATATATATATATATATATATATATATATATATATATATATATATATATATATATATATATATATATATATATATATATATATATATATATATATATATATATATATATATATATATATATATATATATATATATAACCTCTCTTCTTCTTTAAGAGATTTACAAGTTTTTCATCTCCTCCCTTTTCTTTCAAGGCTTATTTTTTTCCAACAAGTGAACAGAGAGGTGTCATCTTGTTTTAAAGGGCTGCTAACCTAATGAGAATTTAATTATCATGGGATTTAGGGGAGTGATTTTGTGCCTTGTTCGAAATGCTTTTTGTGATTGAAAAAATACAAATTTGGGAAAAAATTGCTTTCAATAACTCAAAAACCATAGTCAGTACTGAATGTAACAGTGCATTATTGATAATGCTGTGGTTGTTTCTCCACTGAGACATTAAATAAAACAAATTTGCAGTTATTTAAAGGCAAAATTAATAATCTTGTAGCCAGTGATTTGAGACATGTCACAGCATTAAGGTTGTAAATGTAAAAGCATCTACAAGCTAATGAAGGATGCATAATAGATGCATGACGAGTAGCTTTACTATCCATTCTGTATTATACCACCATGATCCTTTCACTAGTCTCATGGTCGGAACACTGTCTGTAACCATAGAAACAGCTGTCTGTCGGGACATAAACATCAGCATGACATCTAACCTCTGCAGACACTCTCTGCGTCTTTTCTCTGTGTCTCTGTCCTGCAGCCTGTCACACCTCCTGCAGGAAATCTTATGTCAAAACAAAGAGCCCAGCTGACCTTTGACCCCTGCGTGTTTAGACGGCGCAGAGAGACAGACTGATGTTATCACAGACAGAGACAGCAAGCGAGCGAGAGAGAGAGAGAGTGCGGCTGAGAGCTGATTTGTTTCTCCACTTGGCATCACAAATCTCAGCGATAGTTGATTTAGGAAGCAAATAAGCTAAAATAAGAGAGGCTATTGTGGCAATAGGGCAGCGATAAATTAATGTCTGCTCATTTTTTGTAACCTGTCTCTTTAAACCTTTTTGTGTGTGTGCATTTGTATGTAATGCTTCCAGACCAGACACCGACACCAACCCGATTTTTACAGAACTGTGAAGAGGTTGGTCTGTTCAAGGAGATAGAGGAAGAGTTTCTTCAAGCACAAGAAGAGGAAAAGAGCAAACAGGTAAATTTACAAGAAAATATGAAGCAAAATTAAGCAGAATTTCTCACCTCTGGCTGTGGTTAGACATACACAGACTTGTCCCTTATTACTGCTAGGTGTTTGTCAAGTCTGTCAGGTCTGTGTTTTGAGTGACACTTGAGCATGAGGGAGATAAAAGCAGTCAGACCCAATTAGGTGACTGCAGATATCTGACCTGCTGCAAGGAAAGACACACCGCGCGATCACATTCTCCTCTGCAAATGAAACAGCTAGACATCAAACACACAAGTACATGCAGACACACACACCTTAAGAAAATGTATGCATGCATGCACGCACGCACACTTCAAAATCACCTCAGATCACAAAAACGCACACAGATTGAAAATGGAGACTTCCCTCAGCATTCAAAATGGTCCCAGCTGTTTGTTGCTCCCGCTTCTCCCCACAGACGCTTACCCATAATGGGCCGCCCTGTATGAACCAGCACCAGCTCAAACCCCAGCTTCAGCTCCAGCACCCACCCCAGCCTCAGCACCCACATCCCCAGCCACCGCTGCACCATCCCCAGACCCATCCCCTGCAGCATCCCCAGTCCCATGGCCCGATGGTGGGCCCAAGCTGCAGCCTGGCTGCCCAGCAAACTCTGCCCTCCTCCCAGTCTGGATCAGTCATCAACCAGGCTCCTTCCACGCTCACACACTCAGGGTGAGTATGAGTAAGGGTGCACACATACATACCTTCATGCATGCAATCACCCAAACACACACACACACACACACACACACACACACACACACACACACACACACACACACACACACACAGATCTTACTTCAGCTATCCATTCATGCAGCAACGCATCCCATACACACATATTTCCTTTTAATGTTGCCTTTTCTCACTCTTTCTTCCCTCCCTTCACCGTGTCTCGCCCATCCTGTTTTGGACGTATTATAACTCATTCTGTCTGGCACAGACTGGCATTTCCCCCCTGCATAATTTATCACTGCACTAATGAACTGAGAGAAAAAGGGGGGAAAAAAATCAAACATCAATTTACTGAGAGAACAAAGTAATAGCAAAAGAGATGGAGAGCCACTGCGTAACACCCACTCAAACCCACTGACACTACCCACCCTACCACCCGACTACTGCCTCTGTTATGTCTTTTAAGACTCAAAGTCTCTCTCTCAGCGTCTGGGCAGCTTCCAGGCTCCCTGGTTATCACCCAGTTCAAGAGACAGATTAGAGGAGTTCCTGTCTTTCATCTGACCAGCTCCCAGCAGCTGCTTCCACTCTTCCTGACAGTTCAATTTTGTGGATTTGTGAACTGCAGTAGACACTCAGTCATCTGAATATTAGATTATACAGACATATACTGTGGGTTTAGTGTAAATTTTCACAGCAAATTTAATCATGGCCTACTCTTTAATCAGAAAAAGTGTTTTGTTAGACACTGCCCATGTCAAATTTAAATTTATTCAATTAATAGAATGTAATAAAATTCCATATACCTTCAGGCAATGAAAATAGGCTGGAATATTGTAATTGATAATACAAGCTGCTCTTTAATCATGCGGTGTAAAAATGAACACCATTGCTTTAATATAGATCACATTTGGAACATTAACACATTTCAAAATTTTAATCTGACAAATTTGCAAATTCCATAATTCATAGATATCTGAAATTCTGTGTAAGACTGCAATGACAACATGTTTTCCAATTATAATCATATATAAATGAATGAAAACCCCAGAATGAACTGTTTTTGCCTCATTATATTTTCTCAAAATGTAGTGTTCCCTTAAATCAAAACATCAAAGTCAGTGCTTACACTTAGACTGACGCATCTTGCAGCATGTCTATAATCACTGCCATTTTAAATTCTTTTGCTAATTGTAATTTTAAATATGTCAAATGCACTTTTTTTTGCAGAAACATTTAAATTTAAATTTTGTTCAGTTAAGGTTTTGTAGTTTTTGTAGTGCTGAGTCAAATGTCTAGTCATCGATGAATAAATTAAATTACACTTTTTCACATTTTCTTTTTCGACAGCGTTTATGTTTTTTTTTTTCAAATGCTTTTTGGGGCATTTTATTTCTTCATTGGAAAATATAAAGTGGTGACTGACAGGAAATGATGGGAGGAGGAGATGGGCAATCATGCAACAAAGGTCTCCAGTCGGATTCAAACTGGGTAACTGCGGTTACATGGTCAGCACTTTAAATCCCACCAGGATGCCTAACATTTATGAGACTGTTCTTAATGCTTTAAAGGCTAAGAAGGAATTTTGAACTTTTCCCAAATCTCAGTGTTACAAAAATAAAAGAGTTCGTATCTCCCTCCAACAAACCTATTACTGATTTCTGCTTTAAACACATACTGCAGATAAACCCAGCCTCTGTCACATCTCTGCAGTTGATTAGATGAGTCAAGGTACCATAAGTAAGTCAGTGACATAATAAGGCCCAAACATCTGTCCAGGACCAGCCAGGACGTGACAGGACAGTGAGAGATCTGACAGTCGATCATGCTACAGTAAATCAGTGCCAGCTGTATCCAGACAGACATGTTAGTCAGTGAAACCAGCTAAGTGTTACTAAATGAACCATGGATCGGCTGTCTGACTGTTTCCCCTTGTGTTTACCACCGGTTTCCATAGCAACCTGGTCTCTGAGTGTCTGGCTGTAGGCCCGGTGAAACTGTTGTGGTTACGTTAGGAAATGTTGTTTTGGTTTGTCTGTACTGTGTTGTATGTTAAACGGGCCGCATAGCCCAGATTCAGTGATGACATCATTACCGATGACCTCAGCGCGGCCACGGAGGCCCACGCTGTCCGATTGGCTGCGAGCCAGAGCAGTTAGGTCAGCACATGGCACCCTGGGTCTCTGCATCCCCCGCTGTGATCCCTTAGCTTCTCTCCTCCCTCTCAAGCTGTCACTCTTTTTTTCCTTCTCTCTGTTTTCTTTCACTATTTTCACCTCATCATAGTTTCCATTGTCATTGCTTCACTTCAAACCTCTGTTTACGCCTTTTTACTCACATACAATAACATTTACATTTTGTTCTCATGTTTTCACCATATTGCCTAGAAGTATTGGTTCATCCAGATAACAAAACCGCATATTTTCTCACTTTCTTATGGAGGTTTGCAGCCCGGTAGTTTCAATTTTGTGCCCACATTTTTGAGATATTCACACTTGCCTCTTCCACCCAGTATTTTCAGATTTGACTGACATTAAACAGCCCATTCAGTACCTCAAATACGTCCAATCGTTATAAAAGTAGCCCAATAATTGACCTCCAATTAGAAGATAATTCACAGAACAATAGAATTCTTGGGAACAATTTTTGTGCTAAAAAGTAGTTCCATTGAAAACTGTTCACAGTAAGGTCCGTGGAGTATCCATAGAAAACACTAGATTGTTTTTAAAAAGACACATAATTGTTTAAAATGTGATTTTTTTTTTTTTATTGTTTTCAGCCCTGTAAACAAAATTACATTCATCTTTATTGTATTGGGATGAAGGTAAAAACTTAGGCATAGAAATTTTAAAAACTGAAAACTTTTAACTATTAATGCATGGATATCTCTAAAGGTAAGTGTGAGGTTACATTTTTTTTAAATAATGTTGGTAAACCAACCCTTTAATTTAAGCCAGTTTGTTCTAGTGGATATTAAACAAAACCCACACCGACTTTTTTTTTCATATCCATTTATCTCAGTCTCATCTGTCATTAAAACCCAGCTATAAATGTTTCAATTTGCACCTCTCACTGAACCTGGATTAGTGAAACTTTAGCTGTGGATAGCTCCCTGGCATGACCTGTCCCTCTCTCTTTCTCTCTCTCTCTCTCTCTCTCTGGCTGACCACAGCCCAGTTCCCGGGCCACTGTCCTCCCTCCTCCACATGCGGAACAGACACAGACAACCGCTGCCAGCCTCTTTACCTGGCACCCTGCCAGACCCCGCCATGCAAGGGGCATCTGCTCAGCACATGACTGTAAGTATGAGAGGCCGGTTACTCACATGCAGTCGCATTTAGACACGTATGCATAATGATTTTTTTCTTCATTTTCTTCAAAACAAAGGATTTAACAAAACAAAAATACAAGCACACAGACATTAGAACATAAATAACAACAAATAAAAGAAAGAAAAAAAGAAGAGCCAGAATATTGTGGGTTATTTTGGTATTTTGAGTTGTCATATGAGGGTTGAAGAGATCTGAGTGAGGGTAGGAAGTAGACCAGGTGTTAAGGATGGAGTCAGATTGTTCTGACCAAAGACCAAAACTGTCCAATGCAGAGCCATAACGAATGGAAGTGGTTGTCTATTACAGTGGGGGAGTGTGTGCAGGTGTTGCTGTCTGTGAGGCCCGTATGGTACATTTTGTGAGTAATGGTGTGTACTCTGTGTAGGACGTTGAGTTAGTTGGATTTTTGGTGCAAAAAAGGGTCTCTGAGTTTATGAGTTATGGAAGTTATGGACATCAATTTTCTTTTTTATGGTTTATTTCAACTGTATGTACTGGTAGTGACAGAGGTGGGGTAAGTTGTATGTTTGTTTGAGAAGATCAAAGGTCACAAAAGAACTGCCACTGGAAAGGTGCTCCAGGCTGGTTATTCCTCTCCGTTGTTGACAGGTTCCTTATTGATTTTAAACATCAGGTTATGCCAGATAGGAGTGAGAGTAGAGGGAGATAGTTTGAGGTATATGTCATTCGCTTTTCACCAGGCAGTGAGAGTGGTATTTATAGTGTTAACTTTGAAGCAGCTGCGGGTTTTAACTGATTTATCTATGAATGCAATATGCTGAATGGGGAGATCTTTACAGATGGTCTGGTCAGTATCAAGTCATGCAGAATTGGAGTTGTTTGTCCAGTGTTGGATATACTGAAGCTGGTGGGAGAGGAAGTAGTGGTAAAAAATTTGGAGCATCAAGCCCTCCTTTTGCCTTTCCAGTAAAATGTATTGACTGCTGAATTTAGAGAGGAGAACCAGCCCAGGGGAGGATGAACAGTGGTCATGGCAAACAGATAATTTATTTTTGGGACAATCTTCATTTTAACAGTGGATATATAGCCAATTAGAGAGAGTATGAGTTTGTTCCAACTATGCAGTTCTTCTTTGATTCTATGTAGTAATGCGGTAAAAGTTTAAATATATCATTGGGGTTTGTTGAGGTATTTAATGGATTGAGTTGTGTTGTTATAGGGTAGATATGCATAATGATTTATAGATGCAGGTATAGTGGCCAAAGTGGTCAAGATCCCCCGAGTTAGAAATATTCATGGCTGACAGAAAAATTCACTTCACTCTTCTGGATAAATTAATCAAAAGTGTCAAACTCCAGATGGATGTGACCTTGTGGGGAGCTCTTTTTACTTGAAGTTATGTAGGTGCTGATGCTTTTTCTTGTCACGGTTGAAAGGTTATTTTTATGACAATTTTTTTCCTCTTCAGCTAGAGAAGCAGATGTCTTGTCTAATGGGTATACCAGGTCCTGTACACAACCCCTCCTGTTCCTCGCCTCAGGTACTGACCAGCTCAGATATTTTCTTCCTGTCTCTGTGGATTATTCCTTTCCCCTCTGGTAATAACACATTATAGAGTCTATATGAGCATTACATAAATTACTAGTGGCTTTTTGTAAAGTGATACTAACGCCTTTGTTTTTGTCATAAAGATGATTTTTTAGCTTTGCATTATTAAACGAACAGTTCAATATTTTGGGAAATGCACGTTTGCTTTGCAGCAAGTTGATGACAAAAGGGAAAATGTAAATGTAAAAATGTGTAGAAAATGACAGTTTAAAAATGTAAAAATGACAATTTGCCATTTTAGAGGAGGCCCTGACATAGTCTGACACATAACCCTTCATAAAATGGTGAACTGTTGTTTATACATTTTGTTTTTTCTTAAACCAATAAAAGATAAGATATTAATAGGCTAGCTGTTAATATCTGTCTAACTGTCTAACTAGCTCACTCTTCCCCTGTTTCCAGTCTTTATGTTAAGCTAAGCTAACTGGCTGCTGGCTGTATCTTAATATTTGAAAGTAGTATTGACCTTCTCATCTAACTCTCTGCCAGCAAGTGAATAAATGTTTTCACTGAAATGTCTAACTATTCCTGTAACTTTTTATGATTTCACTCTTCTCATCTATCCTCAAAAATGAAAGCCACAAACTTGTTTATACACATCCCTGTATTAGTACAAGTGTGCTTGCAAAAAGGCAAAAAACATTATCAAGAACACAATGAGAAGATGCTCCCAACTAAAGATGCTTTATGCTTGATAATGTGTTTCCTTTGAGTCCCCGAATGATGAAATCTACTAAATTAGAAGCTCCTAATGCCAAGATGAAGAGAGTGTTGAGCAAAGTTGCAGGTTTTATCGGCTGATAGTTGATTAAAACTGAATGATATATGATAAAATAATTAATAAAACATTCACTAGTTGAGCATCCTTGATTGTATATGAGGAGGAAGCCACTGGATGGCTCATAATTTAATATGATTTTTCAATAAAGGTCCTATAAGTGGCAAAACCAATTTAGTACTTGTATAAAATTAAACACACGCACATTCTGTCTTTGGCTTATTCTTTTCTAATTAGGATAGGCAGGAAACAAAGGGTAATTCTACACTTTTAACACACACACACACACACACACACATACACACCACAGGAAGTCACAATCTACATGCTCTCCCTGACTTTCTTGGTTGTTTTATTTACCTTGTGTCAACATGCCCTCAATCTCTTCCCGTGTAAATTTTACATTTCCTCTTTCTAGGTGCATGTACTATGAATTGTTAAATATATATGTGCTATCAAAAGCAACTTCAAAGGGAAAACTGTGAAATCGCCCTGTGTCCACACAAGCACTCTCTCTCACACACACACACAGACACACACACACACACACACATATATACATAAACACACTCTCACAGGTTATGACTCCATGTGAAGAGCTTGTATATAGAGTGGCAGATGAAAAGTGGTTTCAGGTTTCAGAGCCACTCAGGTCACGGGTTCAAATCTGAACCTCTCTTCATCTCTTGTTCTCTCTCAATCACACACACGCACGCACGCGCGCGCGCGCACACACACACACACACACACTTCTCCAGACTAACTTTATTCTATTTTATAGTAATTTAGTCTCATCGGTGTTGTGTTTTGCATTTCAAGGCGTGAAACAAGACTCTGCTTCTGTAAAACCACAGGAGATATATTAACCTCTGCTGTATAGTAACTCCACACTCAGCTCAAGTCGAAAAGTAAACATTTGACAAGTGGATCAGTGTATCACGTACAGTTTCATGTCTTCATTCACTGATCCCTCCTGACAGAAATATCAGTGTGGTGTGTCATCCAGGCCAAGGCGATCCATGATGTAATCACCAGCCCCAGTGTCAGGGTGTTTCTATGTAGTAAACAGAGAAGAAATACTTGTGTCCCGTCCTGTTCAGTGTGTGTGGCTGAGCGTGTGTGTGTGTTTGACTGGCTTCCTGGCTGGCTGGCTGGCTGGCTGGTAAAGCTGGCACAGACAGCTCAGTGACCTCATCCTTGGCAGCCGCTAAATGTGCTCCCTTTTTTCGTCGCTGAATGGTTGCGCGAGAGAGGAAAAAAAAACTCAGCAGCTTCTTCTCTTAAAGAAATATTGTGTAACTGGGAGCAGATAGCAATATTGCCAGAGAGGGGGGGTGATGTCATGCTCCAAACATGACCTCTCCCTCTCTCCCTCTCCTCTGCTGAGTGTAGGAGAAAGGTGAGATGAGGTTTAATTTAGCTCTTACAGTGTGTTTAGTCAGATGATACATGGGAATGATAAAGTGTGAAGGTATCAAGCTGCAGACGGCTGCATTTACAAGAACAAATTATCCATCTCATCTACAGTTGTCTTCACGGTTGTATTGTGGGCATTAGGAGAAATGGCTGAGTGGGAGATTTTGACTGAGAGCAATTAGTTAGTGTCCAGTTTATTAATTTTGAGACATTTTGAGAGGATGCTGTGGGGATCTACATCTAAGGTTTGGCTACTTGGGCTTGTTTGACCTGAAGTGGCTCAAGTTGGGAGCTTATCTGCTGTTACGAATTTAGCTGGTTCCTGAGGGTCAAAGACACTCTACCCACAATGACATGGAGATGGAAAATATTTCCGTGGAATCACAAGCTCCTCATATACAGTGCTTTGTTTAAAACATATCATCATATCACATATGGTAATGCTTTGTGGAACATAATGAGAGTACTAAGGCAGTTTTGAAATATGTGTTTTGTGTTGCTATTTTTTAATTTGCTGAACTGGGGTTAAAGAAATATAAAATGGAGTTCACACCAATACACTTCTGGAAACTGTGTTTCATTTTCTCAATTTCCATAAATTTCTAGAGCAAGTTATATGTATTAAGATGCTTGATTATACAAACAATACTTTTATAAAATACCAAAGTCGTCTTAAGTTCATTAAGACATAAAATACTTAATGTAATGTTTACCATACAAATTTCTCTTGCCATAAATAATACTCTAGGAAACATTTGCGACAGCCAGCTTCTATTCAGTATTACCGGAGGCTAGGCTCTAATTATCCCAGCATGCACTGGGAAATTTGGGAGAGGCATGTTATATATAAACAGAAATATAGTAGATTTACACTGAAGAGAAAAAACTAACAATATTAAGTAAGTTAAGTGCAAGCATATGTAAAGAATGTGGATTAGAGAAGACTTCAAGCAACTTAAAGTGCTGGAGGGACCTGGAGTGCAAAACCTTCTCAAAGCTACAAAATCAGATGCAATCACTTGTCTTTCTATATTCTTTCTAACCATTTCCAAGGGTGGTCTCCTCCTACCTGAGTTTCTCATATATACCAGAGTGGAGAACTGAATGTTTGCATGTTGTACCTTGGTTTTAGTGATTGTCCAGATGGCCGCACGTGTTGAAATTCAAAGCTCATTTAAGGTGTTCAGTGTTATAATATGCACTACATCAGCTGGACACTCTACATAACTGCTGTCACTATTTGATGTTTTCTTTAACTTCAAAAGCTTTGCACAGTGCATCAAATATATACCTTCTCTATATAATGTATAGATATGGAAGAAAAGTGAGCACAAATTAAGTCCCTTTCATTTTTTTTTATCTTACTATCTCCACTCAGAGATCCAAACAGACACTGGGCCATCATTTCCAACAGCATCACCCAGGAATGGTCGCCATTAACAACCCTGTTTCATCCATGGGTCATATGATGGAGATGATGTCACAGCGCCACCAGGCACCTCCACTACAACACCACCATCATCCTCATCACCATCCTCATCATCCACAGCTTCCGGCTCCACCCCTCCCCTTCCAACAGCGATGTCATGCCCCTCCTCCACAGCACCTGGGAAGCTCGCACAGCCACCAGCTTCACCAGTCAGGGAATGTACCGCACACTCAGGCTCACCAATCACCGCCTTCACACCTGCACCAGGCCTCACCTCCTGCACCTCCACTGCCTGTTCCAGCACAGGTACAGTGCTTCACATTTACTGATTATTTTAATGATGGTCATAGACTGCACGTAAAGATGGACGTAGCCTCCGTGACATCACCCATAGGTCTCTGACAAGTGGTTTTCAAGCTCAAAAAGGGCTGCTCCGCCATGGCCATCTTGGCAGTGACAGATACTGCCTAACTCCCAGCTTATCCAAAGATGGGCAAAGAGGTGGGGCGTATGTAGAGCCAAGACTTCGATGCATGCCGATTTAACAACTGTGGCATAGTTAGCACAGCTGGTAGTCTTGGCTGAAGGCTAACTCAAGGCCAATTCATTTGCTTGCTAATTAGCTAGTTAACAAGCTAAGCTAACAAGCTAAGCATAGCGAGTGCAGACACGGATACCTGCTACTTAATGCTAACATATGAATAAAATAATACTAGAATTTCACTCACCTTAACGAACAGGAACAGAGACTTCTCCACATCCTGTTAATCAATTAACTGCACAACAAGCCATATTATTTGTCTGATATTTGCATGAAAAATCTAGCAGCTAGACACCGAACAGCTTGCCAACAGTTGCGTCACCCACTCAAAGCAGCCAAGGCCTCATTTATACATAACTATGCTTTCATAACTTTTCAACTTTAAACTTTTTATAAAAATTCACCACCCATACAGTTGTCATGAGGGGGGAAATTCGCTATAGAGACCAAAACCATTTTTTGCTCTAGGGTGTATACATGTTTTTTGCTGTATAGTTGGGCATTTTAAAATGGGAGTTTATGGGAATTGACTTGTTTTTGGAATCAGTCTCAAGTGGCCATTCAAGTTACTGCAGTTTTTCATACTCCTGTGTTGGCTTCATTTGTAAGGCCTGGAGGTTGCTGCTTGGTAATGGTACAAGTAACACCTGACCTCATATTGCTGCATTCAGGCACAGTGGTTAATTTGAAAATGTCTTTTTTTGTTGTTGTTATTTGCAGTTATCACCAGTTGCACAACAAATGCAGCCCTCGCAACCTTCTCATTCCCAGCATGCAGTGCAGGCAGGTGGTAGCTGCAGTGGTGGTGGGACAGGAGGAGGAGGCAGCAACCGCCGCAGGAGGACGGCAGAGCAGGACCCTGACGAACGCAGGCAGAAGTTTCTGGAACGTAATCGGGCTGCAGCCACCCGCTGCCGACAGAAGAGAAAGCTGTGGGTGTCGTCGCTGGAGAAGAAAGCTGAGGAGCTGACGCACACAAACCTGCAGCTGCAGGTGGGACACGCTTTGTACACAGACAAGTACTCACACACAAACACAATCCACACTTCAAGGATACTTAGCATTTCTCTATGTGTTCCCAGAACGAGGTGACGTCATTGAGGTCGGAGGTGGGTCAGCTGAAGCAGATTCTGCTCACCCACAAGGACTGTCCTGTCACCGCCCGGCAGAGAGAGGCACAGGGGTACCCCAGTGAGTAAAACCCCCATACCCTGTACCCCTCGCTAGAAATATCACCAGCTTTTCCAGACGCCTGACACCAATCATCTCCATCCACCACTGAGGGTATAATTCAGATACATTATACCTTATTTGTGCACATAAGGGAATACCCCATGGTTACCTGTTGTCTTGTTATAACAAACCGACCCTCTACACACAGGAACCTTAAACTGTATCTTACCACATGCAACTAAACAGCACTTAAGAGTCAAAACTCTGCTTTTATCCCCACAGTCTATTAGTACATGCACTTTTATTCCTGTGGAGAACCAATCAGGGGGAAGCACTGCACTCACCATTCAAAGGAATATATTTTTCATTTTCATTCTCATCTAATGAACCAGACCTTGATGGTGTTTGAAATACCCTGGAGTGCAGTGCTGTTCTTGCACTGGCTGTTTTGCCTTGCATGAAGCTAGCATGGAACAAAATGCAGACCATGCCCATCTTGCACTCGAGTCAGGCTGAAGTTGATGTTCAACAATAACTGAACCTGTAACTAATCAAAAATAAAAGATACTGAAAAATTACTGCACCTTGTGGCTTAAATGGAAAGCAGCCATTATGTTTTAAGTGTTGAGCTTTGGAGAACAAAAACGGATGCAATATTGGCATGTGTTATATTCATATATTTCTATTGTCGTCTTTTTACCTGTATGTACAGTATTAATTTGTTAAAATAAAAGAGATATTTTCCTTTAATCTCAACTGTAACGGGTTTTCATTCATTTGTTGCTCATATAAAACCACATGCACACAAACCCAAATCACAGTATGGACAATCCACACAGGATCAGTGACTTTGATTGACAGCTGTCTCTGTGTCCAGCTGCAGGGGTGAGCCCAGGAGGAAGTCCCACCCCTGTAGGTCCTGGGTCTCATCTGCAGGCCATCCAACACAACAGCATCTCCACCTCCTCAACAGCTGCAGGCGACACAAGCCACGACCCCCAGCCTGGACGCTAGCTCTCATCATGTAGAGGAGGGGCTGGGACTGAATGGCTGAATCCAACCAGACTGAAATATCTTTATGTCATAACTACACTAAAGTCTCACCAAACTGTGGATCCATGTCTCTTTACGTTGTAGATGAAATACTAAACTGGATAGACAACTTTATAAATCCATGTGAACACTGAGGTATTCTCATCTTTTCTGGTTGGAGAGGATAATCCTAGTTTCATTTCCATAACAGGTGCAAAAATGTCCTTTTC
This sequence comes from Seriola dumerili, assembly GCF_002260705.1. Lineage (NCBI taxonomy): Eukaryota > Metazoa > Chordata > Actinopteri > Carangiformes > Carangidae > Seriola > Seriola dumerili. The sequence goes on along the minus strand of NW_019174365.1, from coordinate 2,550,023 downwards.
CAAAAGCCTTGTTAGAAACTGTGACGTTACATGGCTACTCGATTCTGTGTTTGTTCAGAAAATGTCTGTTTCTGTTCACAGCAATCTGAGCATTGCCTGCTACCCACTGACTATGCACACAGACCATCATAACTCATCGTTTCAGTCTTCTCTTGCTCTTTTATCTTGCACTAATTTAAAACAAACAAAGCCTATATATTCGTTTATATTTTTAACTGAGCAGCTGCAGGGGTACATCTTACCCCTTCTCTTTGAAGCAGAGGTAGCTTGTCAAAACTAGGTATTTTTCTACACACAATTAAAGACAAAAACGTTTATTTTAAGATTTGAAGTCAAACCCTGTCAAACTCTGTCTCAGAAAGCCATTTAAACATGATTGTACAGGTTTTCATTTCTGGCCTCCTTTTTTTTTTATTACACACAACTGCCCTAAAACACTAAATAACTATAAACTGCACCTCATGTCTCAATCCATGTCAGATTAATTTAATTTACACTTAAATTACACTTTTTGTACTGTAAAGATGTTGACAATCGCTGTAAATCTAATGCTAAAATAAAAACACTTATTCTGGTATTTTCTTGTGAAATCTTTATGATATAGAATCTCTCAGAAATTGTGTGGACACAGTAAACCAGCAGCTGTGAGCCATGAGATTATCAGTGTGATTCTGTACATACAGTATGGTCTAGTCTGCCATCTAGTGACTGGTTTTGTTAGTGGTGGTTGACGATAACTCAACTCCAGCTATCGTGGTCAGCAAAGCAGATCACACCGTGTTTGATGCTTGGCCAATAATATTATTTCTCAATATAAAACACACAAAGAAGCAGCTGAAATGGGCTTTTCCTTATTCATTTAAAAGTTGAATTTGACTGTATTCATCATGAGGAAAAGAAAGTGTCCCAAACTGCAGAACGTCATTTTCATAAATAACCAGCTGTGGTGAAGAATATTACTTTCGACACCTTGATGTTAAAACTGCTATGATGATAATGAGATCTTGACTCTCTGATGATATGAAAATTTTTTTGCTGCATGTGTGCACGCATGAGTGTGTGCATGCGTGCTTGTGAGAGTGTGTAACGTGATTTGAACTAAGTGTGGGAGGCACTCCACCCTGTCTACCCAAACAAAGAGACTGCTTAACTATTGCCAGATCCCATTCTGACACGCATACGAAAGCATGGATGCACATGCACACACACACTTACTTCTCTAACATACATACGCTATTATCTTCCCCACACTCACAAACTGTTTAGGTCTCCCTCTAAAGCACTAAATATCAGTTGCAGAGGAATAACTAATACTATAGCCAGTATTAATATGCTGAAAATATCTTGCCTGCTTGGCTGAGGCATATAATGACTGTATTATAACAGCAAAAATAAAGGGAGCAAAAATACAACCTGGGGTTCAATAGGTTAATACAAATAATCCTTGTGTATGTATTTTTATATACAAATATATAGAGAGTACTCTATATATTCCCCTATTCCTAGAATCATAATCCCCTGGTGCTTTCCGTAATCAGTGGATTGCGTAAAAGATATTTGAGCCACAGATATATATATAGACACTCAAATGACAAATCAATCACATTGTTGGGGATTTTACTTCATGTAATGCAAAATGATACAAAGTTCCATATAAAAGTATAAAACATGATAGATGTGATACAAAACAAGTGTTTTCCTGCCAACCAGCAGCCATCATTACATACTGTACAAATATGAGACAATATGATGTCTGTGAACTCAATATTAGCACCATAGTTGAAATCAGTGGTCCATCATTCATGCGTACACACTTGCGCTCACAACAAATCACACATTTAGAAACACTCACAGGTGCGCGGAAATGAAAGAAGGAAGAACACAAAGCAGGAAGAGGAAGTCAGAGGGATTGGACTTCCTCTGGTTTCCGAAAAGGCCCCGATGAGCTCAGCTGTTCTGTTGTCACTTAAACAGTTTTCTTGTGGTTCAAATGAAAAAACCGAGCTCAAAATTGTGGGACTGTTGACTTGGTTTGTTCATAGCCACAAACACACCAATGTTTTTAATGCGATACTGCACTGTGTCAACTGAGAGGACTTTCTGTACTCTAAAGGCATGACTAAAGGTTGCAGCACAAACCAATTCACATACTGTTCTGTTGCACAGTGTCAACATTTTCAGACATTTTATTGTCCTAGTCAGAGAATCTCTGCATGTCACTGTCTCTGCGAGCACTGCTGTCCAGAAAGCGGTCACAGGGGAACTCTATGAGATCCCCCTCCTCGAGCGGTGCAAGTCGTGCTGGACGACTGCTCTGGTAGCTGGTGAAGTCAGTGGACACGGAGGCCGTCGCCACATTGGGACGAAAAGGCCGCCTGGTGGAGTACATGTGGCGCACGTGCACGGCCGACTTCCTCCTCTGCAACCTCCTCTTCAAGCTCCGCCCCAGCCAGACTCCACCAATGACGAGCAGCAGCACAGCGTTCCCGGCCAGTGTCGCCACCGTCACCAGCTGGAGGTCAGAGGTCAGCGTGCCCCCACGACTGAACACCTCGGGGAGCGTGATCAGTCCTGCGCAGTGGTCACGAGGGGCGACTTGGCAAACAGATCCTCCAACTACTCCCTCCACGCAGACGATGTAGGTTAAGTCTGAGCTGAGTTCTCGAAGGGTTACAGAGCGAGCTGTACCGCGGGCATAAACATAACGGGGGAAACGCTCTGGAGCCCCAAACCGGTCAAACAGAATCCGGTAGTGGACTTCATCCAGGCCTGGCCCAGGTCCTGGTGTGTAGCGGTGATGATCCCTTGTAGTCCAGTAGACGGTGACAGTACTAGATGTCACTTGATCCACTGAAACATTGGTGATGAAATGGCGGTTGAACACGCATGGATCTGTGATTACAGGTAAGGCCTCCTCCTGATCTGACGTCAGAAGATCAAACTTTTCTCCTGACTGCGCAGAAGGAGTTGCGGTGAGCTCTGTGTTTGAATCAGTGGAGTTTCTGTGACTTGGTGTGGAAATGACTGGTGGATCCGTTCTAGAAATTACATTCGACCTCCGTCTCCCTTTGGCACGTTTCCCAGCTGCCTCTACGGCAGGCCGTGACCTTGGACTGAGCGACTCCTTCTTTGGTTTCTTTCTTTCCAGTGAGGAAGAAGGATCTCCCACCTCTGGACCCCCCTCGTCCCCCTGGATTCCCACATCTTCCTGTCCCTCTCTTTTCCATTTTTCTGCCTCTTTCCTCACCATGACATCATCCATGTTTCCCTGCCTTAAATTTACAGTTTGTGTCTCTTCCCCCTGGCCTTCTCCAATGCTCTCCCCCAGCTTTATTGCATCCGTTATCTCTTTCCCCTCCACTTTTACCAGTACACCCCCTCCCCGGCTCTCCTCAGGCCCAGCTTGGCTACTACACAAGTGGGTCCAGTTCCCAAGGGGCTGCAGCTGGGAGCTGTTCACATAGTCCAGATATTTTCCCCTCAGAGTTGCAGGGTGATGACATTGCACAAAAACAGTCAACAATTTGCCCTGAGAATGTGCAGCAGTCATCCATCTCTTCAGCTCCTCCAGGCGACAGTCGCACGTCCAGTTGTTGCCATGGAGATCCAGGTCGTAAAGCACGTTGTTGAGGGCAAAAATGTCGCCAGACAGGCTGGTGAGAAAGTTGTTCTTCAGCCTCAGCACCTTTAGATGTTTAAGTTGCGAAAAAGCCAAAGAGTCCACGTTGGAAATCCGGTTGCGGCTGAAGTCGAGCTCCTCGATGCGCTGCAGAGGGTCGAGGAGACCAGCGGGGATTTCCTCCAGTCCGTTGCCGTCAATCAGGAGCTCTCTGAGGCTCGACAGCCCCTTCAGAACCCCGCTGTCAAGACGAGAGATTCTGTTGTTGCTCAGGGACAGTTTGGACAACTTTTTCAGATTTTGGAAGACGTGGTTCCCAATGTATTGAATTTCATTTTCAGACAGCAGCAAAGTTGTCAAAGCTTTGAGTTGGGAAAAAGTGAGGACATTGCGCACGGCTGACTGCTTGTTGTGGGCCAGGTTTAGAAAGCGCAGGTTGGCGAGTTTAGAAAAAGCGTTTCTGTGAATATGCTGCAGTTGGTTGGATTCCAGATGGAGATAATGTAGACTGGTCAAACTTTTAAAAACAGAGTCCTGCAGAACTTCTATTGAGTTGCCATCTAGGCGCAGTTTAACGAGATTATCCAGGTTGGCAAAGAGCTCCGGTGTGATTTTCTTAATGTTATTATTATTGCCATAGAGAATAGTTAATTTCTTCAGGGGCTGTAAAGTCCCAGTAGGTACATTTGATAAAAGATTATGTCCCAAGTAGAGCTCTTCTAGCTTGGAAAGTTTCTCAAATGCCTTGGGGTGAATAGTGTGTATCTGATTGTACTGTAAATTTAACCTTACAAGGCCACTGTACCGTGTGAAGTCGAAGGCAGAGATGTTACTGATGAAGTTACCCCCGAGGCTGAAGATCAGCACCTCCTCGGGCACCCGCATGGCGGGTTTGGGCAAAGTGCGCAACCCGCGGTTGGTGCACATTAGGTGCTGCGGGTGCTGACAGTCGCAGCGGTCGGGACAAAAGCTTGTCGCCGGCGAGGAAGAGATGAACCCATTGAGCGACAGCAGGAAAAAACATAGTCCTGCCAGGAAATTGAAGGTATCCATTCCCACAGCGCGGCTGGCACAGCCAGAGACTGACGCCGCATTCGCTTTGTGTTGTTCAGGTGCAGTCGCCCCTCTCCTCACTCACGCCGGAGACCATAATCCACTTGTTGCTGCGAAAGGTGGAGAGAAAAATGCTGTATTGATCAAGCACGCGGCGACATCATTGAGTAGCATCTTGTATAGAGCAAATTAATTTGTGCAGTGCCGCTCTGATGCTGTCTGAGGAAACGCTCACCTCCCCAGTAAAACCTCCATCCCCCCAAGTGGTCATCTGCTGCGAATTACAGAGTTCCGCAAAAAAAAAGTAGAGTTCAGGCGCAGAGTGTGCTCTCTCACACACACACACACACACACACACACACACATACACACACACACACACACACACACACACACATACACACACACACACACACACACACACACACAGTGAAGTAGTCCCTCCTCCGCAACTCTGCGACCCTGCCAAAACCAGATGTGCACAAGTCTTGACGCACGAGATCCAGAGTTTTGCGCGTGCACGCAGGTAATCAAACACACACACACACACGAGTCTGCAGTGAGAGAGGGAGGGCGAGAGAGATTGAGAAACCCTTTGACCGAGTTTTCTGCGCGCCCCCGCAGCCACCGGGGGTCTGAGATCTGGATCGGATCCCTGGTATGGACAAAGCAGACAGGAAGATTTCCTTCCCACGGAATCCCAAGAGAAGCCCAAAGTTTTGGATTCCCTGGCAGGAGGGTGCACGCGGAGCTAACCAGTCACTCATAAAACAAGTTTAAGAAATCTTACATTCAGATTGTCAATGCTTTTGATGATGTATGAAAAACGATTCATTAAAGAGCTGTTTGGTAAACAGCTATAAGACCCAGAGGACATTCAGTCTGCCCAGTGCAGACACTGCATACACAAAGTGAGTAAGTAAAGCAACAATCAACACATCATCATGTAGTCTGTACAGTAGGAACACCATCATTATGCAGCTTAACTACAATTCACCATTCTCTCATTAACGCGCCCTGTGTCGCTGGGGCCTTCAGGAGCACAGATGGTTCACATTTAGAGGATGAGGAATTCGGGTCGTCAAGTGTGTGTTAAGACTGAGGAGGAGAGGTGCCAAAATCCGAGTTAAAGATCTCCAACTTAAAAGAGGGGAAATAAACGCAGGGTGAGTGGAGCATGTGAAGACCGAGTGCAGAACTGTGCAGACTGGAGAACGATGCTCTGCAGTGTACATGACGGTTCCTGTTCCAGTGCAGTGTAAAAAGCATGCAACGTTACTGCCAAGACATCTGCACATTTATAGCACAGGAGGCAGAGTGCTTACCCACTGACATAGCACACACACAGCTTAAATGAATGGCTCCTAACCCTTCCCGTGTCATGTACCTCCACAGCCTTCACTGTCATGTTTCTCATCATTTTGAACTATAGAGATAGATGCTGTTAGCATGTTTATACACTCTCAATTGCAACGGGTGATGTCAATGTTGATGAATAGAGATATGTCAACCATGGGAAGAGTATGCAGTCATGATTCACTCAAGTACACAAAGTCACACACTCATGCACGAGCACACATTCAAACTTCACGTGTGCTTTTTCAACCACCCTTGAGATTCAAGTGATACAATGGTTTCCAGAGCCCAGCTAATGCACCGCTGCTGTAGCTCATTGCATTCACAGCACTCCCGGATTGGCCTCATTCTCATGCATATCTACTTGGAGACATCATAGTCAGCCATTATAGCTGTGGTGGTGTGTGAGCGGGTGTCTGTGTGTGAGAGAAAAAAAGACAGAGAGAAATAACAACCCTTGGGGAAGCCCCCTCTCTCTGGGAGGTCATTTCCTGTCTGGCCATTTCTCTATAGTATTTCTGAATCTCTGCCGCCCCCCCCCCCCGTCTTTCTAGTCTCTCTTTCCTGCTCTCTGAGGAACACACACATTGAGAAAACACTCAGAGATCTGGCCTCAGACACAGTGGGACCAATCCAGTTGTTTTATGGCAGTCGCCTGGTCTGTGTCAGAGATGAAAAGAATACACAAAAGATTTCATCAGCGTGGATTCGCTTTCACTGTAGCATCACAAATAACTTGAGATTAACTTTAATGTACTAACATTTAGGGGAGGATAAGGGTGAAGGAGCCATTCCCGAGAGAGTGCAGTGTGGAAATGAGATGGACAGATAGAATGAAACATGGAAAACAGGGTAAGAAAAGAGAAAACAGTGTGAGGAAAGTGAGAGCCGGGGATCAGAGGAGCTGGGGGAGAGAGTGCAATGTTAAACTGATGTTGACAGAGATTGTTGTGCAGGAAAAGTGATCTGGACTTGACCCAGATTCACATAGACTTTGGCACAATAGGCAGCATTGAGGACCCCGCAAAGAGCTGTCTGCCACTGTGCCTGAACACAACAAAGGCTGCAGACCCATCCTTTCATCACCTCTCTCTCCTCTCAGCGGGCCTCTCACTGTCCAACCAGCCGGCCATATGACATTTCAGTCTCTCAGCAGAGAGAGAGAGTGTGTATGTGGGAAACGTAATTCCATCAGGGGAAGGGAGAGAGAGAGAAACTGAGCGAGAGGGAGAGAGAGAGAGAGAGAAGGGATTGTATATCTGTCTCCACCTGAATGTGCCTGTTCCTTGGGACTGACAAATGTCTGTGTGTGTGCTAATAAGTATGTCTACATGAAATAAAGAATATCCAGAGCGAGTGCAGGTGAGTTTGTGTGTGTACATGTAAATGAGCTGATGTCTTGGAGTGTTAGTTTTCTCCTGCAGTCTTCAGGTGTTGAAACAACAGTGTCTGGTGAGGCTATAGAACCAGGTTTATATTCCATTAAATGTATCCTTAGAGGAGGTAGAAAGTAACTAAATACATTTACTTTCCATAGTAATTTAGTATTTACATTTTGTAACTATTTATATTTTTACTCTACTACTAATATCTACAAGATATTGTGTCTTTTACTCCGGGTGCTTCTGTATTTTTCGCATTGAATAAAACGTGGAGCATTGCATTGTGGGAGCAGAAAGCTGTGCACGCGCCATGAACTGTACATTCTTTTTTCCAGTGTGCAATAGTGAAAATTGTGAAATTTTTGAGGGCTCTACATAGTAGATACATTTAAATACTCAGAATTCGGACACTCAAATTAAATGGTGGAAGGTTAATATAGTGATATATAGCAATTTCAGACTCACCACATGCCAAATGACAAACTTCATCTGCTGATGATGACAATGTGACTTAGTCAAAAGCTCCAAAACAAGTGAGTAAGTGGAACTTGATGCATGAGTGGATGAATGAATGAATTTATTTGATGATTTAGAGCAGTTACAGTCATACTGATGTTGCTTTGAAGTTGAAACAAGCATGGACCAGTTTAAACACATGGAACCATACGATGTAAAAAATGCTGATTAGATTAGTGCATTAATGATGAAATATTCTGTGAATATTATTACTATAAGCTACATTTTATTTGTGACACTTTCTGAATGCCAGACCTAAACTTTGAATTTAGCAATTTTGTACTGAGGTACTGCTTCTTAAAGGAAAGGTTTGAGATTTTGAGATATGTAGCCTACTTATTCGTGGCGTGCAGCAGCTCTTGCTTAATCCAGATCTTCACTGAAATAAATACATTTAAAAGCATACAGCCATGGCTGGAATGCTGTGATTTAGCATGACATGACAGATAATGCACACAAACATGGGTTTAGCACATACACAAACATGCACACAATTACACATAGGACTACAAAAGCACAGAGGACACAGGGGGTGAAACACTTGAAGTGATCATTTATCATGTATACCACACATACAGACACACAAAAATTCACCAATAAAGAAACAAAGCAGGACTCACAGTGTAGGAACTAATGAGCCTCACACACACAGTCACAAACTTGCAGGAAGTTGTGCTAGTGGAAACATGTGCATCCTATTGTACCGCAGAATGCAGAGATCTCTGCAGCTCACTTATTCCCTGCGGGCCTAACATGCATCACAGAGACAATCCGTATGGGACATGTCCTGGTAACATAACACTGCATGAAACTAGCACATATCAGGGGCTTATCATAGTAATCAGTGTAATGGATGGCCTGCAATGAATGAAGATGAACAGCAGCTTTGTTCAGATTAGCCCTCCTACAGTTCTCTAATCAATAGGAAATAGTTCAAACAAATAACACATTGTCCATGTGTGTGGCCGGGTTAAAAAGCATGTGTGGGTCCATTTGTGAAAATATGTACTTGCGGATGTGCGTATTATGACCATGTGTAGAAGTACTTTATATTTGTATATGTGTGAACTATAACTTGATGTATTCTTTAGGGCCTTTAATTAATCAGTATGCAGGGATAAGGGCGGGAAGACAAAGCAAAAGGCACGAAAGATGGAATGAGGAGGTGGGATTGTGTGTGTATGTGAGTATCTTTGTGTGTGTGGGGAGAGTTTACATGAGCAACAGCTGCTAAGATCATTAAGTGCTTTAGCTAGAGTTGGGAATCATAGCTCTAGTCCATGCTCACAGACATTAATGGTGTGTGTGTGCCTGTATGTTTGTGAGTGGATGAGTGAGTGTGTTTATGCACTTAGAGGGAGATGGTGAAAGAGACTCCATCCCCTCTCTGCAACACGTGTCTGCAACTGCACTGACATGCCTTGAGACTGAAGACTCTCTGTTAGACAGAAGATGCAGCCACATTTTAGGTGTACCTAAATGTATATGAATGAGAGAAAGAGAGTGGAGGGAACACCTGGGCCCCATGCCTGCAACCCTCCACATTCCCAAAGCTCCCCTGCTCAACTCCCCCCAGCTGGTTCCCATCTCTGGAGGGAGAAAAGGAGGGCAAGATGGAGCGAATGAGTGGAGGGGACAGAGTCCTAGTTACAGCAACTGAAAGACAGTTCTCTACAAATCACTGTGCATAAAAAATAATAACAGTCACATCAAAATCAGATCAAAAGAGCACGTCATAAACAGCTGGCACTCTGGAAATGCACCATGGACCAAAACGGCTGATTGCAACAGGCCATCATGCAATGTGGGAAATGCATTTGCACAACATTCCTTTCTGCTTTGGGAGAGCTGCAGCCTCTCTTGCCTGACCTCCAGGGGTCACGTTTTGTCTTTGAGACCAAAATGTTGAACAAGCCGGGGGGTGGGTTAGGAGCGGACAGAAGAGGAGGAGAGAGAGGGTGAGAGAGGAAAGGAGAACTTTCAGGGTTTCAGTCGACCCTGTGAGAGTTAAGAATGGAGGGAATAGAGCAAGGAAAAGAGGAAGGGAGGTACTCGACATCTGGAAAAAATTACAGAGTATGCTATTGCCCTGTTGAAAGGGTGGAGAGACTGGAGGGGGAGATAGAGGAATAAGGAGGGTAGTGTAAAGGATAGTGTGTGTGTGTGTGTGTGTGTGTGTGTGTGTGTGTGTGTGTGTGTGTGTACTGGGAGGGCAACCCTTTGATCTACGAAGTCTGATAGAAACTGTCTGCATGCACATAATCATCCTCAATCACATAATGACACTGAAAGAACATAATGCCTTCAGATCTTAAGATCACTGAGCGGCACAGAAGATAACACTCATTCTCGGGAACTCAAACACCCTGAAAAGTGTGATAGGCTGTGCAGGGCTGCACGAGTGCACACAAAAACATGAAAGCAAGCACAAAAATGCACATGTGCACATGAACTCCTGATTAGGATCTCTCAGTCTAACACAATGCAAAACAAGTCACAAACAAGAGTACAAAAGATGTGGGCTTTATGAGTCATTAAGACAAAGTCGTCACTCAGTAATTTAGAGAGCTGAGACATCTGATCTGCAGCTGTCAACTCAGAGTCCCCACACTGCTTTGCTTTTGTATAACGTCGCCCTCTACAGACATGGAATATTACAGCATATGGAAGCAACAGCACAGTAATTTTGTAACTGAGTGCTGATCGGTTCTGAGTAACTTTACTTTTGCTTGACCCCTTCCTCACGGAGAGGCAATTAGTTTGTGGTGATTTAATTGAAAGCAAATTCAATGGATGGCAAGCCACTCAGTCTATCACTTTGCTCCATTCTGAAATATCTGAACAACTATTGGATGGATTGAAATGAAATCCTGTCCAGACATTCATGATGACCAGAGGAAAACCTGACTTTTCCTCTAGCGCCACCAGCAGGTTGGCGTAATTAATTAGGAGTGAAATGCATCAGATCAAAATTTCAGTTTTCCCAAAACTAAGGATATTGCGATCAGCCTCAGCTGCACTTTGTGTTTTGAGCTAATTAACAACTGTTAGCATGCTAAGAAACATTATGCTGTACCAGCATTTAGCTGAAAGTGCTTATGCCTGAGTACAGCCTCACAGAGGCGCTAGCATGGCTGTAGATTTCTTTAATAATCTACGTGCCACTAATTTATGATATTATTAATAACTTATCTTGAGGTCCCATCTTGTTGCAGGGCCCCAAATTAAAATATTATTTTAAAGCCTTTGTTATTTCAGCATATAATGTGCTTACATGGTGCATTCCTCTAAATAAAATGAAATAAAAATAATCCAGATGAATTACCACAAATTGCTTAACATTGAATACATAGGCTATATACTACTTGGAGATTGGGACGCACCTTAGTGGGTTAATCTAACCCAGGATCAGGTTCAGCAACAAAACAGAGACTCTGTCAGTGTCTTGCTCAGGGGCACCTCAATTTCTAAGACCAAGAAGGACACTAAGAGGTCTTCTAGTAGAAGGGTCTTGTCTCTCTTTATTATCCCCTCCTTACAGTTAGAAGTGAAATTTCACAGTGCATGTAGCCAAGTAAATTCAAGACCTTGGGATGCTGTGCAAAACAATTTAAACACCCTAACTGCTATTCATGTTCTTCATGTTCCTCTTTGTTAAACAAAAGTCCACATCATCTGGCTGACAACTGGCAGCAAGGCTCTTTCAGTTTGCAGCCTGAATACAAGCTGTTCAGTGTGCAGTAACCATAGGTAACCTATAGATGACACTGTCATACACAATCTGCTCCCAAAAGATGTGTGTTTGTGTCAGTGTGTGTACTGTGAGTGGCAGGGAGGTGATAGGTGATATAAATAGCTACACTGGCATACTCAGACTTGAAAGCATATGTATCACCCTTTACTACATTTTCTTATTTATGTCTGTCTACACTATCTTATTTATGTCTGTATGTCTCACTCTGTCTTCTTCAGTATTCTCTTTCTAAAATAAGATTTAAATTGTGCTATTAGTTGAAAATCCTTGAAAGTCCAAAGCATCAGTGTATCCCAGGTGTGTTTCCATGATTACCACCTCACTGTATCTGTAGACAAGCCTGTTTTAGAGTGTGTGGCTCTGTTGTCAGGTATGCATGGGTGTGTTCCCTTCGGCTACAGTTTTGCACTGTTTAGGTAAGTGCAGGGGAATCCACCTGGGTTGGACAATGAAAAGATCTGTGATACAAACACTGATAGCAATATCTAAAAATGTTTCCTGTCTGTTCTATCTCTAACATCACACCACATCATGTCAGCAATCAACATTCAGTTTCCCTCAGTCAGTCCTCACGCAGAGACGCATTCCTTTAAAGTCCAAACACTACCATTAGTTTTGTCGGCTCTAAGTTTCTGGACACACCCAGCTCTGCCTCTCCCTTTCAAAGACATTTTTTTCTCCCTTTTTATGTTTTCCCTTCCCTCTGTTGCCATAGAAATAAGCCCAGGCAGGAAGTGACAAAGTCGTGCCTATGCAAAGGAAGAAATTTGTTTTGTTGGGTAAACAAATCCAAAGCATGAAGGTGGTTTAGAGCGCTACAAGGACAATAGAGGTGGACGGACTGAGCAGGGCTTTCTCCAAAGAAAAACATGAGGCGCATAACTTCATCAAGGAAAGATGGACATTAAGTAGAAGCACACAAACACATGCTCATAAGTCACCCACACGCTCACTCCGCCTGGGTGCAATCACACAACTTCTCTCACTTACTCATCGTTTCAGAAAACAGTCAGCACTTGTGGCTAGAGCCATCTTTTGCAACCAGAATGTCTGTGGAAAAGCATCAAACAATCTGTCATTGGATTGTGCATCATGTTATGAAGCAATGAGACCAGAGAGATTATTAAGACTGTTTCTCCACACCTACTGGCTTTTACACTGTATATGAACAAAGTGCTACTTCTTATGACCCATAAGTGGTAATAATGTTAAAGTAATTTGTTGCAGAGCTGAAGCAATACATGGATTAATCAAATTAATTTCTAAATAGTTGGCAACTATATTGACAATCAATTCGTGCAGAAATACCAAACATTTCCTAGTTTCAGCTACAAATGAGCTGCTTTTCCTTGATAATAAACTGCATATTTAAGTTTTCATGATTAATCAATAAAATAAGTGGCAAACAACTCAGTAATAAAAAAGTTAGTTAGTTGCGTCCTTACTTTGTTGAAGGCCCACTTTCTGGAGCTTAGAGCTTGTTACATGATGATGGATGGTGTATGAGTTTCTGTGACCTCTGAAACTGCCTAAGCTGTTCTCTAAAAGCTAGTTTCAGGCTATGTAGTAGGCCTACACAAGTATGTGTAGCCTGATGGTCATCATGTAGTTAGTTTGGGTTACAAGGCAGGACGGACGTGAGATAATGTAAAACATTCATGAAATTGAATGTAATATCTTTAAAATACAATGATACATTAGCAAATAGTGACATGATGAATGTGTATTTACCGGTATTCACATGACTTTACGTCAGTTAGCAACTGGAACTTACCTGACGCTCCATTGTCTGACGCTAACCCTCACCTTGTTTTTTTTTTTCCTTTGACATTTTTGTCGACGTCACTCTATGGTCCGTTCAAAAACGGGTCCGCCCTACTTTCTGTTCCCGCCCCTTTGCTATAACCTCGATTGTGATTGGCTATGAGGAGCGCCAGTCACTCCTGCCCACTAAAGAAGCCCCTCCCCTACCACAACGCTCGGGCATTGAAGCGAGGAGCTGAAACCTCAAGCCAGGTTACTGTATGTCCTTACTACTAGGATAGGATGCTGTAGCTTTCGCCACAGAACCGTAAGTATTTCTTTACCTTAATACTCATAACTAATTTGGGTTTATATCTGTGTTTCTGCTGTTGGTGTCTCGCTTCTGTTTGAATCAAGCGGCAGAGTTGACAGCGCTGCTGTCGTGTCTGTTGCTGGACGTTTCAGCGCTGAAGTCTGATATCGCTCTCGACAGAATTACTAATGGACTTCCTCCTGACATTTAGTGCTGAATTAGTATGTGAGTCTCCTTGTAAAGGGTCCCTGTGATGTTTTTGGGCTCCTATTGAGGCTGTGTGAGCGCCGAGTTTACGACCACATGGTTTTTATTGGACATTTTGTCTGCGCAGACAAGTTTTGATTGCTGTGTTGGCAACAGGAATTGAGCAGGGCTGTGCAGTTAAACGGGACACCTGTGTTTTCTCGCCTTGAAGTTTGTCCCCATTAATGACAATCAGCGACCTATCTGGTTGCTGTGCTAACATCATCCCCAGCACAATCAAACTATTCTTCTTCTTCTTGTATACAGCACATAGTTAAATTAACATAAATCAAGAAAATAATTGGCCGATTAATCAATAATTAAAACAGTTGTTGGTTACAGCCCCGCACACCATTAATTAATGAAATATCATGAGCCGGTCAGTGCTTTCTTTCACCTCAGTGATGTGGTTCTTGAGTGATTTTGCTTTTATTACACTGTAAATCAATACTTGGCTTTAACACCTCTTAGTCCAGACAGGATGAGTTTGGTTTATGCATGAGTGGTAATGGCAACACTATCACTGTGCCATTCACACTCACATGATTGCCTGTGGGCACACATTGCCAGCCCAGTGCTCAGGCTGGTATAAACAAAACTGTAACCCTGAAGTTTTTGACAGTGGCATGGTTAATACTTAAACAATTTCCTATTTAGTGTATATAATGACTGAGAGAAAAAAATCTGCAACAATTTTAATATGCAAAACAATGACTTGTTTACGTACCGTAATTCTTTGATTCCAGTTTCTCCATTATGAGGATTTGTTTCTTTTCTCTGTTTTATATGATATCAAACAGAGTACAGTATCTCTGGATTTTGGACTAGTGGTCGGACAAAATTAAACTTTTACAGATGTTACCTTGGGCTTTGGGAATTTGAGATATTTCTGACTTTTCTAGCCCAAATGGTTAATTGATTAATCAAGAAAATAATTGTAACACCCATCAATAATGAAAACAAAATTAAGCTGCAGAAGTAGGCAGAGCAGTAGTAAGAGGAAACTATCCAGCAGCTCAGCTGTGTGGGTTCAAACATATATGTTGGCATCCTTCTGCCCAGTTGAAGTGTCCTTGAGCAAGACATTGAGACTTAGTCAATACAAGCTCCAGGGGGCACTGTTCAAATCTGCTCCCCTTCCACTCTAGTGATCCAAAGCAAAAGAGGATTTTGCTGAAGGCATCAATTTTCAAGTCTATCAACCAACTGATCACTATCAAGCCAAATTGTTTCTTCTTGCTGCAATATTTCTGGTCATAAACATCCAGCGTGGCCGACATGACTCACTGAGTTATCTCTATGTCACTCTCTCCTTTACACAACACCCACTTAAAAGCTGGTAAATACCGAGCACTCCTACTTTGACTAATATTCCAAGTGGCCACTCTGAGAACAGCATGCCTGTGATCTCCTATGGTTTTTAAGGTAATGGGATGTTGTGGCCTACTTCCAGCCAAGCTCGCTGGTCGGCACTGAGACTCATGTGAAATCATGTTTCTGCTGGTAACAGCGCAGGTTCTATAAATAGCCCCATGTTTTATGCCCTCAGATTTTCCATAAAGAATAAACAAAGTGAATATATTCTCGCCTTTGGTTTTTTTTGTATCCATAGCAACCTGTGATTGAGCGGTACTACAAAGTGTCCCTTGTCTCAGCAGGAAAGAGACAGAAAGAAATCTTTTGTCTTTTTGATGCAGCTTTTAAACAATGCATTGGTCAGAAATCTATGGACATGCTGATTCTCAAGCCTCTACTCTCTGTGTCTGTCTTTTGAGTGCATGTGAAAATAACTGATGGCTGAATGGCACATTGAGGCTGCTTGTTACATCTTTGATCACTTGCTGATATCCACATTAGTTTTTCTCTGCCTGCATACAGGAAAGACTTGCACTGTATTGCTTTCAGATGAAAAATGCTGTTAAAAATATCTTCAAACAAGCCACCGCTATCAGCTGCTACACTCTGTCAGAGATAATGTCATAGGTCAGATAAGCTGAGTGCTAGTGCCACTAACCAATCCAAAACCATATGCTGCCACACATCCATCACACTATTTTGTTATAAGATTTCAGTGTTGATGCATGAAGTAGCCAGATAATATTGCCGGATGTGAGTCTATTTAAAGTAGCTTATGCTGGCTCTCGGTTTGATAATCAGTGGATCATGCACAGCCTTAACTCCATAAATCTGTGAAGGAGCTTTACCGGAAGACTCTGGCGCTTTATTGGAGGTAGAGTCACAGATGGGCCATCTGCGTGGACCTTTTTGCAGTCCCAGTCAGCCAGTAATGGGGAGGATATACAGCTATGCAGACAATCAGGTTGATGGCAGTCCTGCTGCTGCAAGAATGCGTATAGGCAGAAAGCAGATGGACTGGCTGCTAAGTCAACGTCTGTGTGTTTGTGATGCCAGGACTGGAAACTCCAGCCTGACTATTCCTCAGGCTTCAGCCTCACTGCATTGAGATCCTGTCATGGAAACTGGAGAACAACAGACGAGGCTTTGCTTTTTGTAAGCCACAGGGCTTTCTGTAAATACGAACAGTATGTGTTGCCTGTAGTCATGCTCAACTGAAGAAAGCATGTAAAGGTGGACTTAATGGCTTTTGAGTGTTGTTTAAGTTTTTGTTGAAGTATGCCTTTTTAAAAGCGGCATTCCTGAGCCTTTTAGTGTATTTACAGTGTGTCTGTGCACAGCTTGTTGCAGCAAAGCTTTGAGAGAGCGCAAGTGGTGAGTGTGGCAGGCCTTTTCAGGAGGCTTGGCACTTCAGTGGTTGCTAGGAATGGAGCAAGTGGAAGAAAAGGTCTGTTTCCCAGTCTCTTCAGTGCAGTGAAAGAGAAAATATTCTGGGTGGAATGAAAGAAAAACATACCCAAGTTAGATTAATTCACTTTGCATCGGTTGGTTGGTAGACCGCTCAGCACCTATGTTAGGCAAAATGTTACCCTCTGGTCTCCCATGAAAGACCCACTGTCATCACACTGTCATACATCCAGATAAAACCAATCCCTCTTCCATTTGCATCCGTTTTATCTCTTCCTCCCTCCCATCAGCTGATTTCATGCATGCTGACACATGAAAAGACAAAAAAAAAAAAAAGAAAAGAAACGCACACAAAGTAGTCACATTTCCATCACCTTTAAACCTTTTATTTCCTCATTGGGCCTTGTGACTCTGCACCATCGACCCTTGCTGTGAGAATGACCCCTTTCCATCTTAACAGATCATTTACAAGGTGTTGTGCCATTAATGATTGACTCCTATTACGTAACACCGAAGGCAAAACCCCAGCACTTCTAGTCTTACAGTGCAGGAGCTCTCAGTGGTGTACAATACTACAGTAATCACTCAGTCGAGGTAAGTAGGGCACTCAGTGGGATGTTCGGGGATTCACATCTCCCAGTTTCATTTACAGATCCTACAATGCATCTGTGGCAGAGAGATTTATACACCAATACACACAATTGCAAGTTTTTAAGCTAGTGAGGTGAGGAGGTGTCTAGGGTAGTGACACTTCAAACACTTTTTTTTTTTTGCAAATGTGCTCTGATTATTTTTGAGGTTTTGCTCTAAGGAAGTGTGTTGTTGCAAGCTTTGCTGCTGAGTTGTATCAGAGGGAAAAATGGCTGATGAATAGAAGGCAGGGCTGACAATGTTATGTAAAGCTGCTGCCCTCACTCACCACTTATTGTGTGTATATAATAATGGTTGTATTCTTTAAAGAATTCATTTAGAGCTGGAAATTAGCCGTCACGGCCCTGATCTCCTACAACATGCCGATACCTAATGTTTTATGGCTGGATGCACCTTTTGTTGTTTTAAGTCCACACTATGCACAGATGTATTAACACAGACATAACTATGCAGGAGTTATGTGTGATGAATTCCATAAAGCTTCATGAAGCAGAAGACGCCAGCCTGTAAAGTACAAAAAAAAAACAAAAAAAACAACAGCTTGATGAGCTAATTCAAGCTCCCCGAGTTTATCATCTGAAGCCTACTCAGAAACGTTGCCTGTCCTGCTCCAGAGCCGTGAAGTAAGTGGGCCATCCATGTGTTTCAGTCTGCTTTTAGCCCAGTGTTGACTGTAGCTAGCGGTGTGTTATGGTGTGTCGGGGGTATCGAAGCATAGAGCACATTCTTTCCTGTTGATGACTCACGTCCTGGGCATGGTACTGACTGTAAGCAAGGCCTTGGGGAACTTCAGAACACACACACACACACTCGCACACACACTTAAAACCACCAGACTGTTTGCAGGGGATGTAGTTATCAGCATACTTAAAAGCCAGAAGTTTACACAGATTTGCATGCGTGCGAGCACACACAAAGACCACAGGCATTCCATCAGTGTGTTAGTCCACCATCAGGCTGGGTTGTGTCCTGCGCACATGTATTGCACACACCCACATAACGACACTTGAATTCAGCAGCACCAGCATACACAGGGAGTGGCTATAAAACACACATAGGGGGATAACATACACATGCATACAGCCAGGTTGGGGCATGTCATTTGTGGCAAGGATAGGAATCAGTGTTGCATAACACTGCTCACCCCATACAACCATAGACATGTACAGTACACCTCTGTAATTATGTAGTGGCATAAGACAAAACTCAAGAAAGAAACCTTTTTAAATTCACATTCAAATCTGAAATCCTGGTACAGTAGGAGGAGGCTGGAGGAAGTTAAATTTGCTGAAAGCAGCCAGTGATTAAGGTTGGTTGAGGATTCAGTCTTTTCAGTTTTGTAGTATGTAAATGGAATGAGTGCTAAATGTGAACTGCTTAGTGTTAGAAATAGGTTTTGGACATATATGACTGGAGGATATGACAAATATGTGACTACAAAACACCTGTACCCAGCTGAACTACTGAAAGATTCCATTATTATTATGGCCTCATTTTTAAAAATCTTTTTCCTTTTTTATTGTGTTTTCACTAGTTTCACACTATGTGGTAGTTACATGCACATGCTAATGGAAGAAGCCAGTGGAGTCATAACTTTTTGTTGTTATTTTTCACTGACAGTCTTGTTTTGTATGATGCTCTCCATGTTCCAGTGGGAATTTTTGCTCTATTCCCGATGTCCACATGCTTGTTTACAAATAGACTTTTGATCATAAAACATGTATGGCACTGCCATGGTCATAAATACTGACTATGAAACATTTATGAACTGTGTGTGTGTGTGTGTGTGTGTGTGTGTGTGTGTGTGTGCTCATGATAAATGTGTTTTTATTCAGGATATTTGTGTCTAGCTTCCGTAAATCAAAGCTGCTTTGGACTTTCTTGGGAATTTCATATCCACAATTAGGTTTGTTCACAGTTAGTCAGACACAGTGACTAAGTAATTCCTCCCTGTTTTTGTCTGTCTGTTCGTGCGTGCTGCTACTCTTCTATTTAAATTGAGAGTAACCTTTGTGCTGCTCCGACATCAGTTTGTTTTAACCTTTCTCTGCAGTGCTTACTGTTGCGGCGTGGCCTTCAAAGGTCAGAGTGATGCTCCTGGCGGATCCACTGTGACCTGTGTTACTGCGGTTTCCACAGAAACAAGACAGCGGTGTGCAGAAAGTCGCAAAAAGATGACGTCGCCGTCGCCCACTCACAGTGACAGCAGCAGCTCCTCTAAACATGACAGCAACCAGGTGTGTGTGTCGTCGGGTATCTATGTGTGTGTGCGTGCTGTGTGAATAAAAATTGCTTGCAGCCACTGTAAGCATTTCAGCTTTTGTTTTTCCTCTTAGTTAATATTATCTGACCTCAGATTTGCTTAATTTAATGCACCATGTACCGCAGTGTCCCTAAAGCAATGAAGCAGGTCAAATATTGTAAATGTGTCTTTGTTGTCTAGATCAAACAGTTGAAATTGATTCAATTATTAAGGGTTATTCTCTGTGGATAAACATGTATGTGTTTGTAGAAAGGCAAACTGCACCCTTTAAATACTGAAATACTTTAACATAATAACAATGTTTTTACAGTAATGAGGATTGCGTTTGCAACAGTACTGCACCTATATGGTGTCTGTGATGATATGTTTACTGTTTACACAGTTAGATTGTAGTATACCTCTTAATTTAAGGGAAAGAATATCACTTGTCTGTCTAACTCTAACAGTGTTGCTCCCGTGTGTCCCTCCAGGACAGCTGGGAGATTGTGGAGGGGCTCAGAGGGGTTCCTGCCAGCATGCAGGAGCCTGACAGACAGGAGGGTTTCCTGCTTAAGAGGAGGAAGTGGCCCATGAAGGGATGGCATAAGGTAAGCCGTGAGGTCACACTTGTTATTACAGTCTCGGTTCTTGTATCAAAAGCAAACTCTGGAGCAAAGCAGACTTTTCCCCACCATGTTCAACACACATTTTAAGAGTAATACTGTATATGGGCTTTAGTTGTACTTTTTCTTTCCTGCTTGTATTGAGATTGGACCAGCAATACTTTTAGTCCTCCCTTAATGTCTAACTAGAGTTCTGACCCGCTGTCTTTTAGTACCTCAAGCTATTTCTACATTTTTTATTTCTATTTCCTCCTCTTCACCATTATAGTCCTCTGTCTTTCCTTCATTCCATTCTTTTTTATTCCCTACTGATTATACTGTAACCCTGACTCATCTTCCTCCCCCTCTTCTCTCTGTGAGTGTGCTCATGCATACCTGGAAACTTCTGCCTTACAACATGAAGGAATTTCCACTTTAACAGGCAACATTTAAATCACATGGAGGCTTCAAAGTGCCTTGTCAGTGTATTCCTTTTTATTGTAAAACTAAAGTGAGCAAAGTGTACTTAAAAGCTGTGGTTATGTCTCTGCATGGTCATTATCCACACTGCCGATTCATTGCTGCTGTCGTAAAATTTGAATGCCAAGGTCAAGGGAAAGTAGTGTTATTGGTGCAAAACTGCACAATATATGCAAACCTTTTTTATTGGTGTTTTTAACTATTGTATAACCAAAAAGTGCAATACATCTATGATTCAAAGGTGGCAAGAACTGAAAATGGAGTCAATTCTTGTGCTGATTAAGTTTGATTTCTTCCCACCCAGAGATACTTTCTGTTGGAGAAAGGCATCTTGAAGTATGGAAAGCGTGGAACTGATGTAAGTATCACCGCAAGAGCACCATCTGTCTGTCATTCTTGCATACAGACACATGCTAACAAAGTGTTTTTGCACAGCTGAAGAAGGGAAAGCTTCACGGCTGCATAGATGTTGGCCTATCAGTCATGTCAATCAAGAAGAAAGCCATGTGCATTGATCTGGACACAGAGGATAACATCTATCACCTAAAGGTAATTCTTGACACTGAAATACTATATGTGAGCCAAGCTTAGTTGAATCCAATGTGATTCTGTGTCATACACAAATGCCTCGACACCTACAGGTTTTTTTTTTTCCCATTTCATTTCCTGTGTCTGTTTCATGTTCAGACACTCACAGCAGCTTTCTCCAAGTTGCTGCTCCTAATTTGACTTTATGGCACCCAGGTGAAGTCTCCAGAGCTGTTTGAGGAGTGGGTGTCAAAGATGCGTCATCACCGCGTGTTTCGACAGAATGAGATTGCCATGTATCCCCACGAGAGGCACCTCTTCCACCCCCATGCCTCTTCCTCTCCCTCCGTCAATGACTCTCTGAGAAAAGTAAGTTGTTCCAGTGCTTGTTAGTAAGAAAAAAAAAAAGTCTCTTAAATTTGATGCAGTAGGGATCTGGTTATGTGATATCACCTTTCTTCATCTGTATCTTTCTCTCTCAAAAAGAGGGCTACTCTTACCAAACAGGCGTCAGTCCACCAGGCTAAAGTCAGTTCTTGGCTCCATTCCTCAGAGGACATGGACAGGTGCTGCAAAGGTTGGTCGCTCTGTGCTGTTTTGTCTTTTTCTCTTGTGCTTTTCTTGCTCCACTCTCTGGCTCACCTGTCATCCTCGCTTGTCAACAATTTTTTTTTTCTTTAAGTGTGTCTCGCTGCAGCGAATCTCTCATGTTCTATTCTATCTCTCATCACTTCCCCTGCATGCATCTAAACTTTCATCTAATAATAATCCGTCTTTCACTCAGACTTGGAGGAGTGTGAATCGTATCTGCTCGAACTCAACCTGCTGCTGAAGAGCATGGAGGTCCTCCACCGCACGTACTCGGCTCCAGCCATCACTGCACTACAAGTAAACAAAAGCACACAGATTAAGTTGGCCTTGGTGTAAAATATGGTTTTGCTCTTTGTGTTTATTAAAGCTATTTACAGTGATGCCAAAATGAAAATGCAGTCATTTTGTTTTCTACCCTGTAATACATTTTTTTGTGGTGCCACAGGCATCTACTTATGACATCCCCAAAAAAGAGAAGAGGCCAAGGAGGTGGCGATCCAAAAACAGTGGCAAAGAAACCAAAGCCACGCTACAGGTACATGTACATGTTGCTCATGATTATTGAATATTGGCATTCAACGATGAGAATGAAGGGAAGATAATGGCTGATATTTCATATTTCTCTCGCAGGTCCCAAGCTGTATCTCCTCCAAGTCTCCTCGTCTCCATGCCTCCAACCCCAACCTCTCCACCACTGAGTCCAACGCCCAGGAAGTCTGTCCTGAATCCCCAGACTCGCCTACAGATGCGAACCGTCTTCAGGAGGACTTCTGCAGGCTGGCCAACAACAGTGAGTCCTTGCCTAAATCAGCACAAGATTGGTCAAGAGATCTATTTATTTCAGATAGAAAATGTTGCTTTTTTTTCTTGTTTCTATATGGTGTAATGGTTTCCATGACAACTCTGTTATTGCCCTCTTTGTTTCTGTCTCTTCTCTCCAGTCCACACCACACTGAAATCAGCCTTTAGTTCTCTGGTAGCAGAAAGAGACAGACTGAGGCACACCATCGACAAGCAGGCACCCCAGCCTGTGCAGGTCATGGGCTTAAAGACTGCCTATGCCTCAGTGAGTGAATCTGTGATTCAGATGTAATTATGCACGATTAGACCACAATGACGTTATACCACAGGCCCAATTTCTTTCAACTGGCTTCTTATCATCTAAACAGGAATGTTCAGGCGGCTCCCACTCCTTGGTCCACCAGGTTTCTAATGAGAGCAAAGCATCTATCCCAGAGTCCATATCAGAGTTCTTTGACGCTCAGGAGTACCTTCTCTCCTCTTCCTCCTCTGAGAACGAGGTCAGACACCATCTTTTACCGCATCCTCTTCCCATTCTTCACGTTTAAAGCTAAATGCTGTGATATTTTGATAGACTGAGACTGAGTCTAAAAAATGTGAGAAATTGTGAAAAATCATTTTAATCACTATCACAACTTCCCAGACTAAAAGGTGACACCTTTTTTTAAATGTTTGGCTTTGTCCAACAAACACCCAACATCCAAATGTATTCAGTTTAGAATTATATAAAACAGAGGAAAGATGCAAATTCTTACATGTGACATAGAGCTGGTTTTAACAAAACTTATATCTGAAGGTAACAATTATGCAACAAGTACAGCGGGTGCCTCATTTGTTTTTCTATTCTGGTGACTGAGGACTTATCAGTTTGTGTTTTTGTCTTTTGATTCTATGTTTGGACGCTTGCTGACCTTTCACCATTGATTTCCTGTCTCCAGGTGTCCGACGATGACTCGTACATCAGTGATGTCAGTGACAGTGTCTCCATGGATACCTGCAGCAACGAGGGAGGGAGTGAGAGACACAACTCTGGTACGTGATACAGTAACAAGTTACGTGTCTGTGTATGTGTGCAGGAGACGGTGTAAAGAGACCTTATTCTGTCAAAGAGAGGCAGGACTTGCGTGTCTCTGTGCACTAAGCATCTGCGTGTGCTTTTGTGTGTCAGCATGAAATAAATTATAAATGTCTGGAATCAGAAAATGTACCCACTTGTTCAGAATATGTGTTGAACATGACCAAGGCCAACTTCCAGAAAATGTTTACAAACTCGGTGCAATGTTTAATCTAACAGTATGTGACAAAGCATCTGTGAACAGGCATCATTAATTCACTGCTACAGATGGTATTTGCTTTGTGTTTTCACTGCAGAAAACTCCAGGTAGCACAAAATAGAAGAAACTGGGATTTAATTAAATGCACAATATGTGATTTTCTGTCGCTAGGGGTCTTTCGATCAAAACAACAACAAAAGACGGAGTTTGGTGTCAATGTGAATTAGCGTGGGATTATGGGAGTTGTTCTCTTCACCACCGTTACTGTCATTGGAGTCAGCTTGTCACGGTTAGGATTCCTTCAATCATTCAGGAGGGTTTAAGCAGGAGCTGAATTATCCACAGTTTCTCCAACACACAGGAGGACTCGGAGGGGTGCAAGCCAAGCTGACGCCAAAGTTCACTCAGCATGTTTTTCTGATAGCTCAAGACCCAGATGACTAAAACCCTTCACCTGGTTCAAATATATAGTTTAAACGACCAAGACCTAAAATGTAAATTGTAAAAATGTAGTTTAAACTAGATAAAAAAAAAAAGTCAATTTTGATCATTCAGACAGACAAACACAATGCTGACACATGTGTAAAGGGGCTATGATGTCATTGCAATAATAAAATGGACGCTTACCTTGATTAAAGTACACAAATTAAACATATATAGCATAGGTCTAGTTGTTCTTAGACATTTTAATAATTAAAAGTTACATATTATACCTTTGTGAAGTCGTTCAGTTGCAAATAGAAATTGGGATAATCAGGTTTGGATTGTATGACTCCAGCTTGTGCAGAGGAGGGGGTAAATGAAAATCTCAAGACATTTGTGGTTTAATATCTTCTTTTTTGTGTGTTAATACATTTGTTAGACTACGCATTAAATCGGTTTTTGAATGCAAGTGCCAGAACAATGAGTATTCCTGATCTGAAGCTGATAAAAAGCCAACATTTGTGTTGATATATATATTTTTTGTTTACTTAAATTTGACCATTTTCCTTCCAAAAAACACCTAAAAAACACATTCAGTCAAACTGTTTGAAGCTTTTCCATGAATTTCCTTATTTGCTTTCATGAAAAGCCTCTCAAAGAGCATCTAGACAATGACAATGATGGGACACCAGAATTCTCCACTGAAAAAGTTATAGTTAGAGCTTCTCCACAGTGGGTGAAAAAAGTTTTAGTGCTGGCTTTAAGTGCCACCTGAAGCTACAATATATCCTCATCTCCATCAAATCAGCTTTTGACTTTACAACATTTAATTTTAGACAATGTGCACATTGAAGCTCTCACACTGTTCCGTCTCACTTGTTACTGTTCTTAATATAATTTTCTTCCTCTTGTCCCACCGCTCCTCTCTCATTTCTCTCCTCCAGTGAGCAGCGTGTTGACCCTGACTCGTCGGCGCTCCACGCTGCCGTCTCCAAGTCCCACCAGCAGCGTGAGCCTGTGGAACATCCTGAGGAACAACATCGGAAAGGACCTTTCCAAGGTGGCCATGCCAGTACAGCTCAATGAGCCAATCAACACCCTCCAGAGGCTGTGTGAGGAGCTGGAGTACAGCGAGCTGCTGGACACTGCCAACCAGACCCAAGACCCTTACCAACGCATGGTGAGAGGATACGATAATACTGCATGTATAAATCTGGAAGAGCAAGGTGGAGCCTTGTCAACAAGTACTAAGTCTACCTAAAAACTTGAGATGTCATCTACACACAGACATTTATACATCTACACACATGCATAAACTAGTCTCACTCGGGCACCGACTCATACTCTGATAAGCCAAAGAAAATGAGAAGATTTTTAGCTTGCAGAAAGTTGAAATATTTATTAAGTCCTCTGATGTTCACGTGAACAAAAGCACACAGAGAGAATAAAAAAATCAATATCACAGTAGCTGTAGCCAAATATAGATAGATGTGTTGTGAATTCAGCACTCTTCCTCAATTATCTTTATTTTTTGTTTCTATCTGTGCCTGTTTGGCAGACCCTGAGTATTTTAAACACTTTTATAGTCAAATAGACACCCAGTAGTTATATAGACACAAAAATGTCACATTCACAAGTCTCACACTTCTACATGCTGTAGAATATACTCCACGCTGTACAGACATGTAGTATTAATCATATTTAGTTGCACACAAACACACATTTACATGCACCTCAATTGTTGTCATGTATAAACATATACACACACACAGTTTATACTGTATGTCCATACATTGGTTCATTTAAAACCGGTTAGTATCTGAAACACATTGTGGCATCATACATGCATACACTCAATATTATCTTCACAATATTAGGTACAGGTATGTTTACAGTCACATACATGAACAACTAGAGTGGCACTCAGTAGAGGACATACCTCCGCCAAGACCAAACAATCCTACACGTCTGCTGTTCTCAGGTATAGCTTTATGTATTTATTGTCTTCAATCCTTACGAGAGATAGCTGTATAGTTTTACTGCCTGTCAGCAAAATGACATCATCATTATACAGTTCATTCAGCTTTAGAGCTGTATGAACTGTGTCACTGATATGTCACAACCGCTATTGTTATTGTGTAATTTTATTACAGTAGTTGTGTGTTGACTTTAAATACTGATGTAAGCATTCCTCAATGCTGCTGGTGCCATTGTTACTTACTATTAATAATTACAACTCCGTGTGTTATGCAGATTCAGCATTTTGTTCCACCTGATCTGGATTATTATTATGTCGATTTTCATTTTCATTTTCATCTGTCCTCTTTGATTTTCTGCACAGGTGTATGTTGCTACGTTTGCAATATCTGCCTATGCCTCCACCTACCATCGAGCAGGAAGCAAACCATTTAACCCTGTCCTGGGAGAAACGTATGAGTGTGACAGACCCGACAAGGGCTTCAGGTTTATAGCTGAACAGGTAGAGGTCACACAGTTTACAGCACGCAGCACGATTCACCGCATGGGAATACAACCCCTTCTCAGGATAGGCTCAAATACACATTTTGAATTTAATATGTGAAGTGATTGAGATAAGACATATGTATTTACGTTAAAGTTGTTACATTTAGTAATTGTCACACCCTGGTTAGGTCTCATGTCAGAGATTTCAAATAGGACATTGTGCACTGCAGGAACAGCGCCCTCATGCTCTTGTATGCAAAGCAAGCACTAGAAGTTCCACACTGACCCACCAGTCTTCTCTGTGATTGTGTGGTTTGTTTACAGTAATTATACTAAACTCTCAAAATATATGTAGTAATACTCTGTAGCTGGCAGCCTTTCCCACCTTTTGTGTTCGACTGATTGATTAATACACCTTTGTGAGCTACAATGGGTATTATTATCTCATCTCCTATCTCTTCTCTCCGTTTCCCAGGTGAGTCATCACCCACCTGTGTCAGCATGTCACTCTGATTCGAGGAACTTCACCTTTTGGCAAGGTGAGCAGGAGAGGACATGACGGGAATAAACATCCAGTTCGCCCTCTGTTTGGCTGGGCTTACTTGGAGGCTGCCTTAGTGCTGCCACACCTTTATTTCTGAGAGTCTGATACGCGGTGTAGGTTATATTTAAGGTCAAAGCTGGTGTTATGCAAGATTAAGTAACCTTGTTGAACTTAATGTGGCCTTGGTGCTCTCTCTGTAATTTTCCATTGTGTGATGATTATGCACTTTATACATATTATAAGAAATTAGTGTGTAGCTTATACTAATGAGACCTCATTTGTTATCTCTGCCACTTTAAACTCAACAACTGAACAGCCATTGGTAGTCAGAGAAACTGCAGATCATTGCCTTGTTTGCATTTCTGCCCATGCACATGAATAAAGAAGCTGATTTATAGAGAAGAAGCTATTGTTTGTTGAATTGACCAGAAAAAGAACATTTAAGATCAAAATTAAGATATTTCCATTGTCACAAGCGCACACATCCATTGACATCCAGTCTCCTTTTAGATGTCCGATGGAAAAATAAATTCTGGGGAAAATCCATGGAAATTGTTCCCATGGGAACCACACATGTCACACTACCTGCGTAAGTCCTTCACTCCTTTACTTGCTCTGTGTGGGTGGGTGTGTGTTTGCATGTGCATGCGTGTTTGTATTCTTCTGTGTTTAACACAAGGTTTCACAACACCATGCACTGCATAGGCTGTGAGTGTAAGTATTAGGAATGAAACCTTACATTTTTTGGACTTATTAAATACAGTACGTGTTTGATTTCTCCAGCTTTGGCGACCACTACGAATGGAACAAAGTAACCTCCTGCATCCATAACATCCTGAGCGGCCAGCGCTGGATCGAACACTACGGAGAGATGTCCATCAAAAATATCAACAGTGACGTCTGCCAGTGTAAAGTCACATTTGTCAAGGTCAGGAAACAAATGTTTAAATCACTGTCATGTTTCAAAGCATAATGATGTAGAAAAACTTCAGTCTCTGTGGGAAGTCACTTGCTCCTTCTTGTGTAGTGCTATTATAGAGACTATACCTAATTGTACAATAACTCTTACTGTTGTTTCTCCTATTAGTATGTTTTGATTTGTCACAGTCACATGAACCTCTGTGAGTGACCTTACATCATTAGCCGTCTGACATTTAGCACTAGACTTTTAGCTTCATCATCCTCTGAGCTATCAAGAACAGACAGAAAAGAAAGTAGTGCTTTTTTCATGCAGTGCTGCCTTCTCAAACAGACTCACTCCCTGTATTCTGTACCATCAACACTATCAAAGCACACAGCGCCCTCTTCTGGGCAAAAAGAGGAACTGAACTATCAAAAGATAAAAACATGAGAAACTAGAACAAACAATCCATTTGTTCTCAGGTATATCTTTACTTATTTATTGTCTTTAATCCTTATGCAAGACAGCTGTGTGGTTTCATTACCTTAGGAAATTAGGGTATTAGTTAGGAAATTATGACATCAGTATCATACAATTCATACAGCTGTAGAGCTGTATGAACTGTCTCATTGCTATGTAGCTACAATCGAATTTACCAGCAGGTATCGGCATTATTTCTCACATCACATAAAGTACTTTATTCATGGCTCGGACGAAGTTGCTCGTTACTAACAACTCTGCCTCTTTCTCATGAGTCAACGGACGGACGTTCTTAGGCTCAATGGAGCCAGATAATGAAAAGATATCCTGGGTATGTTGAACTTGCTTCGTAGTACGGGCCTCTGATGTTTTTTGGTGTTTGTTTATGTAGCCCGTCTTGTTTAGTGATAATGTGCTTTGTGTTAGAAGTTGCAGTAGAGCTTCAGCAGCCAGCAGTCACGGTCCCACAGGCAGCTTAGTAGTTAGTTTTTATGTTGCTGTTGACAGTGTGGTGGCAAGAATAAGGATACCCACAGTGATGATGCCAGTGGGCAGAGCTTTTTCCGTAGCCATTAACCACAGCTAAGCCACAGAGGTTCTGCAGCAGGAATCTCCCGTAGGCTCTCCACTTCGTACCGCTCTGCTGCCCTCAGACTGTCAATCTCTCCTTGGTTTCTCTCTGTCAGATTTACAAGGAGGATAGTCAGTGTGGCACATGTTCGTCTCACTTACTAATTTCTTATTTTCCTGCAGAGCATAAATTACTGCCTCCAGACTTTCAGCGGCAATTTTTGTGGTACTCTACTAGACTAAATATTAATGTTTTAATTAATATTTTTGCCTCTGTCTTTTACTCTTTCAGGCAAAATCATGGAGCTCCACGGTGAATGAGATAGAGGGAGTGGTTACAGATTCAAATGGAAAAGTTGTACACTCCATTTTCGGAAAATGGCATGAGTCTGTGTTTAAAGGAGACCCACCTTCTGCCACGTGCATCTGGAGAGCAAGTGAGTGATTGGTTCCTGGAAATGTCAGTCACACAGCTTTCACACTACAGCAGCTGGATCACAAAACAAAACTATACTGGACATGACATGACATGACAGCTGCAAATTTGTATGTGTGTATATGTAGACCCCATGCCAGTGGATCAAGAACAGTACTATGGCTTCACCCAGTTTGCAGTGGAGTTGAATGAGCTGGACTCCACCCTGAGACCTCTGCTTCCCCCAACAGACACACGCTTCAGGCCGGACCAGAGGTTAGCACTCTTTATTTGTCTGTAATGTTGATTTCTGTTAGTGTTTCCACAGACCTCATCCCTAACCTCTACAGAAACCTTATTAGTTCAGTTACTATTTATCTCTATATTTATTTTCTATTCTAATGACCTGCACAGATGACCCTGTTGTGTAAAAGGATTTAAAGCTACCAAAACTGACCATTTAGCCCCAAACACTTATTTTGCGAACATGATTTTGTCGACCAAGTCCATGTGGTGCAAAGTACTACACTTCAGAAATATGACCATAACCATGGCAACAGTCTATGAGAGTTTAGATCCATGAACATGAAGTCACCACCATCCACTCATAGAAAAAGATTATAGTATATTTACAGAACATAGTAAGATTTTAGTAAAAAAATTTAGCTTGGATAAAAACATGCCATAATTTGTCCACACAAGCACATGAATGAAAAAAGTAATAGGTGTTTTTCTTGTTACGGTGTCACTAGAAAATGAACCTTCAGAATGTGAATGCAATCTGCAGATGATTGCATTTACAATGGTACATTCTAAATGAGACTGACCAAGGCTGAACACTTTAAAAATGAAGTGGGATCATTTAGGAGCTATACTGGGAAAGATACATGAAGTCAGCTATATCTACTTCTGCTGCTACTGTCCATTAGGAGGGAAAGCACAAAGTTTTCCCGTTTGCGTGGGAGAAAAAAAAAGTCGGATAAATGGTGGCGGTGCTCTAATAAGACCAATGTTCTATTGTTCTTCGTCCTGACTCGCTCACTGTCTCTGTCCTCTTTGTCCAGGCTGCTGGAGGAGGGGAACCCAGAGGCAGCTGAGGAGCAGAAACAGAGGATAGAGCAGCTCCAGAGGGAGAGGAGGAAAGTGCTGCAGGACAACAACATGATGCACCAGCCACGCTTCTTCAAGTATGCGGCTCTATATGTGTTTGTGTGTTCTCTGCATGAGTCTTTGTGCGCAATCAGACACAGTGTTCACATGTTTTTCCATGTAATCATTCTGTCCCAAACGATAAGGGACCGTTGGTCAGAGATGAAATAATTGTGACTAAATTTGAAGCTCATCATGACAAAAAAAGTCATTATTACCCTTTTATGTCATTGTCCATTATGTCATGTCCATTTCAGAAGTATTATATGCAACTCATCAACTCATCAGATGCTCTACTCGTCATTGTAACTGTATGTTACACCCAGAAAATAGACAAATGCAATCCTCCCTTATGTTTTGAATCAGACCTTTAGTATGAAACTATAGTGGATACACACAAAGTTAATATTGATATTTATGTTTAGTTTCAAACAAAATAATTTCAGTGTAGCTAATATTATTCTGGAAACTTAATACGTCATTTAATATGCTGTGCGTTGGACAGGTGAGTGATGTATCATTCAAAATGTTTCATTGATAAAAACAGGTTTCATTCTTGTTGTGTCAACAGGAAGTCTAAGGATGACACATGGGTGAGCGACAACACTTACTGGGAGCTGCGTAGAGACCCCAGCTTCAGCATAATGGATTTCCCTGTGTTGTGGTGACCTCTGGATTTGACCACACCTCTCCACTATGACTTATCATATAGAGGGAAGTGTAAAACAGAACTGAGACCAGCCTCCAAGAATCCTGACTTGGTTAACATGAATCACTCCATGTCATGGTAACCTAAACCAATATGGACTTCCTGCTTCCACTTTTGGGACAGAGCCTGTAGAACTTCTGTTGTAGTTTTTATTGTTTATTATGTTTCTCCTAAAGGGTACACTTTCTCCTCTCATTATTGTAACTGTACATTTACACAGTGTCAGAGTAGAGTAAATATTAATATCATTATGTTCTGTTGCATCTCAGCATTTACCAAAGTGCCTTCTTATTGCAGTGCTGCACTCAATCAACTGCTTTAGCAGTTATGCAAAAACACTTTTATTAAGAGACTTTTAAAACTTCTCATCAGAAGATGTCAATAATGTGTGGACTTTACTGGAGGAAATAGGATCAGGGTTGGAAGTGAACTTGTTCAAAAGGTCAAAAGTTGGTTGAGTATTCCACATCCAGTCAGTATCATGACACCAGGATTTTCTGATTGCTTTAGCCAGTGGCTGATCACAGCAAAAGAGGGACTCAGCCTTATTTCAGTGTGCTGCCTTGTTGTAATGACATGACTGTCATAGGACTGTAGATACAGTTTTTTACAGCGGGGGAAAAAGCAATAATACTCCATGTTAAAAGAAGACAATAAACTGCACAATGGATAGACAAGTTAAGGTGTGTCACATGTTGTTTGTCTTTCTGTGTGTGAGGGATGAGCCACAATTTTGGTTACTTGATTTTCTCATGCTAAAAATAAGTGAATCCCACCCAAAGATAATGATCATTAGAAAGTGTTTTTAGACAATTACATGTGAAAGACTGATTGCAGATCAATACATAATTTCCAATTCATCCATTATCTATACTTACTCATCCTTTGCAGGGTCATTGAGGATACACCCTGGACAGCTCTCCAGTCTAATACAAGGCATACACGGATACACAGACAGTCATTCCCACATACAGGCAATTTAAACTCTCCAATTATCCTGCATGTCTTTTGGACTGGGCGGGGGGGGGGCTGAAGCATCCGGAGCAAACCCACACTGGCACCAGCTGGTCGGCAGGTTTTTACCAAAACCTTCTTCCTGTGAGGCGACACTGCTAATCATTGCACAACCTCCGTGCCAGCCTAAATTTGATGTTTTCCACATGTCCTTGTGTGTCTCCATCACTTCCTCTTTACTGCCTCATCTTCCTCGAAATCTTGTCCAAGGGGCATCTATCTCCCGGTGCGATTATCTTGTTCCACAGGCCCATAAACTCCTTTTGTTGGATAAGTCCCTGGATAATCTTTGGCCCATGGCCCCTGTGTTGAAATACATTCTCCATTTAGGGTACCAAAACCTACAAGGTCATAAGATTTGAACTAAGATTGAACGAAAAGCATTTTTTTACAGGGGCCACCAACCACAGGGATTATACAAGTCTTGGTAACCCACCTGACTTCTATTGCAGGATTCAGCATCATCTTACTAACAACACAAAGGAAACCCACTGCGAAGCTCTTCCCTGCTGTCAAGATTCGATCCTCCTCTCTGAGAGGATTCTGGGCTCTGTCAAAGAGCAACTGGAGGCTGAGGTGAGGAGACGGGGGCCCCGCTGGATCCAGGGCCCCAGTCTCTCCTGAACAGTGTTGCAGAGTGGCTTAGTGTGAAGCACACAGCCCCTCTCAGTGTTGAATTAGCACAGCTCTCATAGCCCTTTTAGCTCTGTTGATGTCCAGTATCCTGGACTTGTTGCTGGAGACACTCTTTTTACTGTGGCTTTCAGATCGCTGTGAAAAAAATATAGACATCATTTTATCTTTAAGTTATTTGAGTCAATTGGTAGTTATTACATCAATTATAGTGTATTCTACTCCAATAAAGATTATATACTGTATCTCTACAGCATACTATATTATATTATACTACATGCACTACACACTACATGCCTATACACACTCTACATTGTATAATATAGAATATAAGAATGGCACTATTGGTTAGCACTTGTGCTAAATCAATACACATTAAGCACAAAAGTAAATACCAACTTCTAAAATATATTACTGTATAAAGCTTTCTAATTCCCTGATTTCTTTATTTCATTTAAGTATAAAAACCTTGTTTTAGAAAGATGATCATTGCTGAATTGTGACTTATGTTAGCATGTATGAAAAACCTGAGGTTTACCATCCAAATATACCAGACACTAGCCAGATGTCTTTGTTGGTTCACTCATGTATTATTTAGCCACCAAGGATCATGAAAAGATGCTCTACGCAGCTGTTTGTGAAAAAGACACATACAGCAGTATCTTTCACTTACAGTTCTTTCAAAGGAGTTATTTAGAGTTAGTCATTTATGGCAGTGAGCAGGTATTTTATAGTATAGTCTACATTTTTTGTGACAAAAATTTGTTGATATCGCAGTACAACAACCTACTTGTTTTTTAATGTCAGAATAATGTACAGAAAAAACATACTCAGTTGTCTTTTTATGTTTGATATTTCAGATTAAATACTGTCTAATACTGTCTCAGTAAAACAATGAAACGATGCAAGAGCATGTTTCAGTTCCCACTCACAGCTCTATGATTTATTGTGAAAGAAATTTTTGACAAAGGCTTTGATCCAAAGGGGCCTGTCTAATTCTATAATATAGCCTCAAAATGAGATTACTTTTTTCCATTAACATTTTGACTGCCTTTTGATGTTCTTATGGTTTTTTTTTTCCTCCTCTCTTTTTTCTCTTTTTTCTCTATTTGGCACAATATCCTCTGTTGTGCTGTTCCTCTTTGGGCATGAAGTTTTCCATTTCCTGCTCGTGATTTGCTCACACAGGTTAAATTCTGATGTTTATTCCTTTGCTAAACCTTGTGGTGAAATATCAAGTACCATTGCTATGGTTACCTACAAATAAATAGGGACGCATTCATTTCAAACAGCAAATGGTATGTGTCCACTATTGTCTGGTTATGAAATGTTGTGTCAGAATTGAGGCTTTTCCATGTCACTTTATACTCCACAGCTGGAGTTTCTGAATTAAGACACAACAAAGAACAATCTGATGAGATGCATACACTGCTTTATTAGATTAAGTTATTGAACAGTGCATAGAATAATTAGTATTAATTTAACCTGAAATTATGTTATAGAAATTACTGCAGTGAGGGTTTAACCTGCAGTTTCTGTTATAAAAAAAAAAAAAAAAAAAAAGTTTGTGGTTATGGCAGTTTTTATTTTTTGCATTCTGGCTAATTTTTTCATACACTCATTCAACACATTTACACTTAGCTGTGCCAACACAGTAAAAAAGCGGCATTAATGTGAGATTGCAAAGTAAATACTTGTATTTTCAGACAGCAGTGGAGGGTAACTAGGTACATTTATGGGGCAGCTGTGGCTCAGCAGGTAGAGCACCACATCCTGTATTTGCAGGGTTGGTGGGTCCATCACCAGATCATGTGGCTTTGAGTGACACACAGACCCCAAAATTGGTCCTGATGACCTTAGACAACGCCTCATATGGTTGCTTTTCTGTCATTGATTTGTGTGTGTGTGTGTGTGTGTGTGTGTGTGTGTGTGTGTGGGTACCACTCAGTACAGTTTCGAGGTGCTTGCACTTTACTTGGGTAGTTGCATTGTATGCTACTTTATACTTCTGCTTCTCCACAATTCAGCAGGTTATGTTGCATTTTTATTTTATTCCACTTTCTACTTCCTATTTACTTTGGAGATTTGGCCTGCCTACAAAACAAATGATCAGCAGCAGATTTAACAACCACACAGTCTATTAAATAGTTAAAATTACAACATTATATTTCTTTTAATACATGTAAATAATAACTCTCTTAAAGTGCTTCTGTGCTGATTCAGTTGTATTGTGAAATTAATGCGTCTACTTAAGTAAAACTTGTGAATATCTCCTGCGTGAGCAGCAACAGTGATCAGAGGGCCCTCAGCAGACTGCTACAGTAGTCCTGGACCAATTATGACTCTATGGTGTTTGTGCATATGGGTGCATCCATTAAAAAGCCCTTGATAAGTTACTTATCACCACCGACAAGTATAAAATGCACTCACGCACTCACTCACTCCTAAACCTAATCTTTACAATGTTCGACTTTTAATCTGAATGCCCATGTTAAATATGGGCCCCAACAACAGTTACACAGACTATAATGTTCTTCTGTCACATATACAGGGGATTGCTATACCTAACCCTTTGCCACTCTTTCGGCTTCATGTTAACCTCTGGCACTGCTCCATGGAGAGTAAATGATTTAGTTGGCTTGTGAGATATTGTGTGATTTAAAAATAAATAATATTATAACAGATTTTTTTTTTTTAAGTTGAAGCACATCACTGTGATGTTCTACATTAGAAAGGATGTAGTGTGGTCAGTGGCAACCTGTGTCAAACCACTTCTGCATTCCTACTTACTCTAACTCTAACTGTAACTGTATTGCAGGTTGGCATGAAAGTGACAGATATGAATGAATCAACAAGACCTGATTTGGAAACATTTAACATTAATAATTTACTGATAAAAAAAAAGAAAATCATAGAGACAAGTCTGCTCTTGTCCTGAAACACACGCCCACACACACACACACACACACACACACACACACACACACACACACACACACACACACACACAGAGGACTTCATATGATCATAATTAAGGCTCAGTGAGAGAGAGGGAGGAGGAACATGTGGACAACTGTACAGCCCTACCGCTCAGCCACAGCTCTGACCTAACACTGTCAGTATCACTGGTTTCCGTCGCTGTTATCGTTGCTCTGCCTTTTACTACTCCTAGTGTTGTAATTAATACCGTGAAAGAGGTGTCACTCTGAAACCCAGGGGACTCCTTCTGCGTTTGGACACCTTCGTCTACTTTTACGCATGGCAACCTGGCTGACGATCCAGGAGTGAAAACAGGATCGCAGTTCGCACGACGTAAAGTCATCTTCATAGAGTTGTTTGTTATCTTATTTGAGGTAAGAGAGATCTTTTATTTATACTAACAGTCATTTATCCGGACTGTAGGAGACAGAAAATGACTAAAAGAGACTCCACTGTTAGTCTAGTTTACTCGAGCTAACCAACATGGTCGGTTTGTTATGCTTTTGCGGTCAAAACATGATCTTCACTCTAATAAAATTCACAGTACGAGTCACAGGTTCTCCTTAAGGCTCGTGCGCAGTTGATCTCATCGTGCTGGCACGCGCGGTGCAGCCTGGTATGTCGGAATAAGTGGGCTGCCGGGAACTATTCGGGCTCTGTCTGGCACACGTGCGTGTGTGTGTGTGTGTGTGTGTGTGTGTGTGTGTGTGTGTGTGTGTGTGTGTGTGTTTTTTATCATCTGTTTATAATCAGTTCATTTCAGTTCAGTAGCTAATTTGAACTGATAATATTTGAGGTCACATTTGCGTTAAACGATGCTAGTAATGTGTATTGTTATGTATTCTGTAATTCTGTATCTATTATTGAAAAGCATGGGTATTACTTCTCTAAAAGGTGTTTGCTTTACGGTGAACAGCCTTAAACAACCATTATATTTGTCTTTACATAACTGGACAAACACATGTTACTATACCTTTGCTCACACATACTCCAAACCTGGTGACATTTGTATGCATGCCACCTTGACCACATGTACTATATGTTTATTCAAAAATGTCCCTATTTCTATTAATGCCCCCCCCCCCCCCCCATCTTGTTTCCTCGCTCCAGATCACTCTAAACAAAAGATACA
This sequence comes from Seriola dumerili, assembly GCF_002260705.1. Classification (NCBI taxonomy): domain Eukaryota; kingdom Metazoa; phylum Chordata; class Actinopteri; order Carangiformes; family Carangidae; genus Seriola; species Seriola dumerili. The sequence continues at coordinate 2,512,697 of NW_019174365.1, read as the reverse complement.
TAAAATATTTAGAAGCAGCATCTTTGAGCTTTGGGAATTCGAGTTTGGGGTTAGAGAAATGTTGTCCTTAACGTTACGACAACGCTTTAATTATTCAAACCAACTGACTCAACACACTGAAACCATGTCAGGGGGAGTTTGTGATGTTGTTCAGAGTGGGTGGTGACATTCTTGATTTCATTCAGAGGTCTTCTGTTTTACATTTATTTCCCCACTTACTGGCTGTTTTGTCAGTCCCGCAGCCAAGGTTTCATTCTTATGTTTACCTCTAACATTACCCAAACCAGCAGGAACACAGCTCAAACTTTCTTCTGTTCTCTCTCCCTCTCTTCCCTCACAGCACAAATCCCCCTTACGCCTGATTACTTTAAATATTTAAGCTATGAAAACTGAGCCAGCACAATTAGCGCACTGAGGTGTGTGTGTGTGTGTGTGTGTGTGTGTGTGTGTGTGTGTGTGTGTGTGTGTGTGTGTGTTTGCATGTGTGACCTATCTGAGGTCACTCTAATATGTTAATGACATGCAGGGGGACTTCCTTTGGTCCTTGTGAGTCACTGCCTACAGTTGGTTGCAGTACACAAAACAGAGGTTTTGGGGTTATGTGGTGCTCACTCACGCACCCATACAGGATCTGCTTAGCTGGGATTTGTCAAACCTTCATAAACTTTATCATGAGGGGAAATATAGGGAGAATACCAACTGGAAATCACCCTTAGTGCTTTAGCATTTCAGTGAAAGCACTTCAGAGTTCTTGTCTTTGCTCTCAATGCCTTCCAGTGGACAAAATAAACTCAAATTGAAGCCTTAGAAGTTTCTCTCTCTCTCTCTCTTTCAGCTGTCTGCAGTTTTCATTTACTGAAGCCATGTTTTCCAAGGCCACTGCCAACTTCGTCCGTCAGATTGACCCAGAGGGAAGCCTCATCCACGTGTCACGAGTAAATGACTCCCAAAAACTGGTTCCCATGGCACTCGTCGTCAAGCGCAACCGCCTCTGGTTCTGGCAAAGGCCCAAGTACCAACCAACGGATTTCACCCTCAGTGACTTGTTGCTGGGTGACAAAACGCTTAGTCCTGGTATGTAGGTGTGCACGCACAAAAAAAAAAATTAAAGCTATATGACCATTATATATATATATACATATATATATATATATATATAAATGTTACATATACATATATATATATATATATATATATATATACGTATATGTAACATTTTTCACAAAGTAGATATCCTCACAGTGCATGGAGCATTTCTCAAACACATCTTATACCACATGTCTTGTCAGGATTGTGTGAGACAGAATTCCTGACCTACAAGGGGACGTTTGGTGACAAACTCTCCGGAAAGCTGAAAACCAAGGCCGGCTCTGTCAGTGTCGCGCTGGAGGGGCAGGGCACTACCAAGCTCCAATCATGTTTTGGCAAGCTGAAAAAAGAGGAACTGGATGTGAAGAAGCTATTACGTGACTCCAGAAGCAGGTGATAAATAATTCCCTTTCATACTGATTGCACACTGCGGCTAGTCAGAAGAAGGTAACAGGATGATGACTTTATCATTGATGAGGTGAACAGTTTAAAAATGTAGTTAGACATTAGACATTTGACCCCTCAGACCAGTGTCATGCAAAGACTTAACCACAACTAACAGAGATCAGTAGTGTCATAAGCCTTGAATACACTGCAGTGAGTTTCTACATGATCTGTTTCATACCTGCCCCTTTTCATAAATGCACACTTTGCTTTTGTAGATTAAGACCTGTTTGTCTCTTCTCCAGGCTGGTGGACATGCAGCACGTGCTGGTGCAGCAGCTGGAGAAGCGGGCTGATGTGCTCGCAGTCGTGAAGGAGAGGATTGTCACCACCAACTCCTGCTCCATCACCCAGACGAAGAAGGAGCAGTGCATCTTTCAGGGCGTGGTCGGGCTGCTGGACATCCTGGGGAGCTCTGTTAAGGTAGGTGTGGATGGGAATTCATTATTACATATATGATCATTTTATACATTTACGTATATTTGGTAGGTTGATTTCATTATTGGGGGAAACACTGAATATCTGTATTTTTTTGTTGCTGTAAAATTGTCAAAAGTCTAATTACACAGATACCAGAGCTTCATCCTCCAAAATAGTGCAGTCAATATCAGTCTCTATAAATCACACCTGTGTATGTGTATGTGTTTATATGTGTATCCTCAGGTGTGTGTGAAGGACACCAACAACATTGAGATGGACAGTGATGTTTCTTTGGAGATCCCCTCTGACACCGTCATTGCATACAGCATCCTGGAACTAGAGATTAAAAAGAATGGACACTATGGTGAGTGTGTGTGTGTGCGTGTGTTTGTGCATGTGCGTGAGTGTGTGTGACGAAAGAGTGAATCATAGGATAATTTCTCTATTATGGGTGTTACAACAGGCTAATGTTCATTTCGTCTTTGCTAATATGCCTGTGTACTGTGCCTGTGTTATAGGTGCATGCATCCAATTGACCGCACCTGTGTTTCCTCCTCTCTGCGCTTACCTGTGATGTTGTGTGTATTTTTAGATATATGCCTGCAACCTGGCACTATAGGAGGTTTTGAGTCAGACACCTGGCCATCCCAGGATTCCTTGAATGTTGTGGATGGCAAATGCAATGGAGAGAATGTTCCAACACTGCAAAATGGTTTGTATCCATTCACTCAAACATTTTTTTTAAACACTCTCTTTATTACTTTTTCAAACAACCAAGACATGTCATACACAAGTATGAGAGTGGATAAGCTCAGGAGAAATACTGATAAATTAAAGGAGAGGAGAGAAAGAAGAGAAAAAGAAAAAACAAACAAACAAAAAAAATACACACGTATGTGTACACATACCATACATACACACATACACAGCAAAACTAAATCACTAGGTAACTAACAAATGTTTCTCCTATGACTTGTAATCACCAGTGTCCTAGTCCATCCCTCCATACAGTCATTCACTCAAACATTTAGCTAGTAACCCGTTGATGACAAAGAAATTACAGTTATTCAGATTCCATTAACAATCCCCATATTTTGAGGAAGTGAAATAACAGACCTGAAGCAGGTTCCTTTTCTCCAATACACACATGACAATGCGGATCCAATGAACTGTTGCATCAGAAGTTGCAATTGTAATTTGTTCTGAAATGTTAGTAAAAACTGGGACTAAACTGAACTATAATACACACCATGGAATTATTAATTGTTAGTTAATCAGCATTTGGATTTGGATCTGCATCAAAATCAATTATTTTTATTTTTTATTATTAAATTCTCTATGTTGCTGTAGCACCACCTACAACTATCTACCTAACTTATGGGCAAAAAGTCATCAAATTTTGCAGGATTTGTCAGAATTGATATGTGCATGTGTCATCAAATTTGGTTGCATAATACGTTCAATAATTATGGTAACAGGTTGAGTTTACAAGACCTTGGTAAATACTTGTAGGTAAAAAATTTGGAATATCAAAAACAAATGGGAATTATATGTTGACCAAAATAGACATGGCTTACATGGATAGATGTATGTTGAGCATTGTTTATCTCACTGTTTAGTTTATAATGAGCAAATACCTAAAGTGCTTTATAATACCTAATAATAAAAAAGTCAAACAGTTGTGAGCGAGGTTGTTCTCTAAACCATCCAGTGTGGTGCAGCCGTCATGTCAAAGGAAGATGACTGATGCTAGTACCAAGCAAATATTGTGTCAGTGTAGCCTCAGCTTAAAATCTGATGGAGTATCTCCCACTCTCTGACAGGATCACAGGAGATGGACTTGTCTCCACTGGCAGAGCTCAACCAGTCAACTAGATGCGCCTTGTTCAAGAAGTTACAAGAGACAATGAGGGACAGAACTGCTCTGTCATACCTGCAGTGTGTGGTGAGTGACATAATGGCATTACCCCAACATCAAGACAGCACACCAGGGTTTGGGTTAATCCCTACAGGGTAACTGTGTGACAAGTCAACTAACCCAAAGGGACACTTTCCCAAACCCACTGTTTATTCTATCCTAGACATATTGAGGCAGATATCTCAAACCATTCCTCTGCTTTTACATTTTCTGTTTTCTCCATTTTCCCGCATCTCTGTGCCTCTCTTTCTGTCAGCTGGCGAAGTTGTGTGGTGATGACACACTCGATATGGCCAACCAAGATATGGATCGACTCAGCTTAGACATTCATAGCGAGTGCAGCCAGGCTGCCAGTCCTGCGCACCTGAATGCAACTCACCTGTTGGTCAGTGCTATGGAAGGTGAGAGGAAACTCCCAACCTTGAGGGCTATAAACATTTTCCTCACTGTGCTCTGAGCAACACATGGTGGTACGCTATAAATGATTTTCTATCATTTAATCTTGATGTGTTTAATGTTGTTTTAGAGTTGCCTGATGAAACACTGAGCCTTCTGAGTGAGAGCCGTGCTGATTTTCTGGAGGCCTTCAACACACTGGTTAGTTAGCTTGTTTCACTCATTGCACATCTTTAAATTGTTAGCTGTTATAGATAAGAACGTTCATTTGTTTTAAAGGCATGGTTCAGTATTATGGGGAATATGATTATTGGCTGTCTTGCAGAGAGCCATACTAGCTCTTTCCATCTGTTTCCAGTCTTTATGCTAAACTAAGCTAACTAGTGGCTGGCTGTAGCTTATATTTAATGTGCAAACATGTGGGGGTAGAGATCCTCTAATCTCACTCTCTGCAAGAAAAGTGAGTAAGCACATTTCACAAAATGTTGCACCATTCCTTTAAGAAAGATAAGATTTAATCCTTAAAACCAAGACTTTACAACAAAGAGTTATTTATCTATCTGTCCATCTAAATGTTTCACCAGATGTGCAGGTTAAAGGAGAGCAGCGGGACTCTCTCCATCCAGCGTCTTCCCATCCTGCTGCAGGACAACCAAACTTTCCAGCTGGCAGAACAGCTGCTCAGCTCCACCAATGTAACACTGAAGAGAAACGCTGAGAGTCTGTGGACGGAGACAGGAGATAAAGCAGAAGCTCTGCCTTTGATCCTCTGCCTCAGCACACATGGATTGTCTTTGCTGTGCACTGGGCTGAAGTAGGAGGAGTTTCTGCATGCACACTTGTTTTTCTTTTTTTTTATGGACTATATTCTGTCCATTTCTTTCTTTATTGTAAAGTTTGTTGAGTCGACGCTTACAGTAGTTAATTTCCTAACATCTTTATATTTTACTATTATTGTTTTTTTAATGTTGCTTGATATTTGTTACATTATTATACAGAGAATATTGTTATATTACTTTTCCTATATATATTTTTGTTACTTAAAGCACACTTACAGCAAAAAGCACTTCATTTTTTGTATATTTAAAAAAAATCGATATATATTTTATGTAATGACTTGCCATACTGTAGTGCAGCTCTGTCTCACTGAGACACATCAATGAACCATGTTTGGTACTTGATCAGGCACTTTGGATAAATATTTCCAAAAGTTTATTATTGTTTAGTATAAATTCAGTTGTTTTTATTTATTCAGTTTTAGCTCACATTCAAATGAATGTTGTTGATTAGTAAGTTGAGAAAAACCCGTGATTAAGCTGAAAACAGTTCTTATTTCTTAAGAAAGATTCATAGGTCATAGGTTTCATGTTTTTCACTTAACAGCAAAATGTGAAATTTGATGCTTGCCAACGGTACACAAAATCAACATTTCTACAGTGTGCTGAAAAGTGTTGCTCACCTCTTCTTGCTAGGATTTTGATTTTGAATGAAACTGCATTTTATTGCTGCTACTGCTTATAATCAAATTGTTATGAAACTATCTGTATTTAACAGAAACATTATATATTGAATACCAAAAATATTGTATTATTTTAAAATGGAGAACTTATATTTTTTAATGAAGTTTATGTGTGTTTATACATGAGCAATAGTTTTATGAAGCTATCTTTTCAATGGCATGGGCGACTTTCCTATTTGACAGTTAACATCGTAATTTATTGTTACTTGAAAAAAAGCTTCACTTTATCCTATATGAAGGCATACAATAATTTAGAAAAAATCTTTGCATTTAAATCTGTGTCATACCTAAATTGCAAATAAAGTAGGCTATATAAAAATATTCAAGGAAATTTTTTACTTTTGAAGTTAACTATTGTGCTCTGTGGTGAAAACAACAGACAATTGAAACTCTTATTAAAAATCTTGTCTTATTTTAAGATTTTTATTTTTATTACTAAGATCCCAAAGAACAGTCTTTTAGTGCCTGCATAATTATTATCTAGCCTACATGAAGTTGGATAAAAATGAGTGAATAATTAATCATGACAAGGTGTGTAAACCTTGATGAATGGTGTGCTGCTGCCCTGACTGGGTGGACCCCAATGTAGTTATTTTACAGCACTTCAGTGCAGTTAACACTTTGACTTTCCAGGAAGTTAACTTCTTTATTGAAAATACCAACCATTTCTCTCAAGTGTTAGATATATACCGGACTCTTGTGCTCACTTCTGTACAATTGTACAGAAGTTTTATGCTCATACACAACATGCCCACAGGTGTTTTCACTTATGGCTGATTACAGCTTTTGTCAGTATAGTGCGTGTATGTGTTCACAGACCATGAATCATTAAAATCTCTGAAGCTATTTGCTGCACCTGTTCGGGCGGTACAACTTACATCGCTGTCTATTATTATTAGTTTGTGCATGCAGGTGCCAGTTTATTAGGTACACTTACTGAAAAATACAAACCATTTCTGAATTTGATAGAAATGTTACCAATTTGCATCAGTAAATTATATTGGCAAATACATTGTTACAACATATCTTGTTGTTTAAAGATCTTAAATAGTATATATCAGTGTCACATGATGCATACAGTATTTCTAAAAGTTTGTGTTTAATCAAATTACAATAAACTTAAGACACAGGAAACCTGGGTTCTGATCTCATCTCTGAGCATGTAATGGAGCTGTTATATTTCAAGGGAACTTAGAGATGACAGGGTATCGATGTATGGTGTGTGGCATGGGGAAAAAGTGGCTGACACATAGATGGATGACCAAATGGGCCTATTGGGCACAGGACCTGGGTCCTGACAAGTCAGGCGGCCCCTGGCAAGATCCTCTGTATGAAATAGCAGTTAATATTCCTTGATCAAAAATCATAGAGCTCAGTTAAAATACATAAAATGACCACAAAAAGGACATTAAATAACCAAAAAGCGTATGCTGCCAGCCCATGAAGTAGACAGTTTGTCACATTTTATATCTTCTGTGGTGCAAAGTATGACATTTAACAGCTATGCGGAAACTCCTGCTCTTGCTCCTGAAAACATTCCTATGGAGGAACTGCTGACTGGATGACGGGCCTGTTGTCTTTTTTTCCTGACATCAACAGCTCCAGTTACTGAAAATTAACTCCACTGCCACGTGGGGTCGCTGTTGTTGCTGGTGCTTCACGACGGTCAACGCTGACGTCAATCTGCTGCGACCCGAGCGTGTGCCGCCGCCTCGTCGTGAGTCGCATGAAAACATTGTGGAGAGCGGGAGGGAGCCATTTGTAGCTCAGAGGATAAAGGCTGGATTTGACACAGACAACACTAAGTGAAAAATGACAGTGTGCAACTTTTTTCTTCAGGGTCGTTGTCGTTACGGCGAAAAATGTTGGAATGAGCATCCGAGGGGAGGAAGCAGAGGAGGGGGAGGAGGAGGAGGTGGTGGTGGTGGTGGTGGTGGAGGAGGTGGAGGAGGATACAACAACAACAACTACAGCCGCTCTTCTGGTCAGCAGCAGTCCAGAGGAGGTGGAGGTAACGTTGACGAGAAATAAATATGAACTTAATCTTCTCATAGTGTTGTTTTTCGGTAAGCAGGTCCGTTGTGTGGTAACAGTTACAGACCAAGTGGTTGTTAACTTTCGTTTCTGGTCCATTGTGTGTTGTTACGTTAGCTAGCTAGTCGACTCAAGCATTTTATTTGAACTTAACCTCAACTACCATTTCAGTAAAGCTAGAGTGAATAGTAGAAACAGCACCACAAACTACAGCAGGTTCAGCAAACGAACAAACAAACTGAACATTATAACCTTCATGAAGGTAAAGTTAGTATTTCCAGGTAGTCGCACGAGACTACATTAGTTGCATATACCTTATAAAATGGCAACTGAGTGTAAAGATGATTAATTTTATCAGCATCAGCCATCAAACATGCCCAGTGTTGTGTATAATGTTGGCTGCATTGGTGACTTACAGAGACTTTGTATTCTGGTTTTATTTTATGTGAAACAGACAGAGTCTTACCAGTGTTGTGACCAGTTTGAATTCACAATGTGAGGACAGCAAGCAATGCTAGTAAATATAAATAAACAAGCATTACGGGGCAGCTAAAGATAGTGAGAATTGGGAAGTAAGACTGAGTAGAAGTAACCAATATTTCCTGTTTTCTGCTCACAAATATAATGTTCATGTTCATTTTATTTATGAATGCCAAAATCACAAATATATCTCAGGGATTTACAATCTGTATAACATATATAGCTTTAGACCCTCAATTCTCATAAGGAAACATAGTACTCACATACACTAGCACAAAACACACACATGCAAAAAAAAAATTTATTGGGCTGTTAAAAAGGAGAATCAGAGGAAGTATCCCTCTTTCAAGATGGACAACCATGCTATAGTTATTGTAAATACAGTGGAAATGGAACTTGAAATTGACTGGTATTGGTTTGCATGTGTTTCAGGATTTGGGAACCGAGTTTGGGTTAATCCTAACCAGCAAAAAGGAGGGTATATCCAGCCTTCATCCTTCTCATCTCACGGAGGTGATGACTGGGGCCGAGGAGGAGGTGGAGGTGGCGGTGGAGGAGCTGACTGGGGTAGAGGAGGCGGAGGAGGAGGTGGAGGAGCTGACTGGGGTAGAGGAGGCGGAGGAGGAGGTGGAGGAGCTGACTGGGGTAGAGGAGGCGGAGGAGGAGGTGGAGGAGCTGACTGGGGTAGAGGAGGCGGAGGAGGAGCTGACTGGGGTAGAGGAGGTGGAGGAGGGAATGACTGGGGTCGTGGAGGAGGAAATGACTGGGGCAGAGGAGGAGGAGGAGGTGGAGGGAGAAGAGATAACGTGAAGAGCTCAGAGTTCAGCTTCAACAGATTTTCAGCGCTGAACACTCCCAGCAACTTTGACAGGGGAGGAAGAGGAGGAGGAACAGCTGGTGATGAAGATGATGACAAAAAACTGTGAGTCTGCATGTTTTTTAAGATGTGCAGAATTAAAATGAATGTTTATCTGTCATGAGAAATTAATTCAAGTGTGATGTCTGTCTCATGATCACCCAGGGAGATCATTCAGATGGACATAGAGGTTTGGGAGAGTTCACGGCAGTGGTGCTTCTCATGTTATTCTAACTCCAAGGCACCTTTAAGTGGTCTGTATCAAATATACATTTAATTACATGATTTCTGTTGTCATTTGTAGCCCTACCACTAGTTGTAAATGATGGGTTTATTGTATCAATCACCAAGAAATTTTATTTTTTATCTTCTTCAGGTTTCACTGATCTCTCACCAGAGGAGCTCAGGCTGGAGTATTACTCCACAAGAGCTTCAGGAGATCTGCAGGGCTATGTAAGTGAAGTGTTACTAATTAATGTCGTTCGTAATATTTGTCTTCAGGCCAATAAGAAAGTCAAGAGGGCACTAGCTTCTGTGAAATTCTTATTCATTTCAATAAGGTTAATGTATTTCAATATTTTGTCACATGATCTTGAATTAATCCAGTGTTTGTTCAAATGTAAAATAATGAATTGCAGGAATTTGAAAATTTGCAGTCTTAAGAAAAACCTGTTTCATGTGTTTTAGATTAATGGTGTCAATCAGTTGCTCAACCAGTGGAGAAGCAGAGTCCAGGAACTGAAGGTTATGAATCCAGCCACACGCGCAGCTTTGGTAAAACACTCATACAGTCACTGTAACAATATTCCTATATGTTTTTCTGCATGGCCTTTTTTAAATACAGTGAACATGTTTTGATATTTAATATGTTTATTTTCCCTGCAGCTCGCAGAGTTAAACAACCCAGCACCTGAGGCATCTTCAAGTGGCTTTGGTTCAGTGACAGCGACTGGATTTGGATCCTCTACATCTGATTTTGGAAGCAAAGGTTAAGATTAAACATTGCTTAATGTAACAGTATAAGGGCATAAATTCAACATTTTATGAAATATTCTAATTTGCTTTCTTACAAAATAATAAAGGAAGAGATTCTTCACAGCCCAGAAGTAGCCCCTCTTAAAAAACAAATTTAATAAAGAGATGTAACGTCCAGTCTTTGTGCTACACTAAGATAGCTAGCTGCTGGCTGTTGCTTCCTATTGAACAGACACATATGAGAATGGTATCATTTCATTCTCTGCAAGAAAGAACTATTGCATTCAGTTTTCCTAATCTGTCATGAATCCAGTGCTTGAACAGATGATTAGACTAAATGTAGTACAGTGTTTGAGATTCCAGTCAAGTGGCTGATTTGTGTGGAACCAATCACATGAATGCATCTAGATTTGAGTTGAGCAGATTTATTGAAGAAAATGCATATAACAAGCTTTTTGTCCTATCAGAATACACTGCTGAGGGAATCAAATCCATAATAACCACTTCTCCCGTTTTATCTCTAATGTCTGTCTGACCATGTAGACTTTGGGGCTCCACCACCAGTGCAGCCCAACAGTTTCAGCTTTGCTGCTCCAAGTAGCGGATTTGGTTCCTCAGCTGCACCGTCATCTTCAACAGGCTTCAGTAGTGCCATAGCAGCTCCTACACAACCTCCTTCAGGATTTGGTTCTTCCGCTGCTTCTTCAGCTTCAACTTTCTCCTTCGCTGCCCCAAACACCAATAAACCAGGCGCCACTTCAGGATTTGGCTCTGCCTCAGGCTTCAGCTTCTCCTCTACAGCAAATACCGGAGGAGGATTTGGGAGTGGTTTTGGAGCTGAAGCACAAGCAGGAAGCAGCAGTGGTTTTGGACAGATGAGTGGAGGGTTTGGGGCAGCAGCTGCTGCACCTGTAGCAGGAGCTGGGTCTGCTGGTGGGGCGTTGGACGGTCTGTTTTCACCTGAGAGCAAACTGTCTCCAGAGGAACTGAATCAGTTTAAGGCTAAAAGGTTCACTCTCGGTCAGATTCCTTTAAAACCTCCTCCAGCCGACATGCTGGTGGTATGATATGGGCGGAAAGTTTACAAAATTTTTGAAATAAAGACTTATAATTTATGCAAACATTTTTTTCTGCATAGAGCTTTTGTTAAATCCAAATTCATTAATTTGTTGTTTTTAACATACAGCTGATATTGAAATAATTAAATCAGCTCAATACTTAAAATACTATCAATTTCAGCTGGGGAAACTTGCTTTGGTTCTATTTTGTACAAAGTATACATCATGTACAGCTGCAGTATATATTTTTAAATTGTCTCATCATAAAATACTATATTAGTGTTATTGAGTGTCTTAAAATACACAGTTTGGATGCTGTGAGGCAGGACTCTGGGTTTTACATTTGTTGATATGAGAAGTTGATGAGAAAAGTTTCATCTCCATGATTATGTAGTGTTCATATTCATGTATGTGTATGTGTTTAGTATACATATACTTGCATACTCATGGAGATAAAACTTTTAAAATATGGTTATGACAGCAAAGCATTAAAAACATGCCTTGAACTTGGTTGCAAACACAAATCTCTTGCAGCAATTCAGACACAATGTCTTCTTACCTACAAATGTATTTCACTGAGTGCTTCAGCTGAGAATAAAAGTCCTTTAACACACATACTGCAATCCTACATCAGTGGGGTTCCTTTTGTGAAGATTGTAATTACACAACTCTGCCAGGAGAGGGTGTCAGAATACAAGCCCCAAAATACCTCTGGCTTTACAACATTTGAGCACAAAGAGATACTAGGCAAGTGTAAATAACTGTGTACCATAGGACTAAATTGAAAGGTAGAGGTGGTTTGTTTCTTCAGGGTAAATATTACTCTCCCTCTGTTTATTTTTTTACTCAGACTGCAATGTGACACAATATTGAAACGACTGAACCGAGGCCCATCGTCCACTACCCACTCAAACCATCCATCTATATCAGCTTGTCGGCCTTAATCCAGTAGAAGAGAGGAAAGCGCGGTACAGCGCAGATGACAATGAGTGAGTAAGCTATTCAATGCGTATTCATTAGGTGTTGAGAACCCAGAGGGACCACAAGGAAGAGGAATACAGCGACAAAGAGACGCCACTAAGCTATTTTGCTGCTATAGGGGTTACAGCTCTGCTGACTGGAGCATATTTTCAGCTGACAGGGAATTTGTGATATCGGCAAGGGGTGCAACTGAGCTGTGTGTGTCCTAGTGTGTTTTTGTGTGTTGAATCATCCCAAGTCCAAGTCTCACAGTTGGGTCAGAAGCATTGTGCACACAGCTAATACGATTTTATGCCTACCTATAAATGGTAACACAGCATTAACTGCCAGCAACAGTGTGCAACATAGTAATTTTCTCTCCTACTTCTCAGTCTGGCAGCAGTAACCTCCCACCCACCCCCTGCAGATAATGCATAAATAATTCAACAGATTAATGAACGATTAAAATAGAGACTTGCGTGCTCATTTTAGTGAAACTTGCTTCAATTGCCATCCGGTGACTCTTAAATTCATCTAACTGAGATACTATAGGCATTTCTGAATCCTTATTTCCAGTATATACAATATATTCCAGTATTATACAACAGTAAATAAGCAGATCTAATCAACTTGTGAGTCTGCCTGTGTTTATGTAATGTGTGCATGAGCTGCACAGAGCGGATCACAGCAATAATAAAGATGAGGGATGGGTCTTTGGATGACACAGTCAAACACAGAATGTTTTACTGGGAACATTTAATCACTCAGGTGTACATTACTACCTGTGTAAAGTTGTGCAATGAAATTCTATAAAATAAATGATCAAATTTCACTCATCTGACCTGTTGTGTTTAATAGTGCATTTGTGAATGAAGTCACTTCCTCCTCTTTCCCTCCTGGGGATTGTTCAGTATTCCCAGGAGGGAGCCTGGATTTAGAGACACTGAACCACACACACACACACACACACACACACACACACCTGTCATCTACTGTGCACACTCCTGCTTTAATCCTCAACCTGCCCCACCCTCCTGTGATATCATATCTTACACAAACCCGGTCACATGACCATAATACGTACTGTAATTCAATGAGTCTGACCTGACTATAGCAAGATGGAACAGACATACACTGTATATGCTGCTCTAGTACATTTAACACACTTTTCCATAGGGGAAATAGGGGCAGTCTGTCTTGTTAATTCCCCATTTAGACCATGTAGTGCAGCTGTGCATGTATGTCGGAGTGCTGAACCGATCAATCCTTTGATTTATAACTTCTGCCTGCAGTTATTGAAATCCCCCCCCCTTGCTGGCTTCTCCAGATCAGTATTTTTTTTATGACATACAGTACTTAAACACACATTGTGTTCATTGCTATTACACGGCCATTTTGGTCACTACATCAGCTGATGACAGCAACAGATGCTCCTACCACCACTTGAATCCCCCCTCTCTACAGAATGCCGATTAGCTGATTCGGATTCAGCGCTGGTATTAATGTTTGATGGGGGCTGATTCCAGTCGACCCTCCTTACTGTTGCAACAGAGAACGAGGCTTAGTAATTGGAACAATGAATCCCAGGATAGAATTGATTGTGTTGTGCCACAGCGGTTCGCCTATGGGAGACAGGGCATTGATCCAAGGCCTCTAATTTATGCCTATTTGAGTGGCTTGCTGCATGGGTGACTGAGTGGCACATATTTCACCTGCAAGGGTCTGGACCTGAGTTTCTGTGCTACACATGTTTATGGGTTTATATTAGAATCAGAGCACCGCGTTCTCCTAACACATTGACAGTAATAACCCACTGTAGTGACTGAACACTGTCAGGACGGAAAACATATGTACTGTATTTGAGACCAGATTGGGCGAGGCCTGGATCATTTGAACTAAAGTGGCACCGAGGTGCTGGGCAGAAAATTACATTACATTACATCCAGTACATTCATTTTATCTGTGAATGCAGACTGTGCTGTATGCTCCCTGAGCAAAGAAGAAAACAATGAAGCACTGTGTCTGTGCGCATGCATCTGTGAACTGCATCAGACAGGAATAGACCGTGCTTTGAGTGTTTTAGTGTATTTCATTTTTTTTTTTTTTTCAAAGTTACATTATTCGTGGTGGGGTGACCGAGCTACAATGATGTAACTTTGACAGCAATAATGTGAGGGATGACTTCTCTAAAGCAAGTTTCAAGTCTGCAACTGTATTGTATAAAATACCAAAACAGAAAAACATATCAATAGCACATCCTGTCGATAAAACTGTGAACCTTAACACTGGAGCCACCCGAGCCCATGATTGCTTAGCAGCTATCTAGGTTAGAATAAGCAAACTTCTCACTCTTGCACTGGGCTATAACTACCACAAATTTCCACTCTCACTCTTTTTCCATTCTTTAAAATCCCATTTAGTGTAGTAATGTGTTTTGTGAATCATTCTCAGTTGCATAAGAAAAGCAGCTGTTTTCTCTACACTCTGCTGTGAAATGATCCAGTTTCTCAGAATGTCAATTTTCAAAACTTCACAATGATGAGATGTTTGGACGAGATAGCTTTACAGTAAGTCTGTTGATTAATAGAAGAAACTTCACACTGTTAGAACTGTTGGATACTGACAATCAGAAGGCACTACATATAGCCTACATAAAATTTTTTATATCAAGTATTCTTCACCTCTGCAAATCTGGACTACCGCCTGTGCAATAGGAGCCACAGACCCTCTTTATTGTTTGCCAGTTAGTTTGGAGTGATTTGATTCACTCATGTTTGCTTGCAGAAATGCACCAGTAAATCGGAGTCTCTCAACTGGTCAAGACTGTAAGAGTAATTTAAAAGAATAACTTGACATTTTTCAAAATATGCTAATTTGTTGTCTTGCTGAATATTCAATGAGAGGATTAATCAATTTATATAATTAATATAACTCTTAACCCTACACCTGTCGGTTAACTCTAAAGAAGCTATTTGTAAGATTTGCTACTGCTACACATTAGCATTAACAGGTATTTATTTACCAGTCTTGCCAAGAGCTTCAGCCATTGTTGCGTTTACAATATAAGAGGTTATAATTCATCCTCTGAGCAGTGTTATGTCTTCAGGCCAGACTGGGAGCTATGGTAACTCAGTATTAGAGCTGGTCAGCATGCTATCTTCAATAAAAGAAAAGAAGTGATATAAATAGAAGCAAAACAAGCTCTTGGTGAGTAGAGAGATGAAATTTGATGATGGACTTGCAATGTTTCTTCTCAACTGATAAGTAAACAGCTGTTAATACTAATATTGGCTATGTAGCAATAGAAAAACTTATAAATAGAAATCCACTTACCTAAAGCTCACAAATTAGCGTGTTTTATCTTCTTTGTTGAATTATATAAAAAAACAAAGTTAAATAATAATAATTGCAGTTTTACTGAAAGTTATATGACAGATTATTTCTTGACAATGACTTTTTGTTTATGATCAATTAAGATAGTTAACTGCTAACCTTTACTCTAGCTTTATACCTAAATGACAACTAACTCAAACTAACTAAGCAAATAAGCATATTTTCCAAATTTGCAAACTATTCCTTTAGCGCCACATTTAATGCTGCCTTTCACATATTTAGGCTACATTGTGCAGTAGGGACCTACTTTTTTGCCCTGGGGCCACATAGCGGATTGATCCCGGTCATGTACCTCTGCCCTAATCAGGTTTTGAGCCTTGCATACAGGTGCTATGAAGACTAGGCCCACAATAGCTATTATTGTCAGGCAGAGGATGACGTTGCTGGCTAGTTCTTGTTGCGGACCAACAGAGTCTAACTCATGCACTTTGATCCATCCGCCTTTCCTTCACACAAAAGAAATGTATGTTTACTCATGCTTGCCTCATACGGCCACACGTTGTCGCTGCTTGCCATGCCGCTGAAAAGCACCCTCGCCCAGTAGTAATCGCATCTCTGCCCCCCCCCCCTCCTCCTCCTCCTCCTCCCTCCTCCCTCCTCCCCTCCCCTCCCTCCTCCTTCCCTCTCCTCTCCACAGCGCGTCTCTCACCGCGCCTCGGATACAGTGTGACCAGCCGCGCCGAGCAGAGAAACCGTCCAGCAAACCACCGTCCGCACACCAGCACAGCAAAAATAAAACCCAAACGATGACATTCTTACAGATACGACAGAAGCAAGCAATTATTTGACAACTTCCGACCCCCCACACCTTGCCTTCGCCGCTCCTTGCTGTAAGTGGTAAGTGCTCTGATTCCTTTTTAATTGCAGGGCTCGAAGTGCTCAATTTCCGCACAGGGGCAATGATAGCGCCAGTGGACCGTTATTGTGAATAATGCAATTAATAGCAGAGCAGATTATCAGTGATAAGAGGAACAGGTTTAAAACTGGGTGCAGTCATCTGAATTTGTCTGAATTTGTATTTATTGTTACAACGTACAGGCCAGTCAGAGGTAATGGTAACCAGATTAGATGATTACTATCAGCTGGTAAGACTTGGTATCCTCTCACCTTTGTTGCAGTAGAAGCTTGGCATTGCCAAAACGGCTTACAGTTTACAGGTTTATGTCTTCTCACAATCTCATTAACTGTTTAAAGGGATTGATTTGGTTATATGAGATGACATAAGATAATGCACATTAAGGCTGAATGGAGTGATTGTAATGTGACCTAAATACTTATAGATGTATTTTTTCTTTATTTTGTTGCTTTTGTTTTTCCAGTTTGGGCATTTAAATGTGGTCTAAAGGGAATTTTACCAATGTTGCTTTAGAAATAACTAATTGTCTCTATTGATTTAGCCCAAGTAAGGAGAGAATTGAGCCATGCCAGAGGTCAACTGTGTACTTTAGCTGGTTATCTGCATGTGGGAGGTTTGTGTGGGGGGTCAAAGGCGTAAAAAGGTGCCTCAGGATATGTCAGCTATGCGCTGCTGCCCCTTTTTGATTGTGTTTGTTTGTGCGAGCGCATGTGAGCAAGGGTGACAGTAAAAGGGAGGGGGAGGAAGTGAGGGACTGTGGGGGAGAGAATAAGCATATTTTTGAAATGCCTGTCCTCTGCCAGCGTTCAGGTCAAGCCAAGTGCATGCTGAGGTGTGAGATAATATCAGATGGTCGCACGCACATGTATGTACACACACACAACCACACAACAATGTCCGGATCTCAGCTCAAACTGCGTTCCCCACCTGTGGATGGGGGACAGAAACCAGTGCCAGGGCTCCAGAGATTCTGTGTCTTTGGGCTCTTGTGATTTCTCTGAATCTTGCTCAGAAAATCTGTCAATCTTAAAGCTGTTTGAGATTTCTGTCATGTGTAATTGTTGGTGTTAAACAGTGTGTCTGAAGTAGAGTTACTACATTAACCGGCACTAAAGGAGTGGGCTTTCTTCGGCGCTATTTAAGGAGAAAGAGAATAATTATCCATGTGCTTAACTCTTGAAATCCTCTCCTGACTGCTTGATCCTTTGAATAATCCATTGAGACAGAATTGAGACAGTAAAAACTGGAATAGAGACTCAACACTGTGACTTGGAAGGCCATGTATGTATGCAAATAATTCCAATATTTAAATGAAGAAGCCATTTTCCACATATTCCGCATATTATACAAGTAGAAAAGATGGAGAAAGAAAAATGTCATCCCATTTTATGTCCTCAAACAGCTCTCGCAGCTCACATCTCTTGCATTTGTGTCAGAGCTTGGTAGCCACACCCATGCAAATGGGTGTGGCTACCAAGCAGCTTTGAGATGTCGGGCACCCGAGTTCAGAGGGCAGAGAGGTCCTTGCTCTTCTGAAATATTCACCTGAAATATATGTGTATGTGTCTGCGAGTAAATGGGTTTGAGTCTGAGTGGTAGAGAGAGATGCGTCAGATAGTATCAGGTAAGCTGGCTACTCGAAAGGCCAGCCTGACCGTTATGCACTGTATCATCTTCCATCAAAGAGCCTCTGCTCACATTCGCACACACACACATGCCTCAAAATTGATACCTGGAAAAGGGCAACGGCAAAGTCCAGTGCAGCACGCACACAGAGAAACACTCACATATGCACTGACACATCTGACCACACTTCAGATCTATAGCTGGTCCTGGTCGTCTTTGAAATGAAAATAAAATGAAAACAACCGAGCGGCAGAGCAGACACTTGTCATGGTGATGAGCAGGCTTCAGTGTGTGCGTCTGGGTGCATCTTTATATCTGTGTGTTGTTGTACCTGTGGACAAGAATCTGTAATGCACTATTCACAACTAGTATGTATCATCAAAGAGAGTGGCTCTGAGTGGTTGCAAGTGAATAGCTGGTTGGTATTATGCTGCTGGACTTGCTAATCAGACACTATAGTCCTGTATAAGATTATTTTGCACACTCACACTCGGACTGAATTGCATCCAGACAATGGGTTTTGACCTATATTTTTGAAATCAGGTGATCATCCAGTTGGTAGCCAGTATATTTTTTCTAAGCCATGCTGGTCTCTGCAACAGCAGTCCTCAGAAAATCAATTCTACTCAACACCTGATATGTGTTTTAGGCTGCTGCTGGAGCAAAGGTGACCTCCATTATATGCATGTGGGTTACTTGTGTGCGAAACCAAATACCTTTCAAGGAGACAAAAGTCTGCTATTCTTTCTGCTAAAAGAAGTATCTAATAATATGAAAAAAAATGTGTTTGTGTATTTTTCACAGGGTTTTTTTTTGTTCACTTTATTTATAAAATATGCAACCAGCCAAAAAACTTGCGCATCAATGATGCTAATCATGCTTTTTCTCTGATCTATTACAATTTTTTTCATGCATATCACTGGACATTCTGTCTTGCCTGACAGTAGGGCTTTAAATATGGCCATTTAGCAGGATGAAAAAACCCATTTGTTCCAAGAAAATGTCCCTATATGATAAGATAAGATAAGATCTACTCTATTTTCCCTGAGAGGAAATTTGCCTAAGGCCTTCGTGCTAAACATGCAGTCTAAACCCCTTAAAACAACACAAAAAAATGAACACTGTAAAAGATAGAATAAAGAATTCACTATTGCGATAAAGTGATATGTACGCAATTGCCTACATTAGATGCGTTAATATTGGCCGTCTTATAAAATAGAATGTAATAAATAAATGGACATTATAAAAAGGAAGTATGAAGTCATGAAACCATAAAATCCAATTTACAGAGCATAAAAACTACACAAGTCCTGAGTTGAGTTGGTGTTTGTTGAGTAGTTTTAAAGAAGGGGGAAAGATAGCTTGAAACAGTTGTGTAATGTCTTCCTGAAGTAGTTCATATTCAAAGTTTAGAATGTGTGAAGGGTCTTTCAGGATTTTGTGTGCACCTATTAAAGGACTTCATGCACATTTGTAAAATGTACATCATCAAACATTAAAGTCATGTAGGTCATAACCATACATAAACAGTGTTATCAACCTGCATCTGCTGGGATTGAAATTCTGTAAAAGAGAAGAGAAATGATAATAATTAGAAGACCTCTCACTATTGTTATATATTAGAATATCTGTGGTAATTGCAGTCACTTAGCGTAGTTTGTGTTCCTCACAATGGACTGCGTGATAATTGCAACAAGTCATTCTGGAGGAAATCTGGCTTAGTAATTACTTTGTATTTTTAATTTAGACAACATAATTGCACATTATGATTCACAATATTATAATATAATATTACACTTTGGCAAACAAATCAGACTAATTGCATATTGTACCCATAAACACTTATCAGTCTGACAGATCATCCAAACACTCAAACATGCAAGCAAAAAATTAGGTCACATATAAAAGCCTATGATAGAAGTCCTAAAAACATAAGTGGGCAGAGAGATAAATATACAGCTCTTATCTTGTCCTCCCTCAGGATCGGACTATGTTCCAATGCACACATCCCTTCTAGGGGTTTAGAAGTAAATAAGACAGAAAGGCATGCTTTGTTTGACCCAGGCCATGTCCTTACAGGCCCGTTGCAGCCCCAACTCCCCTTAGCACAGCACTACCCGTGCTGTCTAAGCTGGGACTTGGTGATCCGAACATGGTAAGTAGGATGAGATCCCGTGTGTTACTCCGCCCCAGGCTGGCTACCAGCATCCCAGGTGGGATGGAGAAATGGAAGGGGGTGGCTGAGGGGTAGTGAGAGAGATGTCACTGACCACATTAGTCACCAGAGAAAGCAGGCCATGAGTCAGGAAAGCTTCCAGTCTCATCTATCACGCCCCTCTTAACCCACTTTCCTTCTAGCCAAGCCACTCCGCCTTTTTACTTTTCTATTTTCTGCTAGCTCTCCACCCCCCTGCTGCCTACAGAGTAACTTCACCATCCTTCTTTTGGTGGTGATGAAAAGGAGGAGAGGGCGCAAAGAGAATGGTTCAGTGCTGGACAGACTGGTGAGAGATGAGAGCGAGAAGACATTTAGGGTCAAACTTTGTAGTGCACCAAGAGCAACAGCTGGGAATTGGGCTCAAACAACTTTTGCATTTGAAGAAAATAAATAAAATGATTAGAGGGAGTTTGTTTAGTCTGTGTCACTGCAGGGACAAAAAAGAAGATAACATAGAGACAGTGGCAGTGTCTCATTTTCACACCAGATTTCCCATGGTGGTGTGTAGAGAAACCCTGTGAGCTGCTGAGACGGTTGAGGGGCGATAAGTGATGATATCAGAGAGGTCTCACTTCTGCAAAAGGCTGTTGGCTCAAATCCGGGACAAGGTATTTGATTCACTGCTGAGAAGAAAACATTGTGTTGCTAGCTCAGCTGTAGGGGGGATTAGCGTGGAATATAGGGGAAGCCGGGGATGAGTGAATGACCTTTTGAAATGATACTCCACAGGGTAGTGATTTGATAGCTATCATTGTCTGGCTTCATGCCAGCACTTGATAAAGTATTTTCATGTAATTGTTATTGCTATAAACAGGTAAGCACTTACCCTCCAAAAAGTGTGTGTGTGTGTGTGTGTTTTTCCTGTATGTCAGGTTCATGAACTCCAAAAAGAGGTGGAGGGTAAAACAAGCTAAGCTCTGTTGTCTTTTATTATTTATTACTTTATTTAGTACATCTCAGGTTTTATTTACATAGGTTTGGCCATCAGTCGCACATTGTAGACTACACAGTACACACTAAATCAATTACTGAAATTTTGGACTAGATCTCAGCAACTAGTTTGGTGAGTACCACATTTTCATAACCATTAGAAGTGACTGTGATCTAAGTTGTAATAAAACATTATTATCCTTTAATGGTTAAACGTAAAGCTTTTATGTATGTAAATCCATACCAAGCAAATTTTTTGCTCTAATACCAAAATATTAGCAAACAGCACACACATGAATATTTTTTATGCGAACAAAAATAAGCTTGCTGGGTTTTAAACACACAAACATTTGCAGCAATAATATAAAATATTATAAAATATTATTTCCATTGAGAAAAAGATGTTCTTAAAAAGTAGAGTTACAAGTACAGGTTTCATTTAAAAAAAAAACAAAAAAAAAACAATAGTTTACTGGAATATTATTTTAACAACAGGAATTTACAGAACTAGCATCCTGAAGTACTAGCCGTGGTCAATGTTTTGCATGAATGTAAAAGACTATTTTTTTATGAACATGCACATGTTTTTGGTGAATGGTGAACTGAACACATCACTTTGCAGCTGATGAACATGAACGTGACGCTGATGCAACAGAAGGTGGTGGTAATTCACCAAAAAGCCATTTGCCAAATGCCAATAAATATTAGAAGAACAAGAACAGTGTTTTTTACAGCAGCGCCCGGGGGTTTCACAGCACGTCCACTAAAACCATAATCCTGCTTTATGACACATTGTTTAAATGGAAAAACATTTACTCACATTGGTAAAAGTAATCTCTGCCTGTGATCTATAGTAGTATACGGTAACGTGGCAATGATTGGGGGCTGGTGGATGGATTGGGAGGAGGAGGTTCTGCTGACAAAGAATAGCTAGTTCTTGTGAAGTGAAGACTGGCCTTAGTGGATGCCAGTAAGCACAACCGGCAGCTGTTAGTGTCATACTTAATTCAAGCGTGCATTGAATAAGTACTTTAATTAATTTTGGTTTTGTGACAAATGGTTAGTAAAAAAGATGACTGTTATTTGCTTATGATAAGAAGATGTAACAGCTTATTCCCCTGTTTTGTTTACTGCACCATCACCGGTCACAGATGTGTGTTGCATATTTTAACTGAGCATTTCAGTTTTCTGACGGGCTAATTTGACCCTTTAATTGTAGCTCTGATGGACAAAATCTAAACCCTTGCTTCCCTGATGTGGCTCATTCAAACCGATTCATGCAGTTTGTGTGAAAACATGGTGTGACGGATCGGATTTATGTCTGCTGTCACAAGGTGATGTAGAAGGAGTGACTCAATGACTCACCTCATTAAAGATTTTATTGGATAAAAATGGGATTGGGCCAATGGGAGAGGCAAAGTGAAAGCTCCTTATGAACTCCGTTTTCTGTTCATTTCACGCCTGTTAGGGTTTGATTCAGATGTTTGTGTGTGTGTGTGTGTGTGTGTGTATATGTTCTCCAGGCATAATATTGCTCTGCAAAGTGTGAAATAGGAAATTTGTGAATATTTAATGGTGCTGTGACCGTATCTGGTCAGTTTGTTTCTGATGCGCCGAACTCTCTCTCTCTCTCTGACAACGTGATAGTGAAATCTAATCTGTGTCAGAGCTGAGTGTTTTACAGAAGATTTGGATGTAAATTCAAGTTCATCAGCCAAGACATCACTGTCAAGGCTCTCTGTCATTCAATATTTTGTCTCTGTCTTCTGCCACACTCTGGCACATACATTCAGCACAGCATATGTGTGTTTGCACTATGCTGGGTTTCTCTGTGTGTGATTTTGTGTGTGATCCATTTGGCTCTCAGTCGTCCCACAGCCTGGCACTCTTACTGTCGTGTGTGTGTGTGTGTGTGTGTGTGCGCACGCGTGTGTGTGCGCGCGCGCGTGTGTGTGTGTGCGCGCGCGTGTGCGCACGCGTGTGTGGCGGCAAAACCAGCCTTCTGTTTTCTCGCCTTAAGAGACCCCTTATAATCAGAGAGATACATCAGACGCACACCAGGCCAAACACAATTGCAGCAGGCACCATACAGTATCATAACCTGGGAAGTTTCCATGGTAGCCTCAGCAGGAAGTGCATTACAGCTCTTGCCTGACCTTGCTCACTGCCGGTGTGATGTAAAACATGCAAACAAAATGTACAGATGTACACAAATATGACGTGAAACCCTCACCGATTTGATCTTTTCAAACGTGTTCCTTTGTCGTGTTCTCACACCAGAGTTTTTCAGCTTTAACTGATAATTTTCAAAACCATGCTTTTAAATACAGTATGTTCATTATATTGCATGTACTGTACCCTGTAGTTTAGGTTTTGATACCAATTGCCTGGGAGAAATGAAACAAGCAGACTTGGCCTGTAACAAAAATATCAAATCTTTTAATTTAATTAAAAATACGCTATCATGTTTCAGGCAGGGTGACCTTTATCAAATTAAGAGGGACATTCTTCATGCTAAACACATGACATTCAGGTAACCACACATGACAACTCAATAGTCAAGACAGCTCATTCAATAAGATAAAAATTGTGATTATTTGGAATTTTTAGATATCTGATGAATTTTCACTGATAACAAATGATGACCAACAGAAAAATTACTGACAGACATTTTTGTCTATTTATTTATTTACTGCAGTTAATTTAGCTGTGATTCAGCTCATTTCACCCTTTACTGTCTCACATGGGAAATGTGGCTTGCACCAGACAAAAACACTTGGCAAATACACATCCAGTCTCGTCCAGCAACAAACACAAAAAAATGATCAACTAGAAGCAGTAGTATAAGTAATAAGTGTATTCAATGAGTAAAAACTGATTAAAAAATAAGTTAAAACAATTAATGACAACAAGTTAAAAATGACAATAAGACAGATTTTACTGTTTGTTGGTTCAAATTTGTTCAGATCTTTTATTTGCATGACTTACCTTGGCTTCATATTGTTCGTTTCCTGACAAGACACTCAGACCCACAGTATCTCTTTACCATCTACTTTGCAGCTAAATTGTAGGTTAATTAAGAGAGCAGCAGTGGCAGTGTGGCCTGCATACCAGAGAGCAACTTTAAAGAGACCATTAATGGGAGCGCTCAGCCATATCTAATTACAAGGTTGTGGCATTTGTGTTTATGGGAGAAACTGAAAGGAGAGATCATGTTTTCACTCCTGTGCTCCTCTGCATCACCTTTACAAGTAAATTATACTGACTGTAGACAGTCAAGCTGGGCTGAAACACACTGAAGTTCATGCTTTGGTCCTCTACACTGTAGCTTGCAAAGTGTTTTCTGCTAGAAAGTTTTAAATCAAAGCATACTCCAACCACTCGGGGCATTTGCTGGTGCTTTTTTGGCTTTTCCAGTTTAATCTGTGAAATATTAATATCTAACTATGTCCGTCTTTGCATCTTACTGAACTTAACATTTTCCTTACACCCCCCCCCAATCTGGATTTTTCTTGCTTTCAAACACTGACAGTAAAAAAACATTTAGAGGCCAGATCTTACACGGCAGGCGTCGGCGTGGGATGGAGAAGGGTGCTGTCGAGGTGCGGAGGAGGAGCTGATAGTCACCAGGCTGGGTGGTTGGGGGAGTGGGGGGGGCAATTTGCTGACGGGAGGAGAAATAAATGAGCTCTCAGATGAGAAGTTAGAGAGCACAGAGACATATGGCAGGGGAGCTGTCTAGCACAGAGATGAAGATAGATGGGCTCCATGTCTACCTTTAGGTCCAGTAAAACACTGTGTGGGGACGGGTACATGGTGGCATCCTCAACACTGACACTACAGATTTTACAGATTGAAAGACTTGTAAACGCACTTGTAGGTTTGGTGATTGTTTTAATTCAAACCCTATTCATATTTAGCAGTTAGATACCGTCCGCACAGTGGTAAGAAAACATAAGTGAACCCTTTGGAATTCTCTTTATTCATGTAAAGATTTGTCCTGAAGCTTGGTCAGAGTCCAAGTTAAAATTATAAACAAATGCAATCTATTTTAACTTATACCACAATCATGATATTGTTCTTGTCCATACTAAAAACATTCAAATATTAACAGTGAAGGCTGGAAAAAGCATGTGAACACCTCGGCTAATGGCATTAACAAAAGCTAACTGGAGTCAGGAGTTGTCAAACCTGGAGTCCAGTCAATCACACAAGATTGGACATGTGGGTTAGAGCTGCTGTGACTATGAAAAACACATTAAACAACACAATTAATATTTTGAGTTTGCTGTTCACAAGAAGCATGTTGATGTGAACCATGCCTTCGCAAAAAAAGAGATCTCATGAAGAAGTAAAATCGTGGGGGGAAAATGAACCTCCAGGTTTACCAAGATATCTTGCAGGATAATGTCAGAATGTCTGTCCACCTCTTGAAGCTCATTAGAAATTGGGTGATGCAGCAGGAAAAAGCAGGACAATGACCCTAAACATCAAAGTAAATGTAATACAGAAAGACCTGAAGAGATGCTCACACCGGACATCCTAAGAATATGTCTGAACTGCAGCAGCGCTGTAGGAAGAATGCTCCAAAATTCCTCCTGAACATTGTGCAGGTCTGATCAGCAGCTACTGGAAGAGCTTGTTTGAGGTTACTGTTGCCAAATGAGGTTCGACCAGTTATTAAATCCGAGGGTTTACTTACTTTTTACTATTTTTCTTGCCACTGTACATATAGCTTCAAATGTTTCTGTTTTTCTTAACTTCGTATTGACAAGGCTGCTCCATTCCCCACATCAAATAAAATATTCAGGCTTGATTTATAAGCTACGGAGTATACCGCATAAGATAAGAAACTCTTAAAAAGTTGAAAAATGCTGTCTTAAAGGCACACACAAAAACTCAAAAATAGCTGTGCTAAAATATGATTGGGAAACTGCAGTACTCAGAATCGTAATTTCAACTTTTTCAACTGATTCTGCTGCCCAAGAATACATACTTCATAGTTAGAAAAGGGATGCTTACTCACTGTTCCAGAACTTTTAACTGCATCAAGCTGTCTTATAGGTCAAAAGCTCCACAACTTCAACAGGAAGTAGAAGTTGAGTCAAGATAATATAGGTCATTTTTCTTAGCCTTCAACACTGATCATTAAAAAAATAATTCATATGGATATTCTCTAACTAGCTGCCACTAATGCTCATCAATGACTGCGTTTTACAGTTTCTCGTACAACAACCGAAGTCTAAAAGCAACAACTTGTGGTTTTATGGGGGGGGGGGTTTATGTGCGGGACAAGTCTTCTCTTTTCGCAGTGAGGTTACTAGGCAACCAGCTGAGACTTCCGGAGGGGCTGGTAGGTGGATTTTAATAGTTATGGACAGAGCCAGTTTAGCTGTTTCCCCCTGCTTCCAGCCTTTATCTTACGTTGAGCTCAGCTAACTGTCTCTAATTGGCTCTAGCTTCATAGCGTAAGTAAGCAAGTAAGCATATTTCACAAAATGTTGAACTATTCCTTTAACTGGATGAATCTCTCTATGTCAAACTCGCAACTAAGCAATAAAACTTTAGCTCTGCGGATATGAAACCAGTACACTTATCAATGTCACTTGTCAGTGTAGTTCTCCTCCGGGTCTCCTCCGAAACATATATATAGTACACTTCAGTTCATCCACACCCACAGTTCAGTGCGCGCACACACACACACACACACACACACACATACAGGCAGGGGATCTCATCATTAAGAGGGAAAGAGAAATGGATGCATGTCTCAGTTGTTGTCACTATCAGTGTCATATTCATCTCCTTCTCTTGTCTTCACTCCATTATTCCCACAGATCAGGCCCCAGCTTCCTGCAGTATTTTTCTCTGTGTCCATTCATTATGAAGCACGCTCTCCTCCGACATTTCTCCCCGTCCTCTTTCCTCCCTCACTCGTTCTGCTCCATTCTCATCGCTCACTTGTTCTCTGTCCTCATGCCTCTCTGAAAGCAGAAATTTTTATTCTGTTTATCTCCCTTCTCTCGCAGCCTTCACTATCCCTCCCCTATCCTCATTTTCTCTTGCTCTGCTTGCTGTGCGTTCAGCCCCCCCCCCCAGAGACCCAGAGAGGACTGCACATGGACTGGAATAGAAAACAGAGGGAAGAGAGAGAACGGGAATAAGAGAGGGGAAGAAAATAAGGGCATATACACTCACCTGAATTTCAGGTTTCAAGGCCCTACCTCCCTATCTCTCCTTCTTTCTTTGCACTCAGTTCCCTTTTCCAGTCATAACGAATGTCCCTGCAGAAGCTCTGTACAAAGCATGCAGTCTTCCCTCCTCCTCCTTGGCAATTATTATGATTTTCATTGCAAAATGTCAAAATTTGCCTTTTGCTGCATCAGTTCATAGTTCTTCAATAGCAGCTCAGTTATTGTGGTAAGACGGAATGCATTGCTTCAAAAAGTGCTGGTCAGCAAAGTTTTTTAAGCATTAAAGCATTGTGGTTATGTTGGTGTCACAAAGCAGGGCAATAATGGTGGTTTTTACTGAGACATTGGAGGCACAGTACATTTACATTTGAGTCTTCAATTCTAAACATGTATTAAGGGCAAATTCACTGTACTTTATATGTATTATTTATGATTTCCAGCTACGGCAGTGAGTGTTTTAGTAGAATAATGAATTTGTACATCATTCCCTGTGATCTCTGGCTGAGTGCAGTTTGTAAAATTAATGTCTTTTAGCCAGATGCTGCTAGTTGGTTGGTCTGCACATTGGTCCAGACTGAAATATCTTTTGGGTGGACTACTCTAAAATTTTGTAGGGATTCATGGTCCCCAGATGTTGAATCCCACTGATTTTGATGATCCCCTGATCATCAGGTCAAAATATTAGTTTGTCCAGTACTTTGGTTTATGACCAGATACAGCGTTAGCTGTACGCATGCTAATGCTAACTAGCAGCGTTAGCATGCTAACATGCCAAGCTAAGATTTTGAACATGGTAAACATTGTACCTGCTAAACATCAGCATGATAGCATTGTCATTGTGAGCATGACTAGCATTTGCATTTAGCTGAAATCACTGCTATACAACCTCACAGAGTTTCTAGCATGGTTGGAGACTTTTAGTCTAGTTAAAATGGTCATGCATATGATGTTGTCAGGGTGATGAAGCATGTTTACCAACTTAGCTGGACTAGCCATAAAGAAAGAGCACTTATTAAATAGGTTCTGAGACAGCAAAAGACTGCATTGCTGTACTTTCTGTGTAAAAAGGTGAGAGGAAAAAGAAAAAAAGTGATAGCAGGGGATAAACCAAGAGAGAAAGCAGGTAGAAAGAGAAGAGGAGTAGTGAATAAAGGGAATATTAAAAAGGAGCATGGAAGCATGATGTTGGCCACAGTAGTTCTACATATTTCATGTGCCCTTGGGCTGTCGGTTTAGCCTCAGTATCATCACTCTGATGTTAAGAGAGAAGGAAAGGTGAGAAGGAGAGGAGTGAAGGGGAGAAGACCAGGTGATCGAGAGAGATATGCTGTGAAAGAGATGCCAAATAATAATAATAGGCCATTTTTTTTACTGAAGACATTTTCACATTATTGAGTGTAGGAAAAGCTCAGTGTAAATAGATAGAATTAAAAATGGCTGAATTCTGTTTAGCAGCTTTGGTTTCAGGCTGCTGGTATTGCTCATGCTGGCTCACTGTCATGCTGTCATGGCTTACTAGGACACCCTGAATAGAACTGATTTGTTGTTATTGTTTTTAGTTTTTAGGAACATCTGTGCTTTTCCTTCTATGATAAGTCAAACTGTCTGCTGTGAGAGGCCTATAATGAGAGTTTGAACCTCCGCAGGCAAAGGCTGCTGCGTCCATCGGTTTGATATTACAAAGTTTATCAAAGTTCAGCAAGTGTATGCGCACACACTGGTATCCTCTGAGGATACGGCCAACCAGTGATGATTTGAGCTGCAGAGTTTATCATCTGTCACTGTTTAAGGTCAGACATGAAATAAGGTTCCAAAAAACAATACACGAGACAAATACCAGCTGACAGGGTCACCCCTCAACAGCAGGCCAGTCCTGACGTGTGTGTGTGTGTGTGTGTGTGTGTGTGTGTGTGTGTGTGACTGGAGATATTTCTTAACTCACTTGAACAGTGTGCTGCCATCTGCACTGTCCTCACTTGCTGACCTTTATGTTCTTTGTTTTCTCAGTTAGCAAAACCATTGGAGATCAGAAAGACTTTTTCAGAGCTTTTCTCTTTTTATTTGGCTTTTATAGTGTAGGAAGTCATTTCTGCTGCCCTTGCAATAAGTGGAGAATTTAATTGAAAACCAAACTGTGGTTGAAATTTAAACTCAGTGTCCTTCAGCCCTGGAGAGCTACTGCAGCTGGAAGACAAGCTATTATACTATATTTCATCAGACATGCTTTTTATTTGAGCTGTTCTCCCCCTCCCATCTTCAACCTCCAGTCTGTACTTCTACCCTCACTTTATCATCCTTTTTTGTCCTCTCTCATCTTTTTTCCTCAGCCCCGGTCCAACTGTCCGGTCCTCCCCTCCCAGCCCATCGGCCCTCCTGTCCAGCGGGACCATGATGCTAAGCAGCTCTGTGGAGGTGCCCAGCCCGGGCGGGATGAGCGGCCTCAGCGGGTTGAGTGCAGCAGCCCGGAACGTGGTGCGCTCCTCCAGCATCTCGGGGGCCATGTACAGCCTGGAAAAGAGTCCTGGCAGCGGCGGCCCGGACTCTGGATCTTTGGCTGGCAACAAGAAGCGGCGCTCCAGTCTGGGCGCCAAGATGGTGGCCATTGTGGGGTTGTCGCAGTGGAGCAAGAGCACGCAGCAACTCAACCAGCAAGGTCAGTTTCGAGTTTGAAATGCTTTTGTTGGATGCAAACTCTGAAATAGACTTTTTCCCACTCTGTATTTCTTCTCATTTCATTTCTGTCTTTTCATTAGTTCTGTATGCAAATTTCTTACATCTAATTCTCTTTATCCCAAGATATTTTTCTTTTCTCCCTTTTCCCCATTGTCACCATTTCAGCTAGGTCAATGAGACTTCAAACTCTCTTTGTTCCTTCTCCTTCTTCCGTTCTTCTCATTCTCAGCTTCCACGGTTTTCCTCTCCCTTGTCCTCGTTCTCTTTTTCCTCTGTCTTCTCTCTCCTTGGCCTCACTTTGCTTTTCTTTCTTTAATCCTAGTTTCTAAAGTTTGTGGATATCAATCATCTGTTTCAAATTGGGTTTAGATTTCAAGCTGCAAATCATATTTTATTTCCAAATGAAGACAGATTTTTTTAATAGGTAAGATCTTTAGTCATCTTTAGCCTCCTGGCTCAGTTTTAAGATTACAAAATATTCCACGTGCCTTTTAAAATTATTAAATGCTTTTCCGCTGCAGTTAAATTGTTAAAGTCAATACTAATACTGATCTAACACAACAGTGATTGTTTTAGTGTATGCACAATAACATTAGCATAATCCACTCCAAAGGGTTTTTGGTAGTGCGCTGCCTCAGTTCTAATGCCTATAATACTATAATATGTTATTCAACAAGCTCTCAGTGGCTTTACCTTTTGTGGTATTATCATTGTAATGAGTCCTTTTTAAAAGGTTGCAGCACCGTTTTGAGCATCATTGTGTGCTGAACTCTGAAGTGGGTTTTCTGCAGTAGCAGCTAGTATGCACGGTGGCTGTAAGGCAATGATAGTGGCGTTATGTTCTAATAAGTCTCCTGTAGGGCATAATTACAGATACTGTGCAGCTGCAACAAAAGTCTTTCTCTCTTTGCGCCTCAGTGGCAAACACAAACCCACTCTCTCCTAGTGGGTAATAGGAAAAACATGTCACACACTGAGACTTGGTAAAGGCTGAGAGGCAGGGCCAGGAGGGCCAGAGGATGCAACTCATTTCAATGCAGTGAATATTTTCTCCATTCTTCTTCTGTCTGCCGAAGAAACATGTTGTTCATCCCTCCACATCCTTCTGAGCACATTCTGTTTCTCCTTCCAGTACACTGAACTGCAACCTTTTCAGAACAGTGTGTCCGTGACTGCACGTGTCTTTCTGCTTCCCTGCGCACTTTGTG
The DNA here is from genome assembly GCF_002260705.1 of Seriola dumerili. Lineage (NCBI taxonomy): Eukaryota > Metazoa > Chordata > Actinopteri > Carangiformes > Carangidae > Seriola > Seriola dumerili. The sequence goes on along the minus strand of NW_019174365.1, from coordinate 2,481,450 downwards.
GTTCAACAGCATGTGTATCTTAATTCTGCGAAGATGTTGAGTTGTATTGCAAGAGCTCTATTGCAAGGCTTTTCTTTGTGTGGTGAGCTGAGTACCTTTTGAAATGTATCAACACTGTTACCATTAGCATATCTCTCTGTACTGAGACTAGAATTATACTTCTTCAGTTTCTTAATTTGAGGTGTATATAAACATTATTTTATTTAAAAATTGATTATCGATGTAGCTGTGAACATTTTTTTTTTGTTTAGCAAAAATCCCAAAAATGTATTTATGATAATAAACTGAATTTCTTTAGGTTTTTAAACCACTGATGGTTGTTAATCAAGAAAATAATCAGCAGATAATTGAGAACAAACACAATCGTTAATTAAAGCACAAAATTACACAAAAATACACAGTCCAGTGTGACAGGGCGACATTATAGCTACTATCCAACAAACTAACACAATAAATATTAGGGGTGTAACGATTCTGAAACTGAGACCAAAACAACATCCACCATCTTGTGTACCGATACTGGAAGACAGAACTTCGAACTGCGGTAAAAGGAGGGTTAGTTAAATTAGCTTAAGATGGATAATAACAATGACAAAAAAAAAAAAAAGATGATAATGAAAGTGTGAATTTATTTCATACATGTTCTCATGCCAGCTCTGACGTGGTCACCATATAACTAATAGGCAGTGTACACAGGGACACACATAGTCCTTCACATGCACACACAATCTCCTAAATCCTGGATCATTATCCTGTATCATTACCTGTTTTTGGCATCCATCAGTACACACACACAGAAAGAGCTCAGTGCGCTCAGGCACAGCTGACACTTGTCTGACACAGGCTGAGCTGTCGATACTTTCACCACAGGGGCTTTCATGTCTCTGCGTATGTGGTGATGAGGAGAGCACAATGGAGGAGAAAGTGTGGATGAGGGAGGCTAGGAGGGGCTGAGGATGTAGAGAAGAGGAAGGGGAGACGAGGGGTGTGTCTAAATTTAGATGTTCTCAGCTGCCAGAGGAACACATCGCGCCTGGAACAAAAACACACTATCATGCACTGCTTCTTCTTCTTCTTCCATCCATACCGCATCTCTCCTTACTATAGCAGCACCATTGTCAGCTCCACCTACATGATAGTTTCCTCTTGGTCACAACAGGTTATGTGATGCACACCTGCCTCTGATGAACTGAGCTTGAGAATGAAACATAACTGAACAGCTCAGTATCAACCTTGATCCTGACCTTATCAGCCAAACAGTATCAATCTAATGTTTTCAATTCTGCTCCATATATTTAATGCCATGAGCTAATTTTGATGCGTTAAGCCACTGCTGCTCATTATGCCTTGCATGTGCCTCACAATAAATGTATACATTTTAATGTGAGTGCAGTGGTAGCCACCATCCAATCTTTCTAAAATGCATTCTTAGCACTTATTAACAGTGGTTTCTTGCAAAGCATGGACACAGCACATAATTAAAGGAACAATTTTTTTTTAAGTTTTGTTGTTGCTACATAGCCAGCGTTAGCATTAACAGTTTATTAACTGTTTACTGACCAGTAAACCAGCTTTTAGCTTTTCTCCTGGAGGCAAACAAGGTTGTTTACTCAGTGACCCAGTGAGACATAATTGGTCTGCCCTAATCTGTTGTTTTCAATGCCTCATAATTTACACCAGCTAGAGGCAAAAAGTGGGGTGCATATAATTAGACAGGTGACTGACACTGACGGACAGACTGACAGAAGGTCACACAGACAGACGGGCAGAGTGACAGGCAAACATTCCTCACTGCTTGGTCAAGTTCGATTAAGGTCGTCTCTGTGCTCCTTCCTGGCGGTCATTAATCGCCCAATCGGCCCGCTGTCAGTGCTCCATGTTCCCAGTGACAAATGCATTGATTGGATGATGGGGTGGGTTGGCCCAGGTGCTGGCCCCCTGCTTCACTTGGTTGGTTACCTAATAGCCAACAAGCCACAGGTTGAATTGGTCCCCAGAGAAGAGGGAATGTGTAGGGGAAGTAAATTTGGGACTTTGGGTGCAGGAATGGCAAAAAGAAATGGAAATTAGAAAGGAAAACCAAGGCAAACGTATCATCTATTGATTGACATTTTAGAACTTTTAATATCAAAAAACGTAAGCACTGAGGAAGTGACTTGGCACTGAGGTGGGTGATAGGGACACAAAGATGTAAAAAAAAAAAAAAAAAAAGACAAAGTGAATGGAGACAGCAGGAGAATATGTCAGCGTCTCACCATTAAAGCGCTATTAGGAGGTAATGTGGTTATGGTGTTGTTATTGTGTCAGAGTTTCTGCAGGGTATGTTCTAGCCGTGCCCCATTTTGTGAATTGGATCTAGTCAATTCTTTTCTAGTTAACTATCAGCAGAATCTGTCCATGTAAGATCTTATGCAAGCCAGGTAATGTTCTTGTAGATGTGTCCAAGCAAGAATTGGTTGTTATTTTTTAAAATAACATCATTTCCAAACAAAAAAACAGCCGATGGTCAGTGTTTCCTGGAAAATAGATGTTTAGACTATTTGAAAATAAGAACTGCTGTTTTGTATTTCAAAGTGCAGCTGTTATCTCTCCAAAATTATAAAAGCCTATGTCATCTGAGGGTCTTAGTGGGCTTAGGACTTTTGGGAACTTTGGCTTGAAAACTGTTCAGTGATCTTGCCTTTTACAGTAGTCATCATTAGGGGTGTAACAACACAATCTGCTCACAGCATTTAGTTCGATAAACACCGCAGGGTTCATGGTTTGATACAATATTTGCAACAAGGATGGAATGAAAACAAACTGTCACTCACTTTGTATGTTCAGGGTGAATTCTTTGTGTACCCCTGGCTTCCATCAGGCTTTCACCAGTGGTGGTCATACAGTCACTTGAGACTCCTCCTGCATGACAAGAATCTACTGATGGCAGCTCCTTGTAGTTTCCAAAACAGAAACATCATTAAGGGGTGGTGGTATTAGGGCCACACCCATCCCCCTGACCTGGAAGGGCCGGTGTGCTGTCTGTTGTCAGGCACTTTACCTGAGACCAATCCAGCTTTAACCTGCTGGAATAGCTCTCAAGATTTTTCAGACACACAAGCTTTAATGAAAGCAAAGAATCACTGTCCAAAATTGTTTTGAGTGCAGAATGTGAAATGAGTAAAAAGAGTAAATGTCTGACCTGAGTGGATGATTCTATGTCTAAAATAGGATAAGGACATTTTAAAGACAGTAGCCTTGTCAACAGCAGCTGAGACCTCTGACAGTTCTAAGTGTTAATGATGCCATCTAATTGTGCCCTCTGGTGTCCACTTTATAGCTCAGATCCACTTTTTATAGTGTTCCACAGTGCTGCAAAATATTGTGGCATGTCTAGTCCAGATTAATATCCAGCTGACCTGTCTCTGCACTTATTTGCCAAAGATAACCATGTGAATAAAGGCGTTAACGTTGGAGATGTAACAAAATAGAGATGTAGAACACCAATAAAATACAGACAGCAGAGAGGATACGGTTAGAGAAGTTCCTTCAGGTGGTAACAATCTAGTACAAAACAGTGTCATATAAGGTGTTTGTCCATGTTTAGATCCCTCTAGATCCTTGATACAGGCTGTTTCCATGCGTTCCTAGATATAATCTATGTTTTTCTTTTATAATGCATCTCGGTTTTCCATTCATAGCCCTAACTCCCACTGTCATTGTCTCATTATTCTTAGTTTTGTAACAGGCGAGTGTTGGGGATGGCATTTTGGTTCTGTCTGTGTTCTATTTATTACCTGCTATTATTAGTACCAGTGTGGAGAAAACACACACACACACACACACACACACACACACACACACACACACACACACACACACACACACACACACACACAAAAGCAGTTTCCCAGGTTTAATGGGTGACTCACTCCTCCGCTGAACACTGTCTTAGCTCCTGAGCAGGTTTATCCACGACTGTGAAAACAGAGCTAGCAGAGCAGCTCCCAGTACACTGTCAGTCTGCATGGAGGGATGTGGCTTGCAGAGAAACAAGCGCCACTGATGAGATGCAGTGCACCAGGAGAGTTAGATTAAAGGAAACCAGGCATGGATGTGTGTCTGTTTTTGGTGAGCGTCCCAGTGAAAGGCTTCAGCTCCAAGCCACCTCCTCCAGCTTATATATACAGTATAAAGCGTGTGTGTGTGTGTGCGTGTGTGCGCGCGCGTGCATGTTAGGTGTGTTTGGCTGGTGCACATTCACACTCAATCACCTCACTCTTTTCTGCTCCATTTAGCTCTCTCAACCCACTCAACACCCATCCTCTTCTTTTCTCGACCTTGCTTTTCAGTTCCTTCAAATATTCTTTATTTAAATCTTTCTTCTTTCTGCGTGTTTATTTCTGTGATGCTGTAGCTACTGCTGGAAGTACACCAGAGACACAGAAAAGAAACAGACAGAGGAGGAAGAATGTCTGTTTGACACAGGAAGAGTGTTAGTTTGCTTAATAAATTGATTCCAACTTTGTTCTGAGACCAATAGCAACCACATTTCTGTGTTGTACTATTGTACACAAATTACTTTGAGTTGGCTGACAGTAACTCTAGCTCCAACCTAGGAGTGAAGATATGTGCATGGGCTTTCAGCATTGTGAGTAATGTTATACCCATTTTCCACTCTTCTGTTTGTCTTGCAACAGATTAACCCAGGTGTTTCTGTTTCATTCACCTCGCCTATAAAAAGCTATTAAAAAAAAAAACCCTGTGATTCTGTGGCACAAACTGCTGTACAGTGCTATGAATTTTTATTTTGTTGTTTTGTTATGCCAAAATGAAAAACTTTGCAAGCTTTGTAACTCTGTGCAGAGCAAATTTAATTGGTATTTATCTCACTATTATCTCATTAGTGTGGATGAAGGTCAGTCAATGTAGCCTACTCATACAATGTATGAGTGTGATGCGACTTGGTTTGGAGCTGGTTTGGTTCACTGGCTAATGTTTTTGAAATTTTCGTAGTAAATTTTAGTTAATAAAAAGTTTGTTAACCATTGCTTCTGTTATGCAAAGCGCCGTTAAAATATCTGTTAGCGTTCTGTTTGTTAGCTAATGTTAGAGCAAATTGCACCCACAACATCCAGCTAGCAGTCCTTGTTAGCGTGAAGCTCATATGACTGCGGTTTCTTTAGCAAATGTTAACGGGCAGTTCCTGTTACTACTAATGAAAAAGAGCAGTGCTGATACTGTATATCTTTGACTGTTGACAGGACAATGTTTAGCTAAAGCTTTACTTCAATCAGTTAGCCTGTACTACAGTGTACATAAAAAGTCATTTTAGTTTCATGAATACATGCAATGGGGACATGTGCTCCCCCACATCGAGATAGCTCTGCAGGACAGGCCGATGTGATGCAGAGGGGAGATAGCTATGAATAACATTTTCTTAGTGTCTTTTTGTATCCCAAAATAAGTCAAACGTGCTGGGTTATCAGTTCTAGACACAGTCCACCACCAACTCAAACACAATGCTCCAAACAGTACTAGAGTTTCATACTGTGTGTACAGATCCGCCTTTGTTTGAATTTGTTTGTATACAATAACTGAAAAGTCTTTTTCCAAGACAATTTTTTAATTCCAGTCTCTTATTATTCTTCTTCGCTATTATGGCAATTGTGTATCATGTTTTGTATGTTTAGTCAAGACTATGACCTGCTCTGGTTGCAATTCTCCTCATAATGATAGACTGATTTCATCATTTTGAGGAAAATTAAAGTCATCGTGGATGTTTTGGCTGGACAAAAACACCCAACAGTAACACAATAAAAGGTCACAGACTAGTATGTCCACTGTTGGCCTCTACATGTGTTTTAGACTGTCTTAAAGTAGACCAGAGAGTAGTCCTGGCATTTTAGTACTCAGGGTGTTTTTGGGGTGACTCACTCATGCCCTACTTCTAGCTCTGTTTCTGAGTCACAGCTAGGAAACACACTTAAGGAATTTTGGCAGAGACATTTTGGAAAGCTTACGGTGATCGGATCCTTCGAGGGAAAACTCACCCCTCAAGAAAAATTCTTACACATCAAGACAACTCAGAAAAAACCTGTGAACAAAAATGAGCAATAGTGGATAGAAAAGCTATGAATTGCTAGAATAGTAACAGTGTGAGCTGTTGAATCTCTGCAGCATCTGAACTATGGTAACACTTGAGCTGCCCTTTCATAACAATAGCTATTTCGCTGCATGACTACACATGATGGCTATTCATATCCACTGTGACTAATCAAAAAATCCTCCTTGTGTCTTTCGAGCTGCTATTTCAGGTGAGACCGCTGCTCTGTTGTCTCCCTCACCTCACCTCCTGCTCCACCACCGCATTTTTCTTTTGAAGTGTATTGAGTCACTGGCTCTCCTGACAGATACAAACTGAAACCTTACTCATGTCTCTAAAAGCTTTCTCTTCCCCACTGGTGCTTTTAGAGGCTACCAAACACCAGCTAAGCTGACCGGCGATCACTTTTCTCTCCGTCTCTGTTTCTTATCTCTGCACTTGCCATACTCCCTCATCGCGCTCTTTGTGTCTCTCCCAGCTCACTGACATCTTAATTTTCCCTCTCCTTTATCTCTCCTCCCTTCATCTCCATTTCTTTAGCTCTCACTTTCACCCGGAGCTTCTATCATGTTTTCTCAATCTCGCCCACAGATTTCTCCATGCTCGGTGCTCTATTCTTAGCAAGACAGATTGGTGAACCATTCGAATGGGAATCTGTCTTTCTTTGTGCCTGTATACCTACTATTGTGTATGTATATATGTGTAGCTTCTGCATATAAAACAATGCCTCTCAACCAGGTGTGAGCTGATCTGAGATTTAAAGCACTGCACCTAGAATCTAATGCAGCCTTTATATTCAAAGGCATAACTCAACATTTTGGAAAATACGCTTATTTTCTTTCTTGCTGAGAGTCAAGAAGATCAATACCACTCTTGTCTCTATGGTAAATATGAAGCCACAACCAGACTGGAAGAAGGGAGACACGTCTAGCTCGGCTCTGTTCAAAGGTAACAAAATCCACCAACCAGCGCCAGTGGTTTCCATTGTAAGGTTGCCTGGTCACACTAGCGTTTAAGATGGCGATATTTCATCGCAATATTTCAATAGAATTGCCGCTGACTATTTTTTGGTAATTAACTTTGGTGAACTTTGAACTAAAAATTTGTGCCATTGACAAATAGCGAGCCTTGACAGTGCTGAGCTTCGACAGACCTGAGACCTGGAGGGTCCAAAATGGAGTAGGCTATCGTAGCGTATTAGCACCATCCACTTTTATTTGCCATCTTCTGTTGAAGTATATAATAATAATAATAATAATAATATTACACATTATTATCTGTAAGTGGCACAGAACAGAGAAAAAAGTGAAAGAAGCTCAAACATCTATTGTGACTATACAATGCTAGCATGTCTCGGCTGGCAAGTGTGCGCATATTTCATGAAGACAGATTCATTTTGCTGTGGCGCTTTCTGGTGTGACCAGGCCTTCATTACACCCTGACCAAGAAATATAATCCTCCGCATAAGTCTCACCACAGGTTGATGTTTTCACACTTTGGTTCTTGCACAAATGTCAAAATGTATATATAACATGTTAGCTAGTGAGTTTAGAGGTAAGAAAAAAAAAACTTAAAGTGCAACAAGATGCAACAACAAGTTGTTGAATTGTATTGTATTAAATGGCATATCAGTGTTTTCACAGAGCAGATCGAGCTGAGGTGTTATTTCCTATATATACTGGGGGCTGTTAGCTGATTTGGCAACCTGCTCTAATAGATTAAGAGCTCTCAGATTTAGCAACCTGGGTCGAAAACGAGCAAGAGCTCTTAGTGGCACCCCAGCAAGGCTTAAACGGGCAGTAAGTTGCAGTGTGTGTCACCGAGCTCAAGAGTATGTGAGGTGAGTCACTGTGTTGTGTACGTGTATGAACATCTGTGTGTAATAGACCTATGATTAGGGTGTCATCACCACTCCTCTCGACATAGAGTGCTGTAAACACATACTTACACCGAATGTACACAGGTATGCTGCTCTCTGCTGTACGACACTGTGAAAGAAAAGGTGGACACACACACACACACACACACACTTATAGTTCCATCTCAGACAATGCAAACATGCGGTTGATTTCTAAATCAGTTTCATGGCACAGGGAAGCTGCTTTACTTGAATCTTGTTTAATTTTGACACCACTAAATGTTATTTTCTCACAAATCAGAGAGTGCAAATCTGCCAGGATGATGGTGAGATAATTTCTTTTCAGCGCAATGTAAGTGAATTCATCTGGGGAATTTTCTTGACCTCAGCGTAATTTTCTTCACACAAAGGGGAATTGTTGGAGCAGTTAAATTAGATCAGACGGAAATGGAAATATCTCATCCCACTGGCAGAATTTCGATTTAATTCATGATGCGAGATCTTGTTAAGATTAACCTTTATTTTTAATTTGGCAGATATTATCCTGCACTCTTTCTGTCTCACTGGGTATGTTAGTGGAAAACTACGTTCGTTGCTTAATGCATTTGAAAGTTTTGTGAAATGTATAAAAATTTTGTTCGTTTCTGGTCATCTGAAGTCATCTGTTCTTCTCATCTGCTTCTTCCCTATAAATTGTTTGGCCATCTTGCATCATTTGGCAATCAGCTACAGAGTTGAGTAATAAAGAGGAAATTACATCTGAATTGGATTACTGTTTTCCTCATTATAATTAATTGTCACGAGACAGAAGCCTGTGTGGCATATTAACTCACTGACAGACTTCCTGCCATACATGAAGCTTTTAGATTTCAAGAAATCATTTCCTATGCAACATGATGCTGTGAAAGGCTAATCGCCTCAAACTGACCACTCCCTGGCTTATGCCTGAGCTGTTAATGTGATTCTCACACACACACACACACACACACACTCAAAGAAAACACAGGAGATTAGTTTTGTTTAACTCCCATGCATTATCATTAAAGACAGAATAACTCTTGGCATACGAGGCTACACTTAGCTCTGCGCTACATTTATTTGTTTTTGCACGCCCTCTTATTGTTAAGTAACTGGTTTAGAAAATTGGACTGCTGGCAGAGTCTCATAAATGGTTGAATTATAGTGAAAATTGTTTTAGGAACAACATAAACACACACTCATCCAGACATAAATACAACTAAATCGATACACACTGAGATTCAGAAGCCATGTTCATTAACCAAATTCCTGACCATTTTATGCTACAATGATTCTCCTCACGCTGTTGATGTGTCTTTAAAGGAACAGTTTGACATTTTGGGGAATATTCTTATTCAGTTTCTATCTGAAAGTTAGATGAGAATATCTATACCACTCTCGGTAAATATGTAGCTAACGTAGCTTAGCATAAGGACTGGTAACGGGAGGAAACGGCTAGCCTGGCTCCTTCTGAAAGTATTAAAATCTGCACACCAGCACCTCTTAAGTTCACTGATTAAAACATTGTTCATCCAACCTTCAGCAAGAAAACAAATAATTCCCAAAATCTTGAACTATTCCTTTTAACACTTGACAGTGTGTGTGTAGTTTGGTCGTCAGATTCTGATTTGAATGTTGCTAAATCCATTATCACTTTTTCATCAGATTCATCAGTTTTTCTCAGTTAAGCCCCGTTAACTTCAAATTAGTGAGAAGAAAAAAAAAACAGGAATACAGAAATCTCCTCGTGAAAGAACCAAACCTTTTCTAACTTTGGTCAAAAATAGTGTGTTATTGTAGAACACCATCGTACTTAGTGAGAAGCCAACTGAGAAAAGTTTTCAAGGCCTTTTTAGCCTTTTTATCCTTCTAGCTGAATTGTTGCCATTACTTTTTACTGTGGTACTATGCATGGGTCTCCTCAGGCTGTTGATGTACCCTTTAGCAAAGCACTAGAACAATGAGCTGATTTCTCAAACATAATGAATGTGTTTACAGGGTTATATTGTATTTTAAGCAAGGATGTCCCGGAGGGTAAAACCATTAAACTCCTTCTACATAAGTTTTGAATTTGCAGAATAGAGTTTATTCTGATATTATTGCTTTTGTTTGAAATTCCAAGAGCCTGCCATAGAAAGTAATGTAAACTGTTTGAGGTTATATACTTTGTATGATAATCATAGTTTATATCTGTCTGTATACTATATATACACTGTGTTAACCACTGAATCAGTCTTACATAACTGTATGATACATGATTATGGCTCTGAATCACAGATTTTATATATATAATCTCTTGTCTTACTTAAGCTTCTACCTTGAATCTTCCTTTTGTCCAAATTTAGCAGGGGTCCAGCGGTGAAGATACCACAACAGATCTTTCATCTCCAACACCCATGCTTGGTTACTGTTGCTATGCATGGTAGATCGTTGCCGTCACCGGTGCATCCAATAGGCATGTCAGCGCAGCCAGGGAGTCTAAAAACAGCATTGTGTATTACAGCATATAATGAGAAAGGCTTCATCAGTGTTCTCTCCAAATGTCAGAGCAGCTTTAATGATCTACTGAGCACACACACACACAAAGCTATACTTTATGTGTGAGTGTGCGTGCAGTCACAGTGTGTGGCTCTTTTCTGCATTGTTGGCGTTTTCTGTAATCCCACCTTTCTTTATTTCCCTCTCTGCTATTAATTCTCTCTGCTCAAGCTATTAATTCTTTCCATCCCCACCATTTCACTCTCTCTCTCTCTCTCTCTCTCTCTTCCATCCTAATCTTCTTCCCCGTGACTGGATCTGGCCTTATCATGATTATCAAACATGTGGCTTGCATAAGTAGCTCCAGTGAATACCGTGGTTTTTACACGCAAAAAAAGAAAGTTTTGAGTGTGTGATTGCTTTCCTCCGGCTTTCACCGAGATTCATGAGTGTATCTTCAGGGACAAAGTATTACTCATCATAGTGAAGCCAACAGGAGTCACTTTAACAAGAAACCCTCTCCTGTAGCACAGTGAAGCACAACAGCTTATGTAATGTTGTTATTTTAGCTGCTCAAATGGCATATATGTCAGGCTACCTCTAATTACTTCTTCCAGGACGTGTGTGTTTGATGTTACCACTGTATAACAAAAGTTAATTCAGCAGAGAGAGAGCAAGATAGAGAGAGAGAGAGAGAGAGGAGAAATACCCTAATTAATTTAGATGGGATGGACCTGGAAAAGAGATGGGAGTTGTGAGATAAAGAACTAGAGAACTACCAGAGAGGATGAAATGAAAGTGAGGCTGATTTGGAAAGGCAGTCAAAGCAAACAGAAAAAAAGGTATCAGTGCTTAGGGAGTTTGTGTGTGTGTATAGAAGAAGGGAATAGATAAGAAAGAGATAGCAAGCAAACAAAGAGCTGGAGATAAAGAGCAGCAATAAAAGACAGAGGAGTGTTGGGAGATCTGATTTGAAGAGAGAGAGAGCAGAAAAAGACGTGCTGGCTGATTAAGGAATGAGACTGGCGGAGAGGACAATATGAGCGAAGAAAGACACAGTGAGAGGGGAAAGGCTTATGAGCGAACATGCCGGCCGGGGCTCTTGGTGCAATGCAGACGGCATTGCCATGGAAACGAATGTAGGGAAAGCGCAGACGAGGAGGAGGGGATTAAATAGGAAGGAAGAGATCACTGCTTCGCACCGTGGGGAGAGGTGGGTGGGGGGCTGTTTTGATGAGAGGGGAGGGGTGGGCTGACACATGAGCAACAAGTGTGGATATGAAGTTAAAATGATAGCGACTTGATAGTTGAGAGATGGGTTTATACTGGAGGTGTCCCACTTGTGTGTATGAACTCACGCTCAAGGGTGTTTTGACAGATTCACCATCATCATAGAAACATTTGACCACCATGATACATAAATCATACGCACTTGTAGCCTAATGATATTTAAATAATAAATGTAAACACTATATTCTTGAACAGCAGGCCTGTCAGGTCAAGTTACTGTTAGCAGTGGCGGTGTTAGTCCAGATTTCTGTCTGATGTACAGGAGTTTCCGTGAAATGTTGCTTCAGTAAATTTAATTTTTTTTTTTTTTAAGTGATGGGGGATGAGCCTGTCGCCATGGCGCCAGTTGTCTCAGGTGGCATTGTCTGGGTCCAGATCTGAGGGCGGGGGTTGTCATGGCAGCTGGAGTTTGTCTGGGTGTGATGCTGCGTACACACACACACACACACACACACACAGACACAAACACACACACACACACACACACACACATTCTTGACTGCAGGATTATAAATAGAAGGCAGCAGAAGGCAGCACCCCTCTCCTCATCTCCAGCACCCATGGGACCCCATCATTCTCATCTTCCTCTTCACCCACCTCTCCTCAACACTGACATCTACTTGTCTTCCTTCTTCTGTAACACTCCATCCTCTTGTTAAATATCCTGTTTTCAGGCCCCTCAAAGTCTCATTATGTGGCTTTGTTTGCAGTCTGCTTATCTCCATAGTGATGGTGGTGATGCAGGGTGTCTGTGGTTGTCATGGCGATGAGAGGGGCACAGTGAGGATGCTTAATGAGCTTGGAGTTGCTCAGGCTAATGAAGTGGGACGGCTGTACCTGGGTGTGCGCTCAACTAGCAACTATGAGCGACTGCTTGTTAAAAGTCTCCTCTGGTGACTTCACTGCACCATTCGACTGTCTGGGCTCCTATAGAGGAGAGATGTATGAGTTTCTACAGCAACCGTGACTGCAGCCATAATGAGCTGCACAGATGCAGCACTAAAACAGAGGAAGTTCACCAGTGTGTGCCTCTCAATGTCGCTTTGTTAATCGGTGATTTTCTTCCAAATTAACAAGTTCAGTGAGGGACAAAACTTACAGGTGTGTGTAAAAGGTTTAAGACATTTTTAAGAATCCCAACTGCAGGATTCAAAAAACTGCCTAGAAAGCTCCTGTCAAAGGGAAGTCCCACAAATTAGTTGGACACTTTGTAGAGGTCTTTATATAAAGCAAGCTTTGCTGACACAACTGCACACACAGGCTTTCTCATCCTCCCATCTGACTGAACTGTCACCCTGTAGCCCAGACTGCTTACGTGCAGACACTGTGCGTGAAAGTGTAAATGTTGCTTGGAGGTGTGAATGTACCAACACCAGCGCTGTCTAGTGTCAGCATGACATGTCTCTACAGATTATTGTGTTAAATAGCTTTGCGAATGTAAAGTTTTATTGTTTACAGTTGTGGACATCAGGGAGAACTAAAGTGTTTCTGTTATTCTTTTATTATTTGTTCTCAGCCTTTAATGTTTTAATGTAAACTTTCGTTAGCGTCCTCTTAAGAATACTCAATCAGCGTAATGTGGTGGAAATGTAATTAATGACTCCTGTGTGCACTGATAATGGGTGTGGAACTAATGATTATTTGCACTCATTTTGTTTATTAATCTGTGGATCATTTTCTTGATTAATCTGTTTTGTCAATGAAATTTCTAAGTCTGAGTCCAAGGTGATGTCTTCAGATTGCAAAACCCAAAGAGATTGAATTTACCAGCGTGTGTGACAAAGCGAAGCAGCAAATCCTTACATTTTAAAATCTGAAACCAGAGGATACTACTGCTTGAAAAATTACTGAAACGATTGGTCTATTGATTAGCTAAACAATTAATTGACTAACCATTTCAGCTCTAGTATATATGTGTGTCTGTGTGTTTGTCAGTGCTTGTGTATATATCTATGTGCAGTCCCCTGAAAAGCTCTGCTAAGATGTGAGCTTGCATTGACGAGCTGCCTCTTTTCACTCTGAGAACAGATAACGTTACAAAAAGGAGAGCACGGTAGTGATAGGAGGGATAAGGGAAGGGTTGACTGCTAAAACTGCGTGAGTGCACAACCTTACATGTCACATGCTGAACCCAAATCACCCACGACTTTGAACTCAGCACGTCAAGATGGTGTGTCATTACAAGGGATGATGCCCTGAAAGCTTCTTCTGGGGTTAGCAGCTCTCCAGCTCACTCTGTTCTCCTTGTGTCAGCAGAGTTGTAAAGCCTAAATACCTCGCCTACCTCCCTCCCCTCCCCCTCCCAGCTCAGTCTCCTGACTCTCTTTCTGCCCCGACACTCACAACAATCCTCAAGCCGCCAGTTTGTGTATGTTTCTACCTCATAAGTGAGGCTCAGAAGTCCCCCTAAAAGCCCATCGAGCCCTACCTGCAAAAGCCATTGTAGTGTTTAAAATGCGATATAGTAATAACCTGCGAAGTGGAGAGATTTTCCAATAGTGCAGGGACATCCCTGTGGATATTAGGTGAGATTGCCTTCTCGCCTGAGTGAGCTCGCTTCAAAACAAAGAGTGGTGAGATGGGTGTTCTCAAGGCTAACCTAAAGTCCTCCTCATTTCTAGTTTCAAGTTTTTAAGTGAATAAACCTAACAGTGTATTGAGTAGTTTTGAAAAAAAGCAGACAGCCTGGATAGCTGATGTAAAGCCCAGAGATTTTTGCAGAAACATCTATCCACTGTCAGTTTCAGTTACAAACTTAAATAGATTTTGCATGAGGAAATGTATACCATAATATTAATATCTGCAGAAAAAAGATGTGATGGGGTTCAGATCTTTTCATAACACATATCTGTGCCCGGTGCTGGTCCTGTAATAATACCTGACTTCCTTATCCGAGAGCGCAACGACTTCCTGTGATTATTATGCCTTAGTGGATTATCCTGCTGAAATTTAGGCCACTTAAAGCAGGAGCTGTGACCTCTGTGTTTTCCAGATGGCGGGACAAAGAAACTTCGCAGCACCATCCGACGGAGCACAGAGACTGGCATCGCCGTGGAGATGAGGAACCGAGTGACACGGCAGGGCAGCAAGGACTCAACCGATGGCAGCACCAACTCAAACAGCTCTGACGGAACGTGGGTATCCAGCAGGAAGTCATCCGTCCATACACAGTATCCATCCATCTAACATTAGCTCTGTTCTGTCTCTCTCAGGTTTGTCTTCCCTACCACACGCCTGGGGCCTGAGAGCCAGTTCAGTGATTTCCTGGACGGACTAGGCCCTGCTCAGATTGTAGGCCGGCAAACACTAGCTACACCCCCCATGGGTAAGCCAAGAGTGACATACACCAACCAACTTTACCTGTCAGTCAGTTTAACTCTGGTGATTCAAAACCCTGCGATTAGAATGTGCTTCAAATTGTCTTTGCTCTCATGTAGGAGCAACATTTAGGTGTGAAACATCAATTTAACATTGACAAAACAGCACGTTACTCCATGATCAGTTTCATTCATCAGCAATGAGACAATCACTTGGAAATAAATCTGTAATACCAGAGTGTGTGAATGTTTTTGGACTGAATACGTCGATTAGATACAGCCATATACAAACATACAAACTATTCGATGCATAGCAGTGTCTAAAAATACTACACAATACTAGTGTTTTCACTCAGCACGAATGAAGTTATTCTTGCATGAGATATAAATCTTTCATGCAAAGGTCACTGCTTGTGGAAAACAAGAGGAGAGAGCAGTGTGCTCCACCATTCCTGATCGTGATGACAGACTGACAGCTCTGCGTCGCCCCCTGCTGTTAGATATTTGCAACTACAGCATAACTGAACGCCACAAAGTTCAACTGCAAACAACGTTTTGCTTCTTTTTTTTCTGATTATTAAGGTTATTATAGGATTGTTAGAGAAGGTGTGTTCTCCCTCCACAGGGGATGTCCATGTAGGCATGGTGGACAGAGGAGGGCAGCTGGAGGTGGAGGTCAACCAGGCCAGAGGGTTGATCCCCAAACCGGGCTCCAAGAACATACCAGGTACTCTGAACTGACTTCATGTGCTGGGAAATTTCACTGACTTTGACGCTGATGTAGGAGCTTCACTGTACTGTTTTTTGTTCATGTGTGTTTGGTCTACAGCGACCTACGTAAAGGTGTATGTCCTGGAGAATGGAGTGTGCTTGTCCAAGAAGAAAACCAAAGTAGTGAAGAAGACTCTGGACCCCACCTACCAGCAGGCTCTGTTGTTTGATGAGAGTCCTCAGGGCAAAGTCCTACAGGTAAGCGAGACCTGGACTTTTTCTTCTTTTCTACCTTTTATCATTTTTTTTTTTTTTGCTTTGAGTTAATTCCCACACCCAATACACAACACAACTTTTTGACTTCTCCGTTCTTATTTTGGATTAAAATATTTGTCAGAAGATCTCCTTGCAGCACCGGGGAGAGAATTTAATTTCCTGTCAGAGCAAGCAGACTTGGTTGAAGAATTTTCTTTAATCTAGTAATATTTTCTATAGCAAGGTGCCTTATTCAAGACATTGACCATATCACTAGAAGATTTATTGAGGAAGTGACAACAAGTAAAATTCCCCTTATAATGAAAGGTCCATTTACAGTGTTAAGATCACAAGTTTAATCAGTGATTTTACATATTTTCAGGGTGAAGGATTGATCTGATCTTTTTTTTTGTTTTCATTTTAATGAAAAACATATTTGTACGACAACTTTAGCACCTTTGAGCGCGAGGTGCATTGGGCAAGAAAGTTTTGATGCTTTGCAGAAACAGCTGCAGGTAAAGGTTTAATATTAAGATATATGAAAACGCTCAAATATTTTGACAAATAGTTTCATTGACAAATACCAACCGAGCAGCACACAGTGACACACAAGGTCACATTCTCATGGTATCTTTAAAAACATGACGTACGACTTGTATCATAATAGGCCTACTGTATTTCTTCATGCCTCATCTTCTCTGTAGGTAATAGTGTGGGGAGATTACGGGCGTATGGACCACAAGTGCTTCATGGGAATGGCCCAGATCCTTCTGGAGGACTTGGACCTGTCTGCCACAGTCAGCGGCTGGTACAAGCTGTTCCCTACCTCCTCTCTGGCAGACCCCAGCATCGGACCCCTCACCAGACGGCTCTCCCAGTCCTCTCTGGAGAGCGCCACCAGCCCCTCATGCACCTAGACGCCCCCCCCCCCCCCCCCCCAGTAGACACCCACATGCAAGGACACAGGCAGGAGTCATGCAGACACAGACACACGTACTGTATATACACAGCGACTGTATTTGAAGTACAAGACAGGTAGACATACACACACACACACACATATACCCATGCGCATCTGTGCAGGAATACACATGTGACACATAATAACTGATCTCATCCACGTGAATACACACACTTGATGCGCCGCCACATCCTTTACTGGACATTACACTCTACTGAACGTCCATATTATCACCCACTGATCAGTGTTTTTAGTCGACTAAGCAGTGAGCAAATCCAACTTGAAGTAGGCATAATTTACCAGAACATGTAGCATTTTTCACCCTCTCATTTCAACATCTCCTGCCATGACACAACGATCCACCAGGTGCCATATTCTGCATTCCAACGTATCAGATCTCCGTGGCACGATTCATCCCAGGGCCATCCCGATGCCAGTTTCTAAACTCTCTATGCCAAACTAAGAAAAAAAAACTTTATTTTTTAAAACCAAAGCAATTGTTATTGTTGTTATTATTACTATAAGTAGTAGGTGAACTAGTATACAATATAAAGTATGGATATGTAGCAGAGTCTATGACTTAGATGTAATGCAAAAAAAGAAGATACATTCTACATATGTGAGCTGAGAATGGTAGGTCAAACACGTAAACATACCTGGGCAACAGGCTTGGATGTTCACATAATGGCTATTATGTGAGGTAGCAACACTGCTATTCTATAATTTTCACAGGGCAGAGTTTATATATAGATATACACATATATCTATATATATACACGTATATCTATATATAAATAGATAGATAGTTAAATACTTATTTGTGTTTACGTATCGGCTGCATTCTGCATGTTTGCTTGCAACCCTTAGTAGAGACATTTTAAAGTGCTTAAATCTTTTCATTTAGCTTGCCTTGGCCAATGTAACAGGAGTATAGTGCCACTTTATTTTGCGATCCGTCCCGAGAAGAGAGCACTGCACTGAAGTTAGGGAGAAGGATGGGGCTTTGGTGACAGGGAGAGCGCTATCATTGCCACCCGCAGAAGAAGAGAACAAATTAGTCAGCCAGCTACACATTTCGCTGAGGAACAAATTTCTGATCCTGCCTTCATCTTTAGAGCAAAGGACTGTTGTACCACACGGCACTCAGCACAAAAGCTCTGGTCTGGGGTTCTTGTGTTCCACATCCAGGGGGTGCCGCAGTCACACTCCCTCTCTCTCTCTGTATACCAGCATCCTAGACTTTGTTTGGACTTGCTGTTTGATTTCCCTGTTTTGATGTCATCTGTTTTATCGGACTCTTCCTAATTGACGAAGGAGGCAGGGAGGTGGCGAGCGTGCCTCTACCTCCTCTCCCCGTCTGGTGACATCACAGCCAGACATCCAACCACAGGCAAACACGCACACACCTGATATCAACTACAACCTTTAACCCTCCTACTTTCTCTTTCGTTCACTCCTCTCTGTCACACTGACTGTAACTAAACCTTTTGTAAAAGTGTAAACATGTTACGCCAGTATTATTTTGCTAGCAGGGTGATTGTTAACCTGCCATATAAGGTAGTTTTACTTGTTTCAGGTGCAATATGTCAAATCGAATCCATCTTTCCTGTCAGGCAGTGTGTGCGTGTGTGCGTGCGTCTGTGTGCGTGCGTGCGTGTGTGTGTTTGCGTGTGGTGTGTGTGTTTAAGATGGCACTTTACTGTAAAATATGTGTTATGTTTGAATTCTGAACCTGCAGTTGTTGACCACTTGTTAATTTATTATTTTATTTTATGTGGTCACACTGCACTGAGCATCTCTGAAACTTTTAATTGAACGCCAGCATGCAAAATGTAACCTGAGGGCGTGATGAATTGCAGTGTAAGGGCCCGCTAAAACAGTGGAAACAGGTCATATTTGCCTATAGCATTTACATGTAAATCTGAGCTCTCATGTAAGTAATTTATTTCCATAAAAAATATATGCTTGGAGAAAAATCTACATTTATTTTAGGTAGGAAAAGTCAAAATAGTGTTTTAAGTAATAATAAGCCAAGACATTTACTGTTGCATTTGCAGTTGTGTTTGATTGATTTAAAGAAATGATTCAGCTGTCAAATGTCTTTCTCACAAAGGTAAGACTGACCTGTTGGCTGTTTTAGTTAAATGTGCAATGGTTGAGTCTTCACTGACAGCAGAGGAGTAGCTACTGCTGTTTACTGTTTTCTTTAAGATGAAGACAGATTTATACCTGTCACTTCAGTGACTTTTTTTTTTTTTTTTAGAGTCTTTTGAATCTGTGTGTCTTAAGACCAACACCTAACCGTGTTTATGGATAAAGACACTAAACACAGTCGTATTTCACTAGTGTTACGAGAGCTGACAGTCTCAAGCTATAGCCTATTAAAAGCTTGTGTGTGTTTACGAGCTCGCATTTGGTTTTATTACCTCCATATGTTCTATCGTCTGCTAAAAACTGTCATTCCTCTTTTCATGGTTCTGCAAAAAAAAAAAAAAAAAGGGAAAAACCGAGGTATTTTATCTTCTCAGCACCTCAGACCAACAGAATTCACATTTCAACGCTCTTTGAACTTTGCATAAAGGGATCTCTGGCATTCTTGAATTTTTGGGAGGAGGGTGATTGTTGTTTTTGACCCTCTCATTATGTATACCACCCTTTTTAAAAAGAAAAAAACTTTAAAAAAAAGACCCATTAAGGTCTGAGTTCCAATTTCCTTTATAGTTTGGAGCTCTTCCTTTCTGGATCTTTACTTGTATGGTCATGTATATGAAGTAATTTTATGTACCTTATTGATTTGTATCTATCTATTTTTGTGGACAGCTGGCATGATGTAAAAAAAAATAAGGACTTATACTCTTGGTATTTGCACACATTCTCTTCAGTGCGCGCGTTTTATGAAGACAAAAAAAACCTTGGTCGACGAGAGAGAAATTAAGTGGAAAGAACATAAAGCTTAAAAAAATTTAAAAAAAGAAACTTCAAAAGAATTTCTAAACCTGTATAACTTCCCTGCTGAATGTTTAGTCTTTGGTAAACTCTATGAAAATACTGTTAATATTTTTCCATGTGATTTCCAGTATTCTGGAGCTTGTATGAGACTGTCTGTGTCCCTTTTGCTGTATTGAGAAACCCCAAACATTTAACAGTTCTGACTATAGAAAGTAGAAAAAGACACAATACAAAGACATGTATAATTATCCTATAAGAAGTGTATTTACAGAGAGCAGAGAGCATTTGCCAAATTTTGCCCAAAATCCTTTGATCCCTGCAACCAAAAGCAAAAGTTGAAATGTTGCCTTTCTTCAAAGTGTAGTGCGGGGGTGTGTGTCTTTTTAATGAGGTGCATTTATTGTACTGTGTGATGCACAATGAGTGGCAAGGCAGCAACATATGAGTGAGTGAGAGAGAGATTTTAAACGTGCAGATATTTACTAAAAAGTCACTTGTAAACTCAAGTTGACAGTGGACCACAGCGGGGAGAATTTAAGGGATCAGGGTTTTCAGATATGAGCATTAACACCTTTTTCTGTCGTCATGACATTTAACACAGATTAGAAAAATGTACTGTAGTGTCATATTATTAACATGGATTGTCTTTAACATGATAATTTTATTTGGACACATGTTTTAAGTCTGTTTTAAGAAAATTATTGTAAAGCTGCAAAAGAGGGCTTAAAGAGAGTTTGACGGTACACAGGCAGCAGAGTCGCAGCAGGTCGTCTGAGAGTTTTTATGGTTTTCATGAGCTGAAAGGCTTTTTTTTTTTTTTTCTTTTTAAAACATGAAGGAGCAGGTTGCTAAATTGTTGGACACTTGAGAGTATTTTATTTCCAACAAGCACGGAGCATGTAGAGCTTTGGTAAGCTACATTTTCAGATAGGTAAAGATAGTATTAGCTTGACAGTATTTGGCTCTGCGGAGATTTGAATGTAAAGTCTGGATGATGCTTGGAATGTAAACCCACACACTTGCTTGTTTCCCTGTAAAATCCACATTGAGCATTCTATAACCCGATTTTATTGCGTGTGAAACTTTTTATAATGTAACTTTAATCAACCCGAATCGTCTCCTGAGTGCTATGTTTGAAAATGTATTTTATTTTTGTAAAGAAAGAGAGGTATTATTCAGAGAAGGAGGAGGGAGAGTCAGAGAGGCGGTGTGGGCAAAACCTGCCTTTTTTTGATTCTTGTGAAAATGAGGGCTTGTTCAGTTTACAATGGCCTTATTTTGTGTAGGAGACATTGCTTCACTATTGTAGCACACAACTGAAAGTTTTGACAAATGTATTTTGCTTGAAATATTGTACTGAAGTTATATATGTGTATATGTATAGTTTTATGAATGTATTTCTTAATCCTTACACCAGAACCGAGTGTAATCTTTTTGTCATCTTGTTTGCTACACTGTCTCTTTGAAGACTTTCCAGGGAACCTCGCCTGCATTCGTTCAGGTGGCCCCCAACTTTTACTGTACTGTATGTCTTATTCTCTGTGTATTCATTTAAAAAGAACAGCTCTGTGGTTGAAACAAGCATGAATTCTGTCTGGCTAAATGAATTTTTATTTATTTGAACTGCCACGATGGGTTCCAAGCTAAAGGATTGCCCCCCCCCCCCAATTAAGCTATCGATTTAATCTATCAAGCTGATGGAATTGTTTTTGATTTTTGTACTTTGCACTAGAAAATGTTTGCCGCATGGTTACTCTGATGATTTTCTCGTATTTAATCTTTCTGATGGTATGATAATGATGATAATTATTATGATACTAACAAGTGGCGATGATGATGAAGTCAGTTAGACCCAGTACCACACTGATGGGAATTTAATGAGATGCAAAAGAATTGTCAAATATACTGTATCTTAAAGTAGCATGGACTTAGCCTTCCATTTTCTTTACCTTTCCTCTGGCAATAACCATTGGCTGTAGCCCCTTACTGTTGCTGTTGCTCACTCTTGGCTTCAGCCTTTTCCTTTCTCCTAAGATTTTTGGGGATGTGGTATCAGTACCAGCTGAACTACCGCGATGACAAATACGATATAAAGTCACATTTGCAAGAGCTAGAAGAAATTTAGACTCGACAGAGCATGCGGTGCATTGTGAGTAACTTCTATTTCTACGATAGTCCCCCAAGAGCAACAGCTATTAATTTTGTTTTTTATTTCTGCTTTTCCTTTTCTAACGAAGCATGCATTCCATATGTCTGTTTGCCAATGTAGCAGGTGTCACCGAGAGCGAAAACAGACATCACTGCTGAGTTGATGGGCAAATTGGTTGGAGTTTTTTGCTGCTGAATACGCCAGTTTGTCCTCATCCACGTCTATAAATGTTGGTAATCACAGCACAAGTTTCCTGAGTAGCCATTCAGTCCTTTTCGATGTCTGTCAGACTATATGAAGGCCACTGTAGCTTCCCTCCCCCTATGTTAAGACAACCATTATCTTATCAAGCCCAGCAAAGCACAATGTGTAACCCCAAAAATAAAGCAAATCCCTGAAAGGTTTTGATAATATTTAATGGACCACAATTATATTTTCAAGCACACGTTGTAGATCGATGACTTGGAGTCAAATGTAGAGATGGATGAGAACGTCAAAACGTTTAGCCCAGTTAAATTGGATTGCTGGTGTTGGTAGATGAGCGGTTGTCTTTTCTTAACTGGCCTTAACCTTTCCACCAAGGAGTGTTCACAGAGTACGTTTTAAAGGGCAAAGCATAGCAGACCGTCTGATGAAAGGATGCAGTTTATGGCAAAGAAGAGAAAGGGAGCTGTAATTTTATACCTGTGCTTTGTAAATGTTTTCTATGTGCAGTATTTGATAATGTAAAACTGGTATTTTTGTGGTTTGTACGCTGCAGAATTGATTACTTAAGGTGCACGTAGTTTTGTAAGAAAATAGAACCAAACTGAGGAACAAAAAGAACAATTTCGGATTCAGAAGCCTGTATTTGCATGCCCTTTGACATCTGGACGCAAAGTCAATAAAGTTTATTTGAATCACAAACATTTCTCAAGTGTGTATTTTAACATCTTCAGTCCCAGGTGGGCAGTAGTTGTTTTTTTTAATTTTTTGGTAGGAGGAAGCAGAAACAAGTTTAAAACACAACATTGACATATTATCACCTTTTAAATTGATATGGCGAACGTGTCCTATACTTACACATTGGTTCAGGGCAACAATAGCATTTGTTCGTGCCTCTGGCTATCTGATAAGTTTAATATTCCCACTCTGTCTTTTCCACCAGCTCCTGAGGAAGAAAATCGGCTCTTAAAAAGCTCGACTATGTCCAGCAGCCAGTCACTAACCTTGTGTCCGTCTGCCATTTGGTCCTGAGCAGGGTTAGCATTCAGTGGATTTTTAGAGCTTTTAAGTTGAAAACAGCTGGAAGCTGGAGCCAGAAATGTCACTATAAGAGCCATGAGACTTAAAACAAACCAAAGTTGTGACCTCTAAAACCAAAAATAGGGGCCAAAAGACCCTAAAATTCTCCATTGACCTGAGGGAAACTGCAAAGTCAGGTGATGAATCTCTGTGGGTTCATCACTGTTAGCAACCCCTTTGACAGTACACATAGTCATATCATCCATTATTATAAAAACATTGATTGTAGCCACTTAAAAGCCTCTCATTACCTTCAACTATGTATATTTTGCACACAAGGGATGTTTAAACAGTTTGCTCAGAAGAATTGAGTTACAAAACGTTAAATATGACAGATCAACACAGAACAGTAACCCAACTCTTACAATAGGATTAAAACCAATAAGTAGCTGCAGGCAAAAATGTATTAAGTGCATAACGAATTGATAACATTCTCAACTACTTACAGAGCAATAGTGACACTTTATAGCCTGAGGCCTTGCTTCTGGAGAGTGGGAAATAACGTATCTTGACGTGTGTGAAATGCAGCCCAAAGCAGCAGAATGGCTGAAAGTGTGCATCTGAGTAGGTGCAAGGATGGTTAAAAACTTAAGTCAACACAACATATACAATATAATCAAAACAATATTTATTTTGTATGTTTCCACAGGGACATGTATCATATGTTACATATTCTCATATTTAATTGACTAACGTGTGAACATGAAATCAAAAGAGGCATTTGAAGCATATGGGGAAAGAAAGAAATGCAGAACTAATATACAGTACATGTTCATCAATCTTGTTTAAGAAGCATAATATATTCTGATAAAGAATAAAGTACACAATATCTTGATTGACAAGTACATAAAAAGATACATTCCTTTATTTGCTTTTATTTCACAGAAAATATAACAGACAAAAAAAGGAACTGAGTACAAGCAACCTAAAGTTAATCACAGATGAGAAAAGCTCAGGTGACGCCTTGCCGCCCCACAGAGATGGATTTTTACTCCTTCTCCAGAAACGTCTCACGGCTAGCTGACAGATCTGTTGTTCCAGTGCAGAGACGACACATCCTCTTATGGTAATATTGGTCTCAGCAGAGAAGGCGACTGCTGCTGTCAAAGTATTGCCTCAGCTGCCGCCAAATGAACTCAATTTGAAACAAATGCCTGTGAGGAGTAAATGATAAGTTGCTGAGATGTCAAGGCTGTACTGCTTGTTGTTTTTGGCAGCAGTTAATAAAAAAAAAAAAATTGTTATGCCAGAGTATGTTGATTTGTTTCTACATTTACATTCTTACCCCCTCAAATTAAAAGTGACAACACCAAAGTGCCTATTTAAAAAAAAAAAAAAAAAAAATGGAAAGACTGAGATTATTTACAGTAATGGCTTCATGCAGATATAAGAATGAACATGTTAAGAAACGCTTTCAGAGAAATCAGGACTGAGCTCATGTGGGAGAGGTGTAGAAGGGTTAACTAAAACATTGAGAGGTGACAGATTATGGTCGTACAATCGCTTTTTCGCTTCACAATGTGGTTTGGCCAAATTGTAAACGCGTTAGTTACGTCACAGTTTGCTCCTGACTTGATGGTAAGACATTTTATTGTAAATTTTTTACAATTCACCAAAATCTGGACGGGACGCTGTTGATCACAGGACATTCAAAAGACACAAGTGTACGTTGCTCGACAGAGTCAAAGAATATCAAAAACAGACACACCCCAACAATACTCAGGTGTGCGTGTTTAAAACGAGTCCAGTACAATCGTGAACACATTCAGGACACACATTCATTGAGATTTTTTTTTTTTTTGTTGTTGGTCTTGGTCAGAGACTGATGGACATGTATAGTAGAGAAACATTCAGAGATACACATTCCAGAGACACATTCGGATATCGTAATAAGCATACAGTACATACAGAGCTAGATAAACATTCTCCTCATGCAATTCAGTAGAAGCATCTGTTAACATGACTGATCTGTACCTTAAAGTTTTACTTGTCTCCGTCCCGACTTCTCTCTTTATTTCTCTCTTATTTACAGACATTCAACATTATTTGAGGCCTCTATTGTACAAGGTAGATTCTGAACTTGAGGTGTGTGAGCGCTTACATGATTACATTTGCATGCAAGTGACTTTTTTAAGTGTCCCACCGTTGCTCGGGAAATAGCACAGTGAATTGTAGGAGCAGGTATGCCCAAACAGACTGTTAAAGGACTGCTGAATTGATTTTTCTACTAATCACTAGTTAAGTGGCTATACAGTAAAGCATATTGGAACACTGTACAACCATAATAAAGCTAGTGTTGATCTTTGGTCTCCTAAAATGCAGTTTAGGACTTTTGACGCTTAAAGTCACGATTAGATATTGATTCTAAAAGAAGCTCTCTGTAAATTGAGTAGAAGACATCATTATTAAGGGCTGTTTAGGTTTCTGCGGCTCAACTTATCAACACTTAAAGGGACTTCTGAACTTTTAATATTGTTGGATGAGTAGAATAACTTACTTAGATAGATATATATTGTTTATTCTAGGATTTTACTAATTTTACAACTTTCAGAGCCAAACAAATGCATAATAAATACCTTTCGCTTTATTGTGCAGCTTGAAGGTGTGATGACTGGGGTGACTAGCCTAGCCTAGCCTAGCCTAGCCTAGCCTAGCTCGATTTCCGGATTTTTATATTGGAAACTCTTTTTTGGTTCACCACTGTATGCTTGAGAGGTGAGTGACCAAAAATAGTAAATGCTCTTTTGCTAATATGTTTGCAGCTAAAACGAAGCTAATGACTAATGATAATGTTCACTAAACCTGAAGTTCAGCAACTCCAGCCTCTGCATTATTTGAGATGCAGAATTATTTGAGTGATACTTTGCATAACACATTAGTCCTCATCCTTAACAAATTTTCTCTAGTAATGTTAAAAATCATACAGTTTGAAATTATGAATAATAAAGAATAAACCAACGTCTATGTTGCATGTCAAAGTACTGTGTAAGCTAATTGAGCAAACAGGGTTATGTTGGAATACAGTCTGATCTTACATTTTTCCTTATACATGCAATGTTTGGACTGCCTGACTAGGAATGAAAAGGATTTTTAGCCCAATATGGTTTAGCATGGTGTTATATGTAGCTATCAACTGCTTATTTAAGGTTCCTTTTGAGGGTTCTCATTTTAAAATGGGTCAGCTGGTAACAAAAAATTAGCCGGAGACAGGGTTTGGTCTAACTCTTGTTTGAAAAATAATAACAATTCTTTATGGTAAATCTGCACCTGTTAACATTGTTAGCACCATACGTGCTGTGCGGACTCGGAAAGCTCGACAGGTGGAGCAGCAGTAACTGAGGGGGCCAGAGCTTAGCCAACAATCAGTTGTTGTAATTCAGTAACAAACAGAACCATTTGTAATGCTGGATCGGCAAATTAGACAATATTAAAAAAAAACCTGATTAGCCTTGCAACAGCAAATATTTCCCTACTTTGAGAGGATATATTACTTGTTCCAATAAACATCTGTATTCAAGCACATCAACCAGTGAAGCTAAGCTAGGCTAACCTCATTGTACAACGCACCTTCAAACTAAACAAAGAGACAGAAAATGCATTCATGCTTTTTTCTGACTCTGATCAGGTAAGAAAAACTGTAAAATTCTCCAAAAAACCAAACTATTCTTTTAAGTCGAGCAGTTAGTTGACACCTACATATAGCAGATGTGCGCACACTCTCACATACAGGCTAGGAACAAAGGAAGATGTGTAGTCCTAACCAGTGGCCTCCGAACCCTGTTGTCTTGGTCATTATACCAAAATGTTTAGAAGGCAAGCATGGAAATCTGCAAAAACATGGCCATGGACGAGACAAGAAGAGGAAGCATGGGCAGAGAGGAGAGAGAAAGAGAGGTAGTAGTGGTTTCCCAAACCATCCTTCTTCACACCTTGCTCCTCCTTCTCCTCCTCCTCCTCCTCCCTTGCATTAGAAAATGTCTTATGGAGGGTCTAATCCACAGATTCCTACAACTCAGTTTCCCCTCTCTTTTGTGGGTTATTGGCGTTACATCACTTCTTGGATAGATGAGTTCATTTCCAGATGTGTGCTGTCATGTGCGCTGAACTTGGAGTTGTTGAACCTCCCATGTGTTGACTGCTGTATCCCATCATGCCGTTGGTGTTGTAGAGATTCATGCCGGCCATGTGCTGAGTCATCTGAAAGCCACAAAACATACATTACTCTGTTTCTTACAGCGCTTTTATACTTACATTATATTGTCAAAGAAATCTATGTGAAAATCTAGTTTTCACAGTATAGGTTCACAGTAACACACCTGGGTGATGTTCCACTGTAGCTGTTGGGCTTGCTGCACTCCATAAACCTGCTGGTGGGGTAATGTGGTCAAACCTCCAGCCTGCTGCTGTCCCATCATCCCACTCTGCTGCTGTCCCATAATCCCGCTCTGCTGCTGTACCATCATCCCGCTCTGCTGCTGCCCCATAATGCCATTCTGCTGCGGTACCATCATTCCACTTTGCTGCTGTCCCATCATGCCCTGGGTCATCCCCGTCATGTAGGGTGACGCCACAGAACCGCTAGGCTGAGCCATGACACCCTGGGCACCCATTATGCCATTCTGCTGTCCCATCATGCTGTTCTGTTGTACTCCAATCATGCTGTTTTGTTGAACCGGCATCATGCCGCTCTGTTGTTGTCCCATCATGGCCATCTGTGATGTCATCATGGTCCCACCCATTCCACCTGCTTGGGCTAAGGAATGGTACGAACCGTACGGGTGTGTCGGGTATCCCATTTGGTTCATGTACAAGCCTGCCGAAAATAATCACAGACAGAAAGTCGCCGTTTAAGTTCCTGGTAACCAATAGCGTGCTGCAGAGATGGCGTACTTTTGTAGGCCAATGAACCGGAGATGTCTGACACCTCATGAAGTTGTATAATGTCTTTGCAAACATTTGTCTATTTACAGATCCAGGAGCAACGTTAGGATCCATTTGCATTGGAGTATCTGTAAGTTTAATATTCACTCTTCTTTTAGCCTTGTTTAATCTCCACCAATTTCTAAGGGACACGTCTGGCTCTGTAGTTGCTAGATGCTTCACTATGCTCACTAGCTTGTTCATCTGACTGCCATTTGGTGCTGGGCATACAGCAAACAGTGGGTTTTTAGAGCCTTTTCATGGAAAACAGACTACAAATAGTAAATTTACAGGCTGTAAAACCTAAACAATTAGCTAAAAAGGGGAAAAAGACTCCATGGAGTTGAGGGGAACTGCAGAGTTTGGTGGTAATTCTCTAATTCTAATTGTCATTACAAGCAAACCCTCTCAATTTACACATGGTTATTTGATCCATTCTTAACACAACAATATTTTTAGTGCAGCTTTAAAGAAATATGGAAAAAAAAAAACAACCCGTGACAGAAATTAATATAGTTCTCACCGTGAGCAGCCATACTGCTAGCGTGCACTGAGGGGGTGGAAGCATACAGGGAGAGAATAGAGTCCTTGGACAGCTTCCTGACAGTGCCCTCCTCTGCTTTGGGTGTCGGATCCAGGAACAGACTGAGGTTTTCAGGCACAGAGGCAGTCACTCTGCTCTGAGGCATAGAGTTGAAAACAGGCTGGGGGGATGGCAGGGGGCATGGACAGAAAGACACGGTGGCAGGACGCAAGCAAAGGTGACAAAAGAGGCGAATGAAAACACAGGTGTAGGGGTAGATTTACAAAAACATTGGGTTTCTGCGGAGAGCATACAGTGTACAGTATGCATAGCGTTTTATCTCCTACCGTAGTTTTAGTGGAGGAAGCGGAGGAGGGTGTTGGCAGAGAGCTGAAGAGATCCAGGGCAGAGTGTGCCAGAGGTGGATTAGACACCGCTTGGCTCTCATTACTGTCTGGAACACATCCTCCACCATTAGACACCACAGCACTCGGAGCAGGGGCATCTAATAGAGTGTAGATGGAAACATGTTTATGATAATAATTGTGTCAAGTATAACCCATCCATTTCCACATCAATTTATGTAATCAAACCCCAAATTCTCAAACTTAAACTTGGTATTTGTTAGTGCTTGCTTGCCTTTTATGATGCAGACAAGCTTGAATTTAGCTAGATTTGAGATACATTGATAATAATATGAGGGTCCAGGGGGAAATGTTTTACTCTTTGGCTGCTCTGATATTTGGAAAGGTCACTGCTTTATATTCTTTTGCTATGCTAATCAACAGGCTTCCCAGTGTACTGGTAACGATCCATCATACAGTTCTCCGCATTGTACTGCTAATGAGCGTCGGTGTGTGTGTGTGCATGTGCATGAGGTAAAATACCTAATCCCAGCAGGTCTGTAACGGACTGCGAATCTGTCTTCGGGCTGATGTCTTTTTTCTGTCACAACAGACAAAGTGGACACCATTTATGAAACACATCTGCACTGATGAACGAGCCTGAATACAGAAACTTTTTTTTTAAGAACAGAAGAGCTACACCCAGTTTTCTGTCTGTCTGCTGAAAACTCATATCTTAAGGGTTAAAAATCGAACAATTTAAGGACAGGATGGGGTCAGTTCCACTCTCTTAATGTTGTGATACAAGCAGTAGGAATATACAAAGATGCACTCACCAATTTCATCTTCTCAAACACAACTGGTTCCTTGGGTATATTGTCGCAGCTCTTTTCTTTCTGCAAAACGAATGGATTTTCACACAGTTTTTTTCTGCCTACTCCATGGATTAAGACACAAGTAAAAGACTTTTGTGTGTGTGTGTGTGTGTGTGTGTGTGTGTGTGTGTGTCTGCAGACTCACTTTCAGCATCTGGATGTCAATGACCTTATCCATGTACTTCTTCTTATCATACTTGTCCCTGATGAAGATCTCTGCAGACTGGTCTGTCTCCGGGCGCTGGAAGCACTCAGGTAAGAAAGCCTCATAAAGACGCTTGGCCTTGGCATTTCCCATCTCCTGAACACACTGGGGACACCGACACACAACAAACCAAATCAAATTGTTACGCAATCTAATAAAGGAAAAATACAATATTCAGGGCACTATTCCTATTACGGTATCAGTGATATAAAAAGAAATGGACTCCTGCTTATAAAACAGTGGGATTTTTTTTTGGTGTATGTAGGGAATAGAGACGAAGACGAAAAATGCTGACTGTAGGATATTATCACACTGGGAAGCATAATGCCGACTTCCTATCAGGCCCAGACGAGATGAGCAGCATACTAATAAGACGGTGTCGACTTGATCTACTATATGTGAATGTACAAATATTAAAATTACATCCTGTCCCTCCTTTCCTGCTCAATCATGTTCAGTCCTTGAAAGATACAGCTGCAGCGATCAGACAATCAGAAATAGAAGTACTGATCCAACAACTGCTCATTTCCGATGTGAGGTCTTGTGTCATAATACTGGTGGTACAATATAAAATAAGTAATAAAGGATGAGGCAGTTTTTTGTGTTGAAGCTTATACATACAGTATATGGTTCAAATTGGACACGTAACTAGGGATCAGGTTGGATGTTATAAAATTTTACATTCCAGATCTATTAAATGTGTTTTGTAGAAAATCATACTAGTTTGTTAAACATTCCCATCTTGATATCTGTGTCTGCAGCGTGACCTCTGACCTGGACCTGCTCCTGCGTCCACTGATCCAGGTTGACGGACTTGACCTTGGAGATGTGAACCCCCAGGTTTCGATGGATACCAGCACAGCGGATGCAGATAAAAATGCCCAAGTTCCAGGACGCCCATCTCGGACCTGGTGAGTGAAAAGAGACGGATGATGGGGAGTTAATATTTAGAGTAGAGAGTCTTTAGAGGACGCAGATAAAATAACTGGAAAATGAAACTAAAATTGAGGAAAAAAAGAGAAGAAAAGTGACTCTTAGAGGTGTAATAGGGAAGTGGAGTGAGGGTGGGGTGAAGAAGCTGAAGAGATGAGCAAAACTCTGATTAATTCCAGTCCAATTATAGAGAGACAAGCCTGAAACCTCAATTATGAGTTTGAATTCAGCTGGGAACACATCTAATCCCATGTAAGTCATTCGGTGTCCTGACACATAATGGGATCCAATAGGAGGGTTAGCCTACATAACTGAGACTGAGAGGAGAGAGGGGGAGTAGAAATTTAAACAAACACACATACACACACACACACACACGCAGGCAATCACACACAGTCAGAGCCTGGATACCTGCAGGGATGATTACTCATTTGGTCATGAGCCTGTGTGTGTGGGTGCAATGTTATCTGAGTGGGCCATTTTGTCTGTCTTACTGCCATATGCCATATCTTAATGGATGCAACTGAGCGTTATGTGCCCCATATTCACCCCTTTGCTGTATAGGTTTAAGATTAATATAGCGCTGTGTTTGCCTCTGCGTGTCTTCTTTCTGTCTGTGGAGCTGTCAGGCTCCTCGTCTGAACAGGCGACTGAGGGGGGAATAAAAACAACACTGTCAGGCTATTTTTCTGCTCAAATTACGCAACCGCCCTCTTCAGAGTACAGTCAGCTTCAAAGAGAGTACTGGTGCTTCTCTCCCCATCTCTCCCTACATCCCTTCTCCCTTCTCACCCCTCCTATTCCTCCTCTTCTTTTTCCTCCATCTCCTTCCTGCTGCCCCTCCTTCCCTCACTCTAGTTGGCTGAACCACTCTCTGCCTCTTGTCTCCACCTCTCCACTCATCTCCATCACGAGTCCTTGCTTACAACCTTGCTACGAGTTGATGCGCTGTGGCCTTTACACCACTAGGTGGAAGAACAGCTTTTAAATTTGAAAGTGTTCTCCCCTGTCAGCTGAAGTCATTGTGCAGTGTTTAAGAAAGGCCATTCTATGCAAATGAAAGAGGAAGCTGAGTTTCAGACAAGAAAACATGCAAAACCTTCCCGTTTGCGTCAACAGCGGAAACACTGCGCCTGGGTCCAGAGGCAAATAATAGCTCCTTGACTTGGTTGCATCCTGAAGTATTCATGCTAGAAGTAAGCATTATACTATTTGCATTATTAACAGGAAATCATTGGACTGGGAGTGATTTTTCATGTTTCCTGTTCGCTCAGTTTTTGTACTTCATTTCAAAATTGAAAAAGGGACAGACACAGTGAGGCAAAAATGCAAAAATCCACACAGAGAGCAAAGCCAGTAAACATAAGCAGAAGGTTACCAGACAGACAGCGTATGTCCATCATCCTGACCGTCTGGCTGCAGCATTAGCTGTCATGCTGGCTAATAATAGTAGAATTACTCCTGCAAAGCCAGCTTAACTGCTGTAAACACTGGCACCGACACAGAGAAAGCGAGAGATTGTCAATTGTGTTGAAGTCCCCGAACACTGGAATTAGTTTGTCCTCCTCATCTTTATTCTTATGCTCCCCCTGTGTCCCGGCTGCCATTTCTTATCTCTCTCATTCACCAACACCACTGCTCCTCCTCTTCTCCCCTGTCCGTTCATATCTCTCTCTCACAGCTCTAATTCTCTGTTCCTATTACATTCTCCACCCTTACTGTTTGAGGATTCGCCCAAATGCTGTACTTTGTGGATATTGTACCAACTTTATTCTCTTTGCGAATTATGAATTAGATAAAAAAAATTCTAAATCATTCAAATTGTACAAACTTTCTTTAAATGATAAGAAATGAAACTACCATAAATCTAACACTTTTTTCATTAGAAATACTTCTATTATAATAATAATCTCTCAATTCTCATGAGCAAGATTTCTTGGTGTTTTGTTTGATGACAAATTAAGTTGGAAAGAACATACTCATCTGGTTTGCAGACTGATAATCAGTTGGTACTGTCAATAAAATAGGTAGTTTGGTTCATCACAAATGTCTTTACAAATGTCATCACAAATGTCAAAAGTCTTTACTATAGATTAGTTTACCATCACCTCAAATACTGCGGTATTCTTTGGGCTGCTACTTATTCCACTGACTTCACTGAGATACTTTCTTTACAGAAAAGATTGTCAGACTGAACGCTCAGCCCCGCTTTTCTGTGATTTGAATGTTCTTTCTATTTTCAATATGAATGTACTGTATTTTTTTTATATCTACAAATGCATGTACCAGCCTAATTTGGATTTTCAATAATTTAATAGATTCAGTCAAAATTTGTAATCCACACACATAATATCAGACATGTGCATCATTTACATTTTCCAGGATTTAGAGCATCTCACTTTCAGTACAGTAGTTTGAGGAAGGATGACAGACTTGGCTGTCAGACATTTTAAAGAGAATCCCACCTGCATACTGCACCACAGTAGGATCTTTGGCTCCAATCAATGCAGTGCTTAAGTCAGAAGCCATATACAGTATGTCTGTCCAGCAACAGTGCACACCTCCAGGTACTTTGAACAGAGTTAGTAGGAAGAGAGTAGGAGGAATAGACATCTAAAAAAAGGCAGGAAAGGTTGAACAAACAATATCTACAAATCAGATTCCCTGTGTTGCAGGGTTTGCATTGCAGTCCACATTTCTCCACTAGTGAGTTCCTCTTCCCCTTTTTGTAATCAAAGATCAACTGCCAACACCTTCTTTGATGTATAATTTAATACTCCAGATTCTTCTAATAAAGCCGTCCTTTGTTTTTTTATAGGGCAAGCCACCCAAAAATAAAGGGTTCGCATTGGCGATTGATGAATCACCCTGGCCAAAAAAAAAAAAAAAAAGGCTGTGGCTGTGAAACATGCACTTTGAGGCACATTAGGGGAAGACAAGTCAGGGACAGGACAAGAGCCAAAAACTGAGACAAACAAGAGTGGATTTTTTTATATTCATCAAATGGTGGACTTCAGCTCTTTGATAACCTGCTGGGATGTACGGAGGGTATAACAAACAAGAAGTGCAAACAGAGCTCTACAATGAAGCCCTCTGCCACTCACCCAAGTTCGCATTTATTTGCATTAAAACACTTACTACATATGTTCTCTATCCCTTTACCCTAAACACATCTGTTTAGTGCACTTATAATATTTATCCTTTGCTTAAATAAAATGTTATGTTCAAAGGGCCATACCAGTGAAGTTTTATCCATTGGACTATCCACTTATATCTATGTACACTGTATATTCTTGTCGACCATTTCTGAATACATGCTGTTTTTGACTTTGTACATAGTTTGAGTGTTTTTTTTGTAGTTTGTTGATTGGTTTGACAAAAAATTAACCCTAGCCCGAACTATCATAATGATAGTGTAGAATTTACTTGATTTTCATTGTGGTGAATGACTCATACATCAATATCATACAGAAGGAAATTAATGGCTGCCTAAAATGTCTAACCCTACTCCTTGAGAGACTGCCTCTCAAACTACTGATCATCTTAAATATGGAAATACAACAATACACACCAGTATGATGCACTGACAAACAAACAAGTATGAGTATTATCCTAGATGGTCAGATTTCTTCTGCCAAACCCTGTCTGTTACACATTAATCTGTTTTGAGGGAGCATCATAGCAATAAAATCTCAGGGGAAAGTGAACAACAGACAAAGCTTTTTGGCTAGAAGCTGATTCAGTTCATAAAGGAAGTCTTAGAGTGTGGGCCAACTCCTCTGCTTTGAGCTGCTTTGACTGCTCATGCTCTGTTCATGGTTTAAAGGTCTGTGACAAAAGCAATTCCAACAGGTCTAACAGCGCATCGCTGTGTAGTACATCACATTCATAATAGAGCTCATGGGGGGAACTCATGCCCGGCAGACTAGAGCTAGTGTTGCCCACCTGTGCTTCCCAGGGTTCAACACCAACATGGGCACCTGTTTGTTTAGGTCCTGTGGTGCCAGCAATTAGTTGCTTTTGCTTATTAAAATAATAAATAACCATTTAGAAAGAAGGTTACATTATGGCTTATGGGAAAATTGGAATTATTAACTTACCACCCTAGTTATAGTTTGGTTTGTTTTGGGGTTTTTGTTTTTTGGATGTTTGACTTGGAGTAATTTGATGTTGATGACAGAGGTTATTGTGTTGGTTTGGTTCATGGTATGAAGTGTAATGATGTGACATTTCTCTAGTTTGACTTCTCATAATGTCAAACAAACTAAACTAAAACACAGAATCATACATTAACATGCTCACCATTTTAACATCCCCTTCCCCAGGGGAGCTTTTTTTCTGATACAAGGTGACACACATAAATGCAGTATGTCATACAAACACATTTGTTCATGTACACACCCACTAACTTGCACGCACACGTGCGCAAGCAGGTGCATATGGTTCATTAGCCTATATCCCACAAGGATAAACGTCTCTCTCTGCATGCACCCAGTTAATCCCACAGAGCCTCAGTCATCAGTGGATTCGACGCCCTCCCACACCACCCACACAAACACACACTCGTGTCTACACAGTTGTCCCATCCTCAAGCCCCTCAGCATCTAAACCGATCCAGAAACCCTGAGGCCACGCGGTGACCCAGTCCCTGTCTGAGCTTAACAGATGGACCTCTATTGATAATTTACTAATACACCCCCACCATCTGTGTTACAGTGTGGATGTCATGACTGTGATACTGCAGGTGAGTCATTGAGGTTGAGTGGATATTACATCAAAAAATGAATAAGACGTTACATCGCTGTAAGCTTTAGATTCTTCTTGAAGACTTGTTTTTATGCCTCATTTTGTCCTTTTACTGGCCCATGTGTTCACTTGTCCTCTCCGTTCCGACTGCTGACGTCCATTTGTTTCGGTATATCATTTGGTTTTGCACATACAACACCTCCACAGCACATATACCACTCATCCATGCACTGCTTTCATGACTAAACCAGCTGATTTCCACACCTCATTGCTTATTTATCTTAAGCAATGTGATCTCCCTTATTGTCACATCCATTGAGCCATGTTTGTGACATCATAAACATGAGAGATAAATCTATGCCATCTCCTGAACGTACTGCTACCTTTGTAAATATGTTGTGAGTTGCATCAACTCTATGGTCATTTTTGGCTGGACCACAGCAGCAGGGCCAGACCTATTAACAGGCCTGTCGCTGACTGACTGAGTGATGAAGTTACACCATTGGTCACCCAAATGCCACGTGACTGAGTGATAAGGTTACACCATTGGTCATTGCTCTTTCAAAATGATTTGGCATGAACAAGCTGTGTTGCCTTTGTCTTTAGATGAACCGAGTTCTTTAGCAACGGCTTTTCAAAAAAGCATCTGACGACAAATCGAGCAAATTTTTGGACAAACCTTATCTACCTTCCATAGAAGAGAGTCGCCAGTATTGCGCCGGGAGCATAAGGTCGGACTCTCCCTCCACAGGCACACCTCTCAAACCTAGGACCATGTAATATTCAGAGAATATACACACAGAGTAGGAGGAGCAGGGTTGTTAAATGGTGATCCATCATCTTATTTTACCCAGGGGCCCCTAGCAGATTAATCCAGCCATGCCAGTGTATTAGACAACTGTATAAAATACTGTGTACTCTAACACCTTGCCACCCAATGCTTGGTACTGTGTGACTCTGAACTCTGTGCCAGCCAGGAGACACAACCGGCCAATCACCTCCTCGTGTCAAAGGAAATCCCTGCTGGCTTCTGATTGGATGAGATTAAGGGTTGGAGGGATAAGGCATGACATCGCCAGGTGATATCTCCACAGCAACCAGGGCCCGGTATGTACGTAAACACATGTACAATGGAGACAATAAAGGAGGCAGGGTTTTATACAAGCGCAAACACACACACACACTCTCTCTCTCTGATACACACACATGCAGCCCCTTGAGACTGAAGCCAGAGGTGGAAGTGTTGACTACATTATGCACCTGCCTCACCCTCTCACCCCCATTTCTTCATTATTTCCTGGCAGTTCTGAGGATTTACTGTACAAGTGTCAGGCCGTGAGGAAGTGATTAAAAAAAAACAAAAAAAACAAATACCAAAGAACACCATACTGCACAGAGGAAAAGAGACAGACAGGAAGTTGGGCAGCACAAATATAGTTTCATTGTTGCGGTATCGCCACAGTAAGCATAGGTAGGGATTGCCTGTTAGCAACAAACACAATCTGTGTGTGTGTTTTTTCATGGGCTGTTGTAAACGTACTCTTTGCTTCATGCATCTCGTCGCTTCCTCTTTCAGTCACCCAGAGGGAGGAAGGTGATAAACGCACAGTAATCTGTGTCAGAGCAAACAAGATTAGACCAAACCTCATCACAGGGCAAAAGCCTGACTTGAGAGAAGGAAGGAGAGGGGACAAAGGCATTTAGTGTGTGCTCATGTGTGTGTGCACGTGCATGGTTCTTGTGGGAGTGTGTGCTTGTCATGGCAATGCAGGAGGTAAAATATCTCTCTTCATGCATCAACCTACATCACAGTGTCAGTTTATTCATTAGCACAGTTACATGAAAGGTGAGAAATGACAGTGATGTGTGACCTTTCAGAAAACACGCTTTTGGGTTGTACGCACCACTAAATAATACAAGAAAAATGTCACTTTTATAAACTTTACAGCTAAAGCTTTAGCATCTTGGTGTGCCTGTGGTGGCTATTTTCTCCCATAACCCCTAATCTCATCTGCAGTCTAATTAGACGAGTCTGTTGCACAGTCACACCAATCAAAAAAGGCACCAGCATGCTTGATGACTGCATGTGTTTTATGTGTGTGAGAATAAGACAGAAGACAAGCTACACGTGAGATGCAACAGGGTATCAAACTGAACTGAATTCATCCTTAACAGCAATCAAACTTATGCAAATGATTTAAATGTCCTTTCCCTCTTGACACGTCCCTGTCTTGGATCAGAAAGGTCAACTGCATCAAATGCAATAATAATGCCTTGCTTTTTATTGTCTGTGCACAGCCACATCTATGGATAAACTGCAAGGGCCTGATCACACTGCTTTTTAAAACTGACTTCTGAGCAGTCACAAGTGTGTTTTCCGGAAATTTAACAACATCTGCACTTCTATTTGTGTCTTATTAAAAGCCCATCCAACAGGCATATCCACAGGAACAAAACCTGGTATTGTAAAACTAGGCTTTCGGAGAGTCCTGATGACGTCTCTGGTTTGAATCCAAGCGAGACCTTGACGTCACATGTCATCTCAACAAAGTACTGTACAACCTTGCCATTGTCTATGTACTGTGTTTAAAAGAAGACTTAATGAAAGTTTGCTTCTTCTTAAAAGCAAATGAAGAATTGATCATAAAATAAGTATAAAGAATAAAACTAAGAAAGACTGCATTGAATTTGTATTAGCATAATGGTGTTGTTTTATGTTAAGTGAGGTTGCATATCTATAGAAAAAGAATTGCATCTTTATTTTCTTTTTTAACAGCCACTCACTGTCTCTCATGAAATATTTGTGATCCTGCATCAGCACGGATCATTTTTACCTGCATTTGGCAGCTAAAGAAGCTGAAAGAGATACAGAGATGCAGACACTGTGATACAAAACAACAGAGACACAAAGGCAGACAGAGAGTGAGAAATATAAAGAGAGACACAGGAAGAACACCCAGATACTGGCATTAATACAAATGAACAAAGCTCACACACTAAGTGGGAGCACTGAGACTAAGGTTAACTCATTTTCTGA
The DNA here is from genome assembly GCF_002260705.1 of Seriola dumerili. Taxonomy (NCBI): domain Eukaryota; kingdom Metazoa; phylum Chordata; class Actinopteri; order Carangiformes; family Carangidae; genus Seriola; species Seriola dumerili. Next base: position 2,442,512 of record NW_019174365.1, on the reverse strand, counting down.
GGTCAAAAAACTGTCTTTCTGTCTGTGCCACCTCTCCTGTCTGCACGTTTGCACCAAACATCAGAAATGTGCTCTCCTGACATGACAGCCTTGTACATAAACCCACAGAAGACTTATTGATTTCAAATCTTTTTTTAAGCCGTGACAAAACTAAGATACGAGCATGCTTTGTAGACTTAGTATTTCCCTGGCGCTGTTTGCCGGCTAATTTGTCTGCCTGCTTGTCAATCTCTGTGTCAGTCAAAGAAACAAACACAGCTCTAAACCTTTAAGCTGCATCTACCACAGAATACATCTTACTCCCTGTTAGATATGGAAAGCTGCTTACTCCTATCATTCATAAAGTTTTCATAAGGAATCTCAAGCGTGTCCCCTGCATGACAGCGTGCAGGGATTTACGTACATTCAGGGCCTTCACTTGACAATTTATGAGTGAGCTGGGAGCAGTGCCGGTGATGTGGAAGCATACACTGATTGACATGCAGCTGCACTGTTGAGTCATTTCTCTGACCACGTATGGCGTCATAAGGCCAGTCTCATCAGTCTCAACACCAAGTTACATCAGAACAAGCTGGGACTCCAGCATTCCCTTGAAAGCTGAGATGCTACACATAACAGTATCATATCGACCTTCCTTTCATTTACCCCACATATCTTACAAAACAATCCAACTCATTTTGCATTGAAAAGATGTAACATCCCTCTAATAAAGATAATTGCAATCAGATGACACAGGAAAGTTATTTACACCTGAGTTATGACACCTGAGGTTTGCCTCTGGCGACCAACAGTGTTTGGGAAGTGGTTTTAGTGCGTGACAATTTACTTGTCGATGTGTGAATCTGCTGTATAGTATGCACATGTTTGTTCTCAGCAATTTTGAGTCAAAGATATAGTCAACTTTTTGTAGGCTGTTGATCCTGACAAAAAAAATGAAGGCAAAATGTTAGAGAATCAGTTTGTTGATTCAGTCCCAAACTCAGTGTATCTGTGAGCTAAATAGCAATGTTTACCCACCAGTATGGCAAAACAGGTTCAGCAAATAGGTGAGGACATAGTTCAAGGCCTGACTGAGGCTACAAACAGACTGGAGGCTCAGTAGGCATGCATACACACGTAAAAACAGACAGTCTGGATTTAGTGATTCTTGTATCCAGTGCATAAAATAATTCCCAATACATTTCAGAACCAACTACAGAAGCACACTATACCAACATCCAAATAAATGAGGAAACCTGAGGGACAGTATGACGTCATATCAACCAAATCACTAATTCACTTTAAGTATTACACAATAAGTCATTACTGAGGGCCATTAGCCTTTACATTAGCCCTATTAATGCCATTATAACATGAAAGTAATTGAGGTGCCTTTTTTGTAAAGAGTTGGCCTTGTCGGTGTCCCACTCTGCACTCAGCCTGCAGGAACAGTCTGTTCAGGGTGACTCAAAGTCAGCACAGGTGTCTCTGTGTCTATCTCTGTGTCTGCTACTCTAGTGTTTTTCAAACTGGGGCTCAGGGAACCCAAAAACGTCTTGCAAGTATCCCAATAGTTACTCATTTCATCATTAGTAACAAAATCCGTCTTATATGGGCGTATTCCTACCAGGTGATTAGAGATAAACTATTATTTGGAGAGTAGGGGGGCATGGTATGGTGTAGCTGAATGCCATGCTCCAGCCTTGTGAGGATGTGGCCCCGTGTCTTGCACCATAGTACAATGTAATTGGCCGAGAGATGATGAATTGCAACGCCGCATTTCCAGGCGTAGTAACTGAGACTGTCGATTCACGCGCTGACCATTCGCAGGCTGTACTCCATGGACAGACACTGACACAGGACCAAAATCACCTACCTTTTGATTCGCAGTCGGCGCAAAATTTATTCTCCTCCAGCGCCAGCAGAGAGTTGAGGACAGCCTGGTATCTGTCAACGTCTTTCACAGATTTGCCCGTCATCATTGCACTACAGTCCGCCTCCTCCACAGCCCCTACAGCCCGTGCCGGCTATTTGTTAAATAGCCTCTTATATCACAAAATGAAGCAAGTGTGTGCAGAGGCGATGCGCTCCGTCGCTCTTCCTCCTCCTCGATGTGGAGCACAGCGTGTTTGTTTCACCACGATGGGATGATTGCCTTTCAGCCAACCAGCATGCGGGTTAGTCGAGGCGCAAATACCCTAAACAAGACGTAAGGTGTAGAAAAACACCATGTGATAGCTAAGATTCAAAATTTGGTGGTGAGTTTGAGGCGCATCTGTAACCTGAGTCTCCTTGCTCTCAAATTGTCATCTCTCTCTCCCTCCCTCCCTCTCTCTCTCTCTCTCTCTCTCTCTCTCTCTCTCTCACACACACACACAAACATGCACGCACGCACGCACGCACACACACTCACAAACAAGGATTCAAACACCTTATTAAAACATAGTTGCTAAAGTGCGAGTGGTTATTCCATTTATAAAGAAACTATGTTTTAAAGTTGTATTTTCCTGCTTTGTAAAGAAACGTAAGCGTAAGGTCGTGTGGTTTATATTAGTGGCAATATATTACGTGTACTGCCATCATGTGGTCAATCATGAGAAGTTTATGAGCAGTAGGTCTCGCTGTGGGTTTCTGTTCCCCTCCAAGACGCAGGACGGCGATAAAAGTCACCTGCCAAGAGTAAAACAGCAGAAGAGAGGTTGATGAATCAGCTGATGGAAAAACTGCATGAAGCCAGAAATGATGTACTGAAGCAACACCGGAAATTACATGCTTTGCGTTCAAAATAAAGTGCTTAATGTGTCTCTTTCTTGTATTAAAAAAGGAATGCTATACGCAAGAACAAGATAACAATCGCTTGTTTTCAAAACTGAATGTATTTTTTCACTTTTATCTATTTTTTCTTCCATATCCGTGCATTGTATTATTCACGACTTTCCCTTTATAATTATTTTGGTCTAAAGTAAGACCGGAAGTTTATAATGTAATGTAGCTAACTTGACATTCGTGGAAGCGTGTGACTAAACTGGTGATTACGGAAATAACTGTTCAGCCAGAATCAAATAAATAAAGGATTAATATCGAGTGGCCACCTGTGTAAGCCTATAACACTGTCCACAATGTCCAGGCAATCCAACCGAACAACAGACAGCAAGAAGATGGTAGGCGAATCCCGCAGGATTAACATCAGGCGAATCTAGCTAGCCTAGCTAGCAATATGCTAACCGTAGCCAAATAACGTTAGCTCACTTAGCAGCGGGCTATGTTATACCTTGGATAAATTCCTTGTCAGCTATGATCTTTGTTCGACGAGCGATATATTAAAAGCATTTGAAACAGCCGAATAAATACTATAACAATTGTTGAACATTGATGGCTTGATTAGAAATGTAGTTTGTTGTAGCGCAGATGCTAAATAGCTCCGCTTTGTAAATGTATATGATTCTCCTAGAACATTCACATTAATACAGCCTGAAAACTAAAATTCATAATATACGATTATAACATTATTGCCGAAATGCATCTTATCAGGGCAAATAAAAAATGACTCGACTAATCTACTGAGGTGAACTACACTGCAAGTCAAACTTTCTAGTTAAGAACTTACTATTTAGTGAAACACTTTAATAGCCACAAAAAGGAGCCTGCACCACCTTTGTGGTGGGTCAGTAATTACTTTTAGAATGAGACCAATTTTTGTTAGCACTGTTAAAGTGGGAGGTATTATTGTTTTATAGCTGCTGTGATGACACTGCGTGAAAAATGACTATACATCAAGTTAATGAATTATAAAGTGCATATAAATAGTTTTTATTATGTGTTAAAACCTTTTCTTTCTTTTTTTTTATTAATGCTATTAGATGTCATTTCAGCACCAGGAGCTGTCCATATCTTGACCTGTTCAACCTCCTGGTGCAGGAAGTAGCCCTGTGTCTGTTAGCATGCCTCTCTACACTGCCTTTTTTTTTTTCTTCTTTACCTGACCTGTGCCAAAATTCTGGGTGTATTATAAACTTAACGCAGGCAGTGAAAGTGGTTACATGTCTTGAAAAATGTGGAAGCTTGCAGTTATTTTAACCCCTATATCACCAGGAGCCCCTGGCCACTATTTGTGTGTTTTATATAACTTTACCTGGATGCTTTCTGCTGTGTTCAACATATCCTTTAGGGTGGCTTGGTGCTGTGCTATGCAAGAAGAAACCACATATATTGGTCTTAAGACTTTTCCCAGAATCATTCATTCAATTTTGGGCAGCACAAATAATAAGTCAATTTTGTTGTTTATGCTTGTAGAACTCTGAGCTGTTCACACTGACTTATGGGGCCCTGGTCACCCAGCTTTGTAAAGACTATGAGAACGACGAGGAAGTCAATAAACAACTGGACAAGATGTAAGTATCCCTGTCTACTTACATTATTTTCACACGAAATCATTACAGTTTACAAATAGTGTAAATGCTGAGCAAGTTCTCTCAAACTTGCTGGTGTGAAACAAATGGGTGAATTTTGAATAGTGCTACATTAGTAATACATCCTTAAAAACATCTTTACCAGTGATGTATGTCCACAATACTTCACATAATTCCCATAATTTATTTTGTTTTATTAATGACATGGATCCTTTATTCCTCACAAATATAAACTAGTTATAATCTAGTCTTATAGAGGCTATTAATGCGGAGTTGCTTCTCTCCAATTTGTCAAAATTTAGCTCGTTTAATCAAGGGAAGAGAGGGAATGTATTTGACCTCTTGGGTGTCCCCCGTTAATTTGTTGTTTCCTACCACTCTGACATATTCTGCTGCCCTCTATTCATAATAAACTTGGACACAAACTGGAACACAGAGGTGACACAATGAGTTTTCTCACTGGTTTTCTTTCTCACATTTCTGTGTCAGAGGTTCCCTGTACTCTTGTTATTTCAGAACATATGGGAGCCTCTGAAGAAGAGAACAGTGATATGTGTTTTTTAAGACAAAAAAAATCTCTGGAAAACCGTACTGGACATAATGCTCCCACAAAATAAGATTAAGAACAAAGGATTGGTTTATAACTCAAAAATGCAAAATATCCTGTCATGCTGACAGGTCTTTGGACTGGATGTACTTTGCTTTTCTGGTTGTGCGGCAACCCTAAGCTCTGTGAGATGAGGCTTGTCTTACCTGGCCTTAGAAGGCATTGAGTCTGCACTGCCCACTCTGCCAGTTGCCAGCCAACTGGTCAGAGACAGACCATGTTAGGATTGGGATGCATCAGTTGGCTTCAGACTCTGCAGTTAGGATAAGTTGACTAAGTTGACTCACAATTATCATAATTTTCCAATTGTATAACTGTCTTCTACGTCTTTACGGTGCAGTGCAGTTGAGCCTATGAAGACTATGAAGAGGCACAATGACTTTATCTCGCTTTCTCTTGCTTCTTTCTCCGCCTTCCTCTCTTTCTTAGGGGTTATAACATCGGAGTGCGTCTCATTGAGGACTTCCTGGCACGCTCCAGCATCGGCAGGTGTCAGGATTTCCGAGAAACAGCCGATGTCATTGCTAAGGTAATTGGAAGGTTCCAGGCCAATCAGAGCGTGACCGTGGATTTCTCCCAAGATTGAGGGGAGGAAGGAGGAGAGAGAGAGAGAGAGAGAGAGAGAGAGAGAGAGAGAGAGAGAGAGAGAGAACTTGATGAAACACCCTAAAAAATGATGAGAGAAAGTGGAGAAGCATGGTGAGAGGAGGAAGAGGGAAATGCTTGTGACCTAATAGATGAGAAGAGTCCCAGAGACCATTACTTTTCCTAAATTTTAGGCCAAGATCACATTCCTCTTTGCTTTGTGTGACAGTTACAGAAGGTGAGGATTCACTTACATGTGGAATGCACTGTAATCTCATCCCTCAGAGACGTGCTCCATGTTCACTGATACTCCTTCTCTTCTTCACTGTCCATGCTCATGTCCTCTTGGTTAGGCTCTGAAACAACTACAGCATCTTGTAATGCGCCTTTCTTGAAAGGAGTCAGTGGTCTTGTCATTTACTGATCATCTTACTGTTGTGATATGTTGTACCTCAGTCTTCGTCACTGTATTTATCCCTGGCCTGGGGAGACAGAAGAACAGAGGAAGGCTTCATCAAAGGCCTGATTGTGTGTTCAGCACTCCAGCTGTTTTCAAGGTGTTTGCTGCTGCTGCTGCTGCTGCTGCTGCTGCTTGCTAGGGAAGTCCTGCCGCAGATGTAACCCCACACTAGCTCAGGGAACTGGCTCGTGGTCATGAAGTGAAATGGAGGACCACTATGGGACAGCGATTTGGAAAGCACAATGTCAGCTTCGCCTCAGGTTATCATGTGACCTGTAGTCAAACTCTGAAATCACTTCAGTCATTGTTCAGCTAAATATATCCAGAAGAGGCCTACTATGTGGTTAGAAACAGATTTTCTATAGTTATTGATCCAGAATAGTTTCATTATTGTTCTGTTTTCAGTGTCTTTAAAAGGTTATTTGATTAAGGCTGGACTACCAGATGCAACCATTTTATATTTACGAGTAAAAATCTGCCCAGTGCCACTCTTACTATTGTAATTGATTGGACTGACAGTTGGAATTTTGCTAGCTCGATTGAAATTTGATTGGTCAGTGCCTTCCTGGTACAAAGTGCTGCAGAAGAACAGGAGCAACAGACAGCAGTTACCAGAAAGCAGGTGTGCACAGATAATACTGTTAGTATTCTAGTAACACAAACTCACGGTAAAACCTTCCAGCAAAGAAAAACTGATTATAACTTTTACTGTGGAGAAACTGCAGGAACTGCTGAGTGATAGTCAGTGGATTTGGTTAGTGGATCCGCCAACCTGCTTTGGCAGTGATGTGCAGGCTCAGTTGATGTTCAGAGAGAAGCCCAGATAATAAAACCTTTGAAAATTTGGACAGGACAGAGCAGAACATTGGGCCGATGTAACCTCTTCCACCTGCGTCTCCGGAGCCCAAAAATAACACTGGACTCAGAGGACAGATAATAATCTTTTAGTTCAATTTAGCATGCGTCTTGAGTAATCGGCAGATGTAATATGATAGAAGAATTTGGCACAATTCATTTCGGCACTGCAGCTAGTTTATTTTGGTGCAACGAAATTTGTATTGGAGCCGTAAAGCTGTTGCTGAAAAAAATCTAAAAATGTATTTTTCTTATTTAATTGAGTAATCCTGCACTGTGTTTTTAACCCACTCCTCTGTTGTGGTTGTTGTCAGGTCGCATTCAAGATGTACCTGGGAATCACGCCCAGTGTGACCAACTGGAGCCCAGCAGGAGATGAATTCTCCCTCATTTTAGAGAATAACCCGTTGGTAGACTTTGTGGAGCTACCGGATAACCACAGCACGCTGATCTACTCCAACCTGCTGTGTGGGGTCCTCAGAGGAGCCCTGGAGATGGTAAATTCAACACTTCCAAGTTTTTACACAGTCTGAATGTGTGTTGCTTCTTTCCAAAATGTTACACACAGTTACAACTATTAACAATAAGCAGTTCGGGTACACCAATGAGATATTTGATAAATAAAACAGAAGCAAATGAGGATAAATATGGCTTTCTAGCGCATGTATGTGTTAGTATTTTTGTGCGTGGAATTGTAACTGATTATAAATCTGTTTCAGGTCCAGATGGCGGTGGATGTGAGATTTGTCCAGGACACTCTGAGAGGGGACAACGTTACAGAAATCCGAATGAAGTTCATCAAGAGAATCGAAGAAAACCTCCCAGCAGGAGATGAGTAATGGAAATGAAGGAGAAGTTACACAAGGCAAGGAACACTTTCACCTATAGACTGACAGGATGAACAAACCAAACTCAAGACATCAAGCTGAGTGGTACATCTCAATCGTATGTTCCCTTTCCTTGCAATCTTGAATATTGTCAGTGAGTTGAAAGACTGTATTAACATCATAGCTTGGATCTCTCACATTAAAAGTTTGAAAGGAGTCAAGGTTGATATAAAAAAAAAAAACCTCCTCAATTTCTAGTATCTTCATCTCCTTTTTATTCTATCTGTGTTGTTAGGAGAAGAATGCTAGGAGTTAGTTAGGCGAGACTATTGAGATTCATCCCGCAGAAAAGACACACTGTACACTATTGAAACACCACACCAAGATCATAACACCGCTACCTTGAATATTTTATGAATGACAAAAAAAAAAAAAGTCTTGAGAGATCTGCAGTGCAGTTTGAGAGTTTCTCCCTAATGACAGCTGTCAACGTAGAGGGTAAAAGAACTCGTCCCAGACCATTTATCTGTCACCACCCCACATGAAAAGTCACTTTTTCTTCATTTGACGTTAAAATTTCTGTCTTGTTTCCCGAAAGAATGATGAGTTTTGATGTGGCCATGTGTTGGCTGTTTTTTTTTTTTTTCTTTGGTGCAAGGCTGGAAAGCCCTACATTATAATGTTTATAATGTTTTCATGTTTGTCATGTTTGTCATGTTTCTTTCTCTTTTTTTTGTTAAATGAAATCACATTCTATATTCCTGCCAATTGTCTGGCATGATAATTTATGTAGATGCATAAGTCAAATAAATGCAACATATTTGAAATGATGGTTTTCTCTTGTGTTTGTGAAAGGTTAGAGTTAGGTGACACTTCATAACATGCCTGTTAGGAGACCTGGAATAGTTTTAACTACACACACACACACACACACACACACACACACACACATGCACTGAGTCCTCTGAACCACCCTGTGTTATTCCTTTGGAGTACCACAGCCACTCTGCAAAGGCAAACAATAACAGACCAAATTTCTCTCTTATGTTTGTTCAGGGTACATGGAAGTAATCTGTGTGTGCATGTGTGTGTGTGTGAGAGAGTGCGTGCAAAAAAGGAATGGCGGCCTAACTAAGAGTCACCAGTGCTAGGTTCTGGTTGTCACACCTGTGAATGGCTTTACATCAGCCAGAAGTAACGAACACAACTCATTTGGGTCCACCGCACACCTCGTCAATAACTAAAAGCACAGATGGCCATTCACGCACACATGAACACACACAAACAAATCATCTCTGCTCCTGCTTTAGAAGCAAAAAATCTGTTCTGAATACTATGAGATCATTATCCACGTTTTTCTTATTCTTTTGTCTTTTTTGTTTCACTGTGTAACAACACAAGTGTTTGTATGGAAACTCATGAGTCTGCTGAAAGCACTTAGAGGATGAGCTTGTCAGACAGGGATTTCCTTTTGGGGAAATCTGTCAGCTATTAGCTGCTGGAACAGGCTCTTAACATCCTACCATATAGGATGCTGTTTTATTATAGCTGCTATTACATGACCCCATTTCTGGTTTTATAGTTAAAGTATTCAGACAGTTGAAGATATATTCTCCCAACGGCCACCAGAGGTTGCTCTGTACATTATGTTCCTCAGCTGCAGGCTGCATTGTTCTTTTAGTATGTGGCTCAAGTTATGTACATTTAGTATTTTTTGGCCAAAGATGGATATTGTGGGAGAAATACATTCCCTTTTTTGTGGGAATAGAGGCCATAGCTGCCAGTAAACATAAATAAAAGGTTCATTTTCAGATTATGACTATGGAAAGTGCAGACAATTCGCAGTAGTTGAGCAGAGTGACCGATGCCAATTTGTGGACCCTAGCTTTGATTTGGCTCAAGATTAGAGAAACGATGACAACATGCAGTCTTTGTACTTTGTAATCCAGGGGAAGATGTATTAGGGTGGGATTTCTTAGTATTATTTACTGTCTTAAGCCTCTGCCCACTTCTGTCAGGGGTAGTGCTCATTTAAAAGGATAAAGAGTGGAAAGTGGAAGCACCGCGAGGGCCGTCAGCATGCAATAAGCCCAGTGGGCCATTAGGCAAGCTCTCAACACATTACGTGCACATATCTATGCACCCTGTAGGCCCATGATGTGGATGTTGGATGGAAATAGTTGCAGGAAATAGTGTTTTTTTGTGAAGAAGCTCAATGTAAATGACTTGGCAGAATTAGAGCTGTGTACCGGGGGGTGGGGGGTGGGGGGGGGTGGACAGCTGGGTGTGTGTGTTTATGTGAAAACCTGTATCACTTTGCCATATGTTCACAAGAATTTAACTTGACAAACGGACACACAGATATATACACATATACTATACACGGAGGCCAGAGTGAAGACGAATTTATTACCACCACTGTACTCACAAATAGGTGTTAATACACACTAGAAGGACCTTGTCCAAACACGCAGATAGGCCATTTTCTATTTCCCGGCCCCTTAAAGTTCTACCAGCATGTCTAGTGAGAGTTTTGTGTTGATTGTTTCCACAGTTTTATCCATTAAACAAGAAAGTATGAAGACTACAAACTAACTAAAGCTCTGTTATGACTTCACTCCTCATAACCTGTGCATCTGTGATTTCTATTCCCTTTGCAAGATTGCAGATGTTGTCACAGAATGAAAAAACAAGGAGACAAAAAAAATGAGTTGTTGGGGCACTTAAGACTTTCCCTGAGCCATGAGGAATTGCTTTGAAGACACTATTTATATCTATTGTTTTTTTCCCCCTTTCTTATTTTTCTCCCATAGTTGTATAAACCCCACATGTGAACATGCACTCTGGGAGATAAACATTTCCCATCACTCATATCTCACACACAGGTTGTTCACTATCTCCCACTGGCAAATCCTCCGCATTTACTGTATATTTTATTTTATGTTATTATTATTAATATTATTTATTGCAGCTGACTACATTTTTTAGAAAACTTTATTAGGACAGTCCTGGAGAACAAGTAGCAAATGTTACGGGCCCGAGACAACGTGCGCCGATCTGCTTTAAGCCAGCTAAACGTTTCCATGTGGCCTTTATGGGAAACAAATGGTGAAAGGCACGCTGTGACAGTAAAGCCCAGTGTACAGCCTGGTATTGACCTGCACTTATTGAATACTGCATCCCTTTCTTCTACCTCCACTTCATCCATTACCACTGACTTGGTTTTCTCACTTTATTTTCTCAGTCTTTTTCATTGTTGCAGTCATTCCATCTTTTTCCATTTTCTTAGTAATGTCTTGCTGATGTGCTCAAGGTAAGCCAGCGGTCTCTAAATCAAAGAAAGGATATGTGATAGTCAAAATTTTGGGAATGTCCTCCGTCTGATGGGAAATGTGTTGTCTCTCAGGTGAGGTAAGGGCTGACTGAAGATGCAGTCACCCAGGATTTCCAGAGGTTTCCGGAGTGTGTGTTTTGTGTCTGGTCAGTGGAAAGAGCGGAGATGACAGCAAGATGGACAGCACTCTTTAAGAAGAGAATGCAATGAGTCAGCAATGAGTCAGTGTTCATGGTAAAAAACAAAAGCTCCAGACAGCCTGAGTAATGTTCTTAGGCAGTGAAGCGGTGGGAAGAGGTTGTTGATTTAATGAGCTTGTCGCTGGTGTGCACCTGAAAAGATGCTCTCATGAACACAAGACTTGTTGTTGCATTATTCACAGGCTCTACACTTGTCCGCTGAAACCCTGTGAAAGTGTGATTTTTGTGGTTCCTGCGGATGTATCTGTGGGATTTATGTGCATAAACACCTCAGTAAATAAACGTGGATGTGGTTTTGAGAGGTAATTATGAGTTGATTTGGTATTCAGTCACAGTATGTACCCACTGAAATCTGCTGCAGCATCTGCAAGCCATTTGGAATATGAATCATCACCCACTTCCAGACAAACTGTTGAGCACTTCCTATAAATCTAATAACTCATGCTTTGTTCAGCTTTTTAGCATGGCTTGTACATCCAACAGAAAGTGAGAAGTTTTGAGGCCTCCCGAAGTTATGTTTGGGTCATCAGGAGTGTTGGCAGGAGGGGTGAGATGAGAAACAAAACTGGTAAAACACACCTCTGAAAGCTTAAAAACAAAAGCATGGATCAGATCCGGCTAACTCGTACAATAAAATCCTGGATCACCAGTGTCACAAGGGATTTGTGTTAACAAAGAAAACATATTTTCAGCAGGAAGACATGTCAGGTTGAAATCGGTTCAAAGCTGGGTCTCTTTTCTGTATTAGCAGTGACCTGGCTGGTTCCAAGAGGGTTTCAGTCGGAGCCCTGGACGACGCCGAGCCATTTAATGCCTTGTTTTTAGTTTTTCCTCCTTCCCTTTCTTCTAGGCTTTTTGGATGGGAGCTGCTAAGCTGCTTTCACTCTGCTTCCAATTTCCTCCTGCTCTTTTTGTTCTTCCTCTTTTCTCCAGGATCTGATGAAGAGGAGTTTTTAGACGTTTCTGATGATACAGATTTTACCCGTTCCAGATCCTCTTTATCTTTGTGCCTCATTTTCCCACAATACACTCGACTTTTGTCTTGTTTTTCTCTCTCCTTCCCTTTTTCCTGACCCCGCAGCCGCTCGAGTTGGAGTTTATGTAACAGCGGCAGAACTTTCCAGCTTGGAACGGCCTCACTTGAAGATGGAGCGAGGAGAATGAGAGGGGGAGAAAGAAAAAAAAAAGTGTCATGTATAATTTTACACTGGCTAGCCCTGAGGGCAAACGGCACCTAACCTTAGACTTCATTATTCCAGGGCCTTTTCCTCCAAATGCACATATGTAAGCATATATTTATATCAGTCTCCCAGGCAGTAACAAATACGTTAATTCCAATTGAAAAGCAGGAATGTGAAAGTCCTGGTTTGCCCTGGACTAAAATCAAACCAGGCTTCCCTCCCAGAGCACAGGGCTGCCTAGAGGCTGCACACCAGCTGCACTGGACGGGATATCTCCGCTCACCACTGCCAAGCATGAACCGACCGTGTGTGTGTGTGTGTCACATTAAAATCTTGGAGTGACAAAACACACACCATACACTGATTGGAGAGAAGCACTTCTGATGACGCATGTCTCCCAAGCAGGCCATCTATCTAACTTTTAAAGCATGATATCTGAGATAATATCACAGCATAAATCTAGACACCAGCTCTGAGGCTTTATGTCTTCAGCAAGTCATTTATTATCCGCCCACTACAAGCACCTCTCACACCAGTCAGTGTGATTGTAAAGGGTCTGGATGTCCTATTATGGAGGCTAGACATTTCAGGTCTGTGAGTATGACTTTCCATATAAAACACCTCAAGCTGTCACACTGGAAAACGAGACTGGAATTTGAAGGGTGGACTGGGATTTATGGCAAATCCCCAACGTGAGAGGCGCATGATGGGGCATCATTAGGTATATTTCCATGCAAATGTTGAGTGAATTTTATGGAATCTTTGAAGTGTTGAAAAAGTAAAATGCTAATTAGGTGTGTTTACATGAAAGTGAATATCCTATGTTAATCACGGTTAATCAGACACACTTATATGCAACAAAGCAAAAAACACTTTTAAGAAGTTAATTATTTCAGGTACTTTGTTATTGTCCATTACTGATTGCAAATGTTACTGATGTTTCATGCTTTTATTCAAAAATGAAAATGCACTTAGAAATGGCCATTCAGCTATTGGATTGGGATATGGGTATTGAATCTTGAACAAATTACAGCTAACATATGTTTGAATTAATTCAGTCTCAGACCAGGTAGTTTATGTTGTAGGATTAATGTGGTTCAGTACATTCATGTTGCTCCATTGTGCCTCACTTGCAAGCCAGCATGCAAAGAGGTGAGTACAGATTTATTGCTGCGGTAAATGTTAATGTAAGGCAAATGTATTTTAAAAGGCAGCAAACAGCCTTATTTTATCCAATATTTTTCATCTGTGTTGAATTATAACACAAATTACTTCTTAGATGGTTTATTGTCATGACTATCTGGTCAGCACTGATTGCTAGTTTCCACCTTTTTGTGACAGCAAGTGGTCAGATACTTTATGAACGACCTTTCAAGAATGTTTATCTGTTGTTGTGTAATGGAATTGAAACATTCAGGTGGTAAAACATGCCAAAACTGTCACTATTTATTCACCTAATGCATTTTCTTTACCGGCCATCGTGCCATTTACTTTTCAACAAGGATTTCTCTGCTCCTAGCAACAAGACTTTCTGGCTGTCTACAGCCAGGCCAGCAACTCTGTATGGCTCTACACAGGCAGCTTTGAGCAAAATGCTAACATCAGGATGCTAACATGCTCACAATGTTAACATGCCAATGTTTTACACATAAGCATGGTCACTAACTTGTTATCATGTTAACCCGTCATTACGCCGAACATGAAAACATATACTCACTGGTCCGCACAACCTCGTATTTATACTCGTTCTGTAAACTCTTACAAACTTTGTAGGAGGAAAGGCTTTTGTAGAAGAGATAAATGTGCTAAATAAAACTACAAGTTGGAAGTTTAGTTGTGGTGTCGATTGTTGTGTTGTGCGACTGATGCGGTTCGTTTATGTTAGCTTTTAACTTTGTTGTTTAGGCTTCAAAAATCATAATAGTGGTGTACATTTGTGAAGATTATCGTGCTGAACAAAATGTGTAGGTATCATAAACTTCTGTTTATCGCAGAAATTATTTTCTGCAATAATCTAAAAGCCAATGTAAAACTCCCATATGCTCTTTGTTGAGGGAACCAAGTTGGACGGCACATGCGAGAAGTAAAGCTAACTTCACCCACCAGCCATGGGCGTGGAGCCGGGAGGCCCCGTACTGTCACAACGCAGTTTGCGTAGCGTCCCGCAAATTACGCAAGGGCTTCGTGTTAAAGCAGGTGTCAGTGTTTACAATTATTGAGAGGAAGAAGCGGAAGTATCCTTCTAGTCACGAAAAACAACACCAGGAAAAACACCAGGAAAATGAATTTCGGGAACAGCAATCAGGTAAAGTTTAATGTTATCAAATATCAGTAACATTAAGTTGATGTGCATCTCTCTCTAATCTTGCTAACCGAGCTGGGCAGGGCGTCTGTTGGTCTAGCTGTGTCTTGCTGTTCTTTGACTTTGTGGATGACAAAAGTGAGAGTGAAATACAAATATTTGTTACGTTTCATAAACGCAAACAGGCAGCGGTGTTTATAAACCAGCTCGGAAAAGATGGCCGCGTCACGTGTGTATATACGTTCATATGCGCATGCATGAAATGAAACTAGCACTTTACAACACCAACCTGTGTGGGGACAGACCAGTCAGGACAGTATATGATGCACATACGTTTATAACGACAGTGATTATCTAGACACTCAGTCAAGGTTTAGTAACAACTCTGGACAAATGCAAGATGGAAAAACAATGGGCTGACACTGACTATTGATTAATATTATTATTGATTAGCTGGGCATACTGGGCAATATGGATGCACATCTCTCAGCAAATAATAACCACACATGAGGAGTGGACTAATTACCAGGCAGCAGTCAAATCTCAGTGTTATGTTTGATTGTTTCCCATATTTTCTGTTTTCTACAATTTCTTATTTATGTTAATATTCTATAGATTCTATAGAAATTATTTTATTCATAAATATAGTTTGTTTATACCTCATTCTGTTTTGCATAGGTCTATTTATTCTTAAACCAACAGATGGAACAAGCTGTTTAAAAGGAGGCAGGATTCTAGTGGGAGCACTGGGGTATTAAATGTGACTGTATGGCAATGGCAAATGGTTTACATAGCTCATAGGTCAGGTGTGAGGGCCTCTTAGTGGAGTTTCGCTTATAGGGCTCCAGGGAGGTCAGGGTCGGCTCTGCATGGGGAAGTGCAAATTCAATGAAAATTGGCTGTTCAACCAAGATTTCGTGGCATATAAGTTAATTAAGGGAGTAGGAGGTATTTTGCCAGACTCAGACATGTTTGCATTCTGAATTGATTTTAAATTTCATTACAAGTGGCATTAAAAAAGTCTTAAATCTGATTTGCCTGAAGCTGCAGGAACCTTGTTATGAACCTTGTTAAAGTGGTGGTTTGACTGGCACTTCCAACTCTAGAGCCACACCACTAGTGTTGTTAATAAAATAATAAATTTGCCCTATCATGATTAACTAAACTAAGTAAACCAATGCTGCTGCTGAAGGCATAATACTATCATCTCTGCTCTTTAACCTTTTGTTATTAATGACATGGCCAGATAATTGTTCACATTGTCACTCAAGGCATTATTTTCATCAGGTGTCTCCATCCCAATATTGCTGAAGTCTGTGTTGATAAGTTTGCCCAACTGTAAAGTTTTCAAAGTCTTTCTGTTGTTGCCAGGTTCAAGACCTCTTGTTCACCTGCTGGGCACAGACACAAAGGCCTCGGGGGAGATAAGAGATTTATGTAATGGGCCGTATTTATCGGACAGGCTAATATGCACAGAACGTGCCTCTTCACTGATCCATGATGGAAATCAAAGGTCAGATGAGATTATGAGATGCAGTAGATTTAAAAATGCTTGTGAACGATGCAGTGCTCACACATCCAGCGCAGGAGAAGCTCCGTGCTTCTAGGTGTATGATGTTACAAAATGTACAGTTTTGAGAAACATGCAGCTATAACAAGATGTAACAACAATATGATTTATGCTAACAAAGTGGGTTTTTGAGCATCCCATTAGCACGAGAGAGGATGTTTTAATACAAGAGAGGAGTTGTACTTGAGTTTACTTGTATCCGAGAGAGAGCATGAGGGCACGTATACCTGCACGTATTTATTGTCCATATATTTGCAATGCTTAATGCGAGCGTATTCTCAAATGGCAATGTTCATGCCAAACATGTGTAGCTTAATGTTCAACTTTTGCCTTTCCCATTTCCTTGCTCATGTCATTCAGTAATGTGAGCACTGCGCCAAAACTTCTTAATTTTTATGGCCTTTAAAACGTGATGCTTGTGTCTGCCTGCGTACTGTACATGCTGTACTGTAGATAATTTATCCCCACACACGTGTACACGAGTGCATCTGCTTCACCTGTGTGCCTCCCTGTGAGATTTCGTTGCTCATTCAAGGCGGAGGTGCTGAAAGCGCTCTCCCCAGGCCTCATAACGCACGAATCTTTTTCCAATTAGCCAGCCAGGTTGGGCTCAGTGGTGCTTAGATCTACTGTAAATCTGGCCCAGACAAAACACCCACTGGGTCCTGTTCCAAAGGGACAGATAGAGAGAGAGGAAGAGGGAGGAAGCTGTCAAAAGCTGTGTAGCGTTTTGTTGGATGGTTTCCGGGCCTCTCATGCTGCAGGTCAGTGTCTGGCCCTCTGTCTGTCAGCATCCACATCAGTCAGCCAGTTAAAGGACTGTCATATGGTTTGGTTTCATGCAGGAAAAAAATTAAAAAGCCACACAGGTTTTTATCTCTGTTGCCAAGTTACAACCACACACATGGGCCACAAACAGACCCACGTGCAAATATAAAACTGACTGGACCACAAGCATGCCTCATGTCAGCAGAAGGGTCACTTTTTTTCAGTAAACAGTGACTATCTGATTGTCACCAAGTGAGATTCTCTTTGTGTTTGTAAGTCTTTCCCGCCACTGTCATCTCAGCACACTGCGGTTTATGTTTCACGGTAACCATGAACCAAATTTGTTGTTGATATGTTGTGAGACCATGCAATTATTTCCTATTTCCCCTCCTTTAATTCTATGAAAGTGTTTCTTTGATTCAGAAATTCAACCATAATCAGTTCAACCAAAATTGTATTGCAAAGAAACAAAGCAAAGTGAAACATAATCATTGAAAACAATCTGTTTTCAGAAAACCACATTTGGTTTCTTTTGCACTCGGTATGCAGCAAACACCATGACATTTGAGACATTTTCAGTGGACATAAAAGCCAGTGGAGCTGAGTGAATGAAACCTGGATGTCCTCTGAGATGTGCTTTGGAAGACAAAAGCATGACTCCAACTGTGTGGGAGCATCCAACATTCAAATTTTTTCTCTTTACTTTTATCTCTCCTTTGTCCTCTGTTTTATCTGCTTCTTGGCAGGTGTGAACCAGTGCAAATAGATGATGCTGTGAGAAAAATGAGGACGTGTGTTTGCCAAGACGAAAGCGATGACACTTTCTTTTCAGAAGTATGTTCATCTGGCACGAGTAACCAGTTCATGACTTTGTCAACACAGCAGTGATTCCAAATCTTTTCTTCAACACCTAATAGTCTTACCACAAACAGAACATTAAACACATGTTACTCTATTGAAAAGTGTCTGTAAAGGCTTTTTATTATTTATTCGTCTTAAAATCTGAGAATCAGTCAACGTTTATTTAAAGGTAGCAAATGGTAGTATGAAACATTACTAATGCAAAAATATGGATGATAAAAATACCAACAGCAGCACAGTCTTTACCACTTTTACCAAGGTTTTAGCCATGCTAACAGTGTGGCTCTAGGGATGGAAATGTTGGCCAGTCAGTGTCACACCACTTGATCCAGACTGAAAAATTATTGGATGAATTGCCATGAAATGTTGTACAGACATTTATGGTCCCTAGAGGATGAATCTTACTGAGTTTAATATCCCCTAGCTTTTCCTGAAGCACCACCATGAGCTTGACATTTGTGGTTTGTATCAGCCATCTCTACAGCTATTTGATGGATTTCCATGACACTTTGTGTTGCTAAAATCCTGAACATAGGTGGTGAACATTTGACCTGCTAAAGCTTAGCATCGTCACTGTAAGCATGTTAGCTTTTAGTTCAAAATGCCACTGTGCCCAAGGACAACCTCACAGTTGCGAGCATGACAACATGAGTCAGACTCTTTGTAAATTATATTAAGGGACTCCTTTTTAAAGTAAAATGTGAACAGTATTGTCTTGCACACTAAACGGAACAACTTTTTGCTTTGTGTTTTAAATGATCCACAGCTTTTTCAGCTGCTGAACTTATGTCACAATAATTTGATCGCAATAAATTTTGCCATTTACATGTCACAAAAAGGTTCCTATCCCTACTTCAGGTACAAAACTGTAAATCATAAACTATCTCACTGATGTTGCTGTAGTTTATAGTTATGTGATGCAATGAGAATTTGATTGAAACACTAAATCTACTCTTAACACCTGAGGCCAGAGGCACCAACCATCCCAGTGGCGACACCTCCACCATGAATGCTCGATCTACCAGGGTGGACCTGGTTATGGAAACTCAAAGAGCGGACTGTTCAGAGACACAACCCCCCCATTCACACCCAGCTCCGGTGCTGCATGGTCTGGTTCAACTTTACAACATGAAGGGGGGTCTTAAAAACATGCCCTGTCACTACTCAACCTCCAAAAAATGTCACTGATTTGCTCACACACACACACACACACACACACACACACACACACACACAAACACACACCTGCCTATGGCTTACCAATCTTTGACAAATGCCGGGTAGGTGGGGCCACAGTGTTAGCAGGGTTAGGGTTATATTTATGACATCATGACATCATCAGGCCAGGTAATGGAGTGCTGTGTCATGCTTTGTTTGGTTTTCCAGCGCTAACCGTATTAGCAATAACACCAGCTTTGGGAAAACATGTCAGTGGAGGATATAACGGAGATTGGTGCACAAGTGTGAGGAGAGGAAAAAAAACATAAAATAATAACCCCGGGGGGGGGGGTGTTCAGAAGAAATCTGGTGTTGAATGTGAGTGTGTAATTATAACAAGGTGCCGTCAATCACAGTCTCAGCTCCCTCAACCAGTGCCCCCTCTCTTCCTTCACACCTCAGTGACATCTCACCCCCCCCCCCACACACACACACACACACACACACACACATACGCCCCACATCAGTAACACTGTCCTTCTTGTGACACGAGGCTCCTCTCAACACCGTCATACTCAACATACTGTATGATGGTCACAATACATTTAATATAGAGCCAAATACACACATGTAAACCTGCAGGTGCATTTGCTTTAAAGGACTGTGCCAGTGATTCAGAATGATTCAGACTGTTTTTAACTACGATGTAAACACAAATAGCATATACTGTGTAATCTTCCAAAGCATTTCATATGTTTTTAGACTAGATTTTTAACCTGTGAGGCAGCCATTGGTTTGTGTTCTTTTGTGTATGCTACAAAAGGACTTTAAAAGTTAATCTGTCACAGTCAACATTCATTTATTCATTTTTGACAAAGTTTCGTGCCATAATACTGTGGTTGCAAGCAGGGCCTGTTCATGGAAATGTTAAAATTCTCAAACAACAACAAATAACCAAAAACAACCAAAAATGTACATGATGCCTTCCATAATTATTGTTTGACTTCTGCGTTTTAATTTCATGGTACCATTATTTTGTTGCTTTTTTGCATGTGAAGCCGTTACCAATACATTTTTATGATGTATAACAATTAAAAACCAATGGTTACTTTTAAAGGTAGAAATTTGATGTGGTTTTTAGCTAATGGGCTAAAACATCCAAACCACCAGTTTCTTAAAGTTCATGAACAGGAAGACAGAACAAGAATTGCTTTGGATTATACCAAGTTCAGTTTTTCTACAGCTTACAGCAATGAATATGAACCCAGAGGCTGCCCAGAAAGTACAGGCTTAATGCAATTTGTAGCTAATTTGCTAAAACACATCCCAAACTACTGGTATGGTTCTCTAAAGTCCATGAACAGGACTCTGAGAGGGTGGAACTGGAAGGAGTGAAGGGCTGCTGGATAGAGTGATGAATGAATGGATGGATGGATGGATGGATGAATGTAACCTAGTATTTTCTTTCAGCCATAATATCATCACGTCACTTCTCAATAAAAACACTGAGACAGTGAACATAAACAGAAATATTTATGAATACGATGAAAACTGCAGAGTGACTGTAGACAGTGGCCAGTGGTGCAAGGTGTGGACACTTGAATCAGCAAGGAAAGACGTAGTGGATGGTTCCATGAAATGTGAGTCATTCATTAGCACCTCGTTATAGAGTTGTGTACCTTTTTATTTTAAAAAGAAGGTACCCTGTACCTAAAAATAGAAGCAAGTGACATGCTTGGAAAACAGCATGTGATATTTCCATTTTCACATTTTGTGCACTTGCGTAAGCCATTTGACGTGGTTAAAACTGAAATGATGGTGTGATGTGTTCAAAGACACATCACACCATGTGTAGACCCACCCTCACTACTGGTGGTCTAAAGGCCAAGAAAGCCTGTAGCTCTAACCAGCAGCTCCAAGGAAAAGCATAATTATTTCCACCTCCTGAAATGACTGAAATTATACATGTCTCTTTTGTGTGTGTTTTTCAGTGATATGGAATAATTAAGATCAAATAATATGAATAAAATAATAAAATTTATTTATATAATACATTTAAAAATCAGAGATTACAAAGTGCTTTACAAGGATAAAACAACAAAACAAGCAACAAACGCATGCAGGCAATTTACTCAAAATGAAAACAAAAACAATAAAAAATTTTTTTTTTTAAAAAAGTAAAAAATATGTGAAATATTTAAAAGAAATTATTCAAAAGCTTCGTGAAAGATGTGTTGTACATGCAGGTTGATAGGGGGCAATTCATTCAGAAATGTAGTTGGGTTAGGTCATGAAGCGCTTTAAAAGTCAAAAATAGATTCTTAAAATGGATTCTGTAATGTACTGGTAGCCAGTGTCGAAACCTTGAGAGGGGAGTGATATGATGTCTTTTCTTAGTTTTTGCAAGTAGTCTGGCTGCTGCTTTTTGTACTACTTGAAGTCTATGAATAGTTTTCTGATTTATGCCGGTTAGGAGACGATTACAACAATCTAATCGCGAGGAAATGAAGGCATGTATTGTGGTTTCTGTGTCTCTGATACATCTGCGGTATTTAATGTACTTGAAAGCTATCTAGCATCAATGAACTTTGTATTTGCCAACAGACACATGTAGGAAGGACAGCGGGATGGTAACGGTGCTTCCTGTCGGATGTTTCCTTTTTCAGGGCACCCAGAGACTACGCTGGGTGGAGTGTCGATGTCCGCCACAGCTGACAGATGAGGTCACTGCAGGAAAAGGAAGTGGGATGCGCTTCTGTGACCTGTCAAGTGGGCGTAGGAAATGTGAATTGTCATCTGGGGCCAAGTCAGACAAGGTCAGTCTGTCTATGTCTTTCATGCCTTGCAGTAGCCCCATGCTAAGTGTTGATAAATTTGGAATCCGTTGAGAAACTTACATAGTGCACAGGGCCAATCTTTCCTCAAGTTGTACTCGTTTGTACAGTAGAGATGTCACAGTAATTGAGACCAGTTAAAGAAGAGAGCTGGAGGGAAAAGTTAAAAACACTGCTGACTTTCTTATCTCTGAACTCCTGGCAAATGTGAGTGCGGAAGTCAGGTTGTCGATTTTGGAAAGTCACACAAATTGTTGTAAAAGAAGGATGAAACCGTCTGGCTTCATCCAACAAACACCATGGTTGAAGGGTATTGTAAAACCTCATCCAACCAAAAACCAGTAATGGACTACTTAATTATACCAATAATAAATGGGGATCCTGACTGTTTTCTCGACAAGCCGCTGCCCCCCCCCCAAAAAGTAATTATGAGTCCAGTGGTGCGAGATAAACGAGATAATTATCTTCTATTATCCTTGTCTGGATGAGTGAGGGCAAACAAAGCTGTCCTGCAGAAGAGGGATACAGTTGTCATCCCTCTGCCCGTATAATCTGAGGTGAAACTGGAGAGGCTGTCCCATGCTGTGGAAGAACTTGGGATAGCTGTGATTTAGGGGTTAAAGAAGAGAGTATAAGAGACAGCATTTGGCATGATTATTTAATAAAGGTGACGCACATATGGTTAGTGGATGCAGGATTCAGAGGACGGATTTAAGAGTTAAATAGACGAGGTTTGGCTTGAATCCGTGTATTTGCAAACCCCTATATACATTAAGTCATTCCTGAGCTCTAACCACTGATTCATTTTCCGTCTTTCTGATATTTTACTCCATCCTCATCTCCTACTCACTCAGCTTCACTGCATCATTTTCTCTTCATGGTCTTATGGTTTCAAAGTGATAATTCCAATTTACCTTCACAACATAAATCTCTTTCACTGGTCTCCAACATGAACTTACCACCGTGTAGCAAGGCCCAGCCCAAACACATTTTCCTTCATAAACCTCTCGGTTCTATTACCCAGATTATTATGCTTGCATATTTCAATCGGCATGGAGCGCAAGTGAGGGGTGGAGGAGGAAAGGGTGAGAGGGAGGTGGGAGAGGGGAGGAATGAAAAACACAAGGAGGTCAGCGAGAGAGACATTTCTTTCTTTCACACCATGTGTTACTGTAAGATATTCATTTCCTCTGCGATCCCTCTCCCTCCCTCCAGCCCTTTGTTTTTCTTCTCCATCACTGTCAGTGTGCACTGGCTGAGGTAGTCCAGGTCGCATCAAGTCCACTGGATCCCGTCTCTATCTTGGATCCATCCCTTTCAAATCGGTTTCCCAAATTGTAAACCGTGCAGAGTGCAGCTGTGGTAACCCGAGAGCTTTCTGTTATAGTTCTGAGCCGCCAAAGTCCATTAAAAATGAGCATGTTTGACTTCTGAGCCTGGTTTTGTGATTGAACTAAAGGGACAATCTTATTTATCAAATCGAATCTAGATAGAGATCTGTTGACTTCATGTGAGATTTCTAGTCAGACTTGGATTGACTGGAAAGCAGCAGCAACAAGACCTGGTAACAGGGCTTCGATTTGCAAGCCAGGGAAATGTTATTGATTTATGTCATACAGTAATTAATAGATTATTTAACAATCAAGGCAAATGGAAAAAGGGATTCCCCTCCCTCATTTCTGTGTCATTCATCTTCTTTTTGTCTTTGTCCATTTTAACCCCTTGCCTGTACTGCGCACGCAGTACGCTTGAAGTTATTATTTAATAGTGCAGTATGGCTCTGAGTTCAGACGCTCTCATCATAAGATCATAAAAACACGACTGTGGTTGTACTTCAATATGCAAAGCATTCTGGCTCTCAGAGACAGAATATAAGTCATTCCATGTGGAGGGGGGGGGTTGCTGAGGATGAAAGTGTCACATGCAGCTCTTTGGTTCTCATGCACAGTAGCCAAGGATCCTCATTAAATGGTGCGTTTTCATTTCAGTGTCAGAGTGCTGTCTCCGTGCTGTCGCTAGTCGTCATCAAGCCCCATCAAAATAAAAGAAAAGGATGTTTTTGACATGCAGCCTGATCCAAATGTGATCCATCTTTTTACCAGATGTACTGTGATAAGCAAATCAGAGGTTGTATAGACACAGGTGTTCACAAACACTCGCTCATTGGTTTGGTATGCTGACAGGAAGCTGAGCTGTTACTCAGCGTAACTGTAACGTACCATACACCTCTGTCCTGCTTGTGAATTTTCTTTGTTTATAGACTTTTTGTGGTGTTGGTGAGGCTCATGTTGGCACCAAACGAATCCACCAGAGTCCTGCAGTTGTCCAAAGAAATCTCCATTGTTCAGGCTCCACCAGTTGCTCTGTTAAACTACTCATTTTCTCAATCTCATTTTAAAAACATTCAAAAAATTTAGTTTGAGGCTCAGTTTTCAGCCCTTGATGTGTTGTTTTATTTACAGTTAGTTCAAAATGGGCAATTATTTCACAATCCCACAACTGGCCATTCACTAAACCTTTCCCCTAAATAGTATTTGTCCAAAGTTAGCTTAGCAACCATAAGTAGGCATGTCAGTTTCACTCTTGCATATGTTATAACTCAAGTATTGTACTTCGCTACATTTAAAGTTGAAATCATTACAGACTAAAAACAAAGGTCACATGAAGTTATGATTATGAGTCGATCAGCAGCTGCAGCAGAGAAGAAGCTGCTGGCGGGTCTGCAGCATCCTGGTCCTGATCCACTCTCAGCTCATGGTCTACATACATACATGTTCTAAATGTTTACATTCACCTGGGCACTGGGCCAGGTCTAACTATGCATATATATATATATATATACACACACACACACACACACAGTATATATTTTAGATAATATTAATTATATAAAACTGCATTAATTAATATTAATATATTTTCAGATTATGGAGGACTTTGTGGTGCGCAAGACATATAGAGTGACTGTCAGACAGGTGTGTGCAACAAACGACTGATTGTTGTAACTCGCTGTACTGTACAGAGGGCATCAGCAACTATATATTAGTATCATATATTATTATCATTATCACAATATAAAACTTTTCCCCTTTGCCCTTTTTAAAAATGTAATGTTAACTTGGATTTTAACCGACTTACTTTAAAGCCCTGCAACTTGCACATCTACTGTGTTTGAACAATATCATGTATGTAGTCATTAAGTTCTTAATTAATATGCTAATGTTCGCACAAATGTTCGCACAAATGTCAGGTGGAGATGGAGTTTTCAGCCCTCTTATTGAGCAAATGTTAGATTTATTAGCTAGCTAGCTGCAGCTGAGGGAAATGAGAGTTTCTGGCTAGAAATGAGAATTGGTAAATCTATTACTGTCATCAATGTAAACTGAGTATATGCTGCAGTTTAAAGGAGCACAATAGTGAGCAGCTTGTCATTAATCACAACAGAGACTCTGCGAATACAGTCGTGTTTTCTGAGGACATCACCAAAGCATTGCTGAGATAATATTTAGCCAGGTGCTGAATGTGGATCGGGGGACGTTTATAGAGCTGAGTGCTTTATGGAATCCATACCCCTCCTCAGCGGGCCCTCTTTGGGATCAGAGCAGTAATACGGAGGCCTGCCTGCACAGTGTCCCCCAGAGAGGGACAGAAAGGGAGAAGAGGGAAGATGGAGTGAAGAGGAAAAGAGCAGGACACAATGATGGAGAGAGCGGAAAGCAAGAGAATACCAGATACAGACGGAGACAAATATCCCCGTGTCTGACAGTGACATTTAAATCCAATACCCTGCAATGGTGTAAATCAGGCCCTGTGCCCTTGCTGTTCTCAAATAATTTGTAAGGGAGATAATCACATTTCGGATCGAAAGAGCTCCACGCCGCAGTGAAATAGAACTAAAGAGCTCTGCTGAATTCCTGCCTTTGGTATTTGGATTCCTGTGTATGGAGACATATGCTTTATATACGAGCCCTGGACGGGGCCCGCGCACTGCTTTATTTTCTTAACCAGACACCCACTGGCATGTAACGTAACTGTGGTCAAAAACAGGGAGAGGCTTTAGCAATGTCCAGACCCCACCCCGCCAACCGACGTCCGTACACGGTGCCTCACCCCACGTGTCCGCCTCGCTCGGTATCCGTATCCGTGAAAGTGCGAAGGGCTGAGAAATTCAGGAAGGAGAATAGTAGGATTTGGACCCTACCAGAGGGCCACCTCGGCGGCTAGGGTTTCCTCCGCTCATTCTTCTCTCCCCTCTTCCCTCCTTTTTTCCACATGAACAGGAAAACCCTGGCTCTCCCTCCTCTCTGAGTAGTGGTGTGTAACTCTATGTGTCTATGAGAGAGAGGTGGGCCAGGCTGGATCTGCTTGGCCTTGGGAAAACCACATAGAGTGTGCCCAGCCTCCAACACACTTCCCACTGAGAAACGCACATCAGGGACGTCCACATCCCCCTCATGAAATCTGTACCCCTCTTTCATCTCCTCTATGTCTTTCTTTGTTTCTTTGTGTCTTTCTCCCCTTCTTTCTTTCTTGTTTTTCTTAGGTTTCACCAAGTTTAGCATTCTTTCTTTCCTTCCTTCTTTTCAAACATGCAAACATGTCAGTGGTAATTCATGTTGATAGCGGCCTTTTGTCCAAATATTTCCACTGTAACTTTAACCAAGAAATCAATGGTAAATCCTTTTAATCGAGCTGTTTGCTGAGGTGGCCACAAAGTCCTGCTTTCCTTGGCTAGTTGGCAATGACCTGTTTAAACATACGCCGCTCCTCTGTTTAGAGTGGAGTTTTGGATTTAACCCCTCAGCCCAACAGTCATCACACCTGATGGGAACAGATAGGCTGAATCTGCTTAAGCTGTCAGTCAGAGTTGGTCTTGGCTGCAAGTGCAGCATGTGTGTATTATGCAGTGGCTCTACAGTGTGTCTCCGTGTTTATATTGTGCATATGGATTTGTGGGTATGGTATGTATGCAGGCAGTGTGTAGGTCATCTGGACGTACAGTGATTAGAGTGTCAAGTATGTGCTGTGTGTGTGAATTGAATGTGCAGTTTGCATGTTTGTAGGTGTGTAGGCTTCTTGTGACGATACAATATGCTCTGTTATTACAGTGTGTATTGTCTGGACAGTGAAGACTTAGGATCTTAGTATGAAGTGTATTTTCCCACAACACCAATCCAATAGGTTTGGTTTGTCAATATAGGTTGTTTGTCTCATATCAGCTTTTTATAAGCTCTCACCAAGTTAGGTTATGTTTGGGCAACTACAAATACTATTAATGTTGAAGACCCCCTCTGATGAAAATCACTATGCACTGCTCCTTCACCGGAAACCCATGTTGAACAAAATATTAACCATAGCAGAGAATTTTTAGTAGTTAACGCTTACGTGATACAAACTACAAACTGCCTCCAGAGACTTTGACAGTAAAAAACTGACATCCCAAGTGTGTAGTGTGTGCTGTTATACGATGAACTAGTCTGTGTTTTATGCGTTTTATTTTATTGCTGGTACTTAAAACTGAAAGCAGTATGCAGTGAAGTGAAGGCCCAAAAAAACCAAACAGAATTAATGTTTCATTTAGCTGTGTCATTTGTTCTTTGACAGTACTGCTGATGCTCCGAAAATGTGAATAAGGAGTAATAATGGCATCAGAGGGACACACACACCCCTCCTTTTGCTCTCCTCACACATATGATCCCAATTACAGAATTATATACCCTGAACAGGCGTACTTTCCCTAGTGACTGATGACTGCTGGGTTTTAGGGAGTCAAAACTGTACTATTTCATGGCACACATGCATACAAACACAAACACACACACACACACACACACACACACACACACACACACACACACACACACACACACACACATTGCTACAGCAAGACACACTAATACAGTAATACCAGTAATTAGGTGTCCACAGAAGGACTTATACATGTTATACATACATAAACTTAAATGCTATTTGACATAAATCATAACCTACCCACCTATTCATTCAACCACACACAACCACAATCTCTCTTTCACACACAGGCGCACACATACACACACATACAGCGCAGTCTGTTCTCATCTGCAGCCTGTCCCAGCCCACAGATGTTCCCTCTCAGGGTGATCTCCAGGATTTGGGGAGTGTTTTTGAAGCGTTGGGCCAATGACGCGCTGCAAAGCCCTGGAGATTTCAGTGGCGGGCCCTAAAAGAGTATTTGCCCTACCTGCTGAACTCCCCAGAGATGCTGAGCTGGTGCTGACCATGGTATCTGGAGGGACACAAATGAGTGTGTATTTGTGTGTATGAGTCGAAAGGCACATGAATTTTCAACTTTACTGTTGCACAGTGGTCCTGTGAGCTTTCATTCTTGAAGTCTGTAGACCTTTTTGGCTGGACTGCATTATCGAGGCTGACTGACTGAGTGATCAAGTTACATTATCAGTCAGCTGAATGTCGCTGACTGACTGAATGATAAGGTTACACCATGGGCCAGCCGAGTGTTGGAGTTTGCCCATTGGTTGCTGCTCTTTCAAAATGATTTAGCATGAACAAGCAGTTTTGACAACTCAGTGCCTTCATCGCTAACTGACTTTTCAAAAGCCTTTGGTGACTTTTTTTCTTCAAAAAAGCACCTAGTGATGAATCTAGTGACTTTTTGGACAGACCTTAGCAACTTTACATAGAAGAGTGTCACCAGTATTGCCCCCATAGAGTGTACATAAAGATGGATGTAGCCTCTGTGATGTCGGCCATAGGTTTCTGAAGAGCAGTTTTGAAGCCCAGAGTGGACTGCTCTGCCATCGCCATCTTGGCAGTGCCTGACTTATTTTTCAGCTCCTAAGGTTTCTGCTTGATTGCCACGTGAGCGTGAGGTCGGACATTCCCTCTGCAGACGCACTGCTCCGTGCTAACCATATAGCTGACATGAATGAGCTTCTAACTTTCTCTCTTACTGATAATTTTACAAATAGATATCGCCGAAATCACAGCACAGCCGTTGTTTTTAACTCATACGTTTTTTGATTTAGTCAGACGATGTAGCGATAATAAAATCAGGATTTTTGCAGCAGATCGGCAGTTTGGAAATGTGACTGCTGGTTAACATGTAGTCTTAATGGGCTGCGTTTCAGTCATTATTGTTAATGTATTATTGTTGTCTGACAAAAGAAAGAAAACAACTTTGTTGGAAAATGAGCTGTATTAAAATACTGTATATTTGAGCACAGAGAGTAGAAGAGAAGCAAACAGAAAAAGGGCTGAAACTGGCTGACACTAGGCAGAATGCAAATAGGACACGGTCCAGCCATATACTAGGTTTTGACCTGGTCTTGTTTATGTACAGATTACATGCTGGCAACCTTCCTCTCATACACATGTTTTCTATTCTGTAATTAGAGAGACTCTACATTGACCCTATTTACATCTTTTTCTCCCTAATAGCTGATATATTTTGTAGATTCGGCCTCTCAAATGTGAGGGCCAACGGGGAATGTTCCCAATAAAAACCTGAAAAACCATTTGTATAAAAATCTGTGCCTCAAATGTTTGTTTTGGTCTGCTGCACACTTTGAACTTTTTTCATATTTAAATGTTTTTATGATAGTTTCCTGACCAGTGAGCATGACATAGGGCATGCTTGTCCTTTATTATACACTGGGATAGTAACAGGCAGTTTCACTGTTATTTGTCATGCTTGCCTTGAGGGTGGTGGATGAAAACATTTAACCAGTCAAAATTTGCACCATATTACAATTTAGTTTTTTTCTGACATCATGTCTACACAACCAAATAGTTTTGCTTTGACAAATGCCACAAATAAGAAAAATAGAATGATAAGAAAAAACATAAAACAAGTCCAGACTCAGCACACTGTCATAAACATTTCACTAAATTGGATTCTTAAGGAAAATCTGTGAATGATTTTACAATTTAGTGCAACACAGATTTTTATCAATTTTTGGTTTCTATAAAGTATTTTATAGTGATTGCACAACAGGCGGTATGTCACAAGCCTGCTTTGTCGACAAGACTGAGAGTCTCCAGCCACACTAGCAGCTGTGTGACACTGCACTGAGTCACAGCGCTGCTTTGAACTGAATGTGAAATCATGCTTATTTAGTACCACTGAACATGCTCAAATGTAGCAGGTATAATTTAGTTTTAGTGTGTTTGCATGCTAACATTAGCTAATCAGCAGTAAACACAAAGTAGAGCAGAGGCTGATGGGGGAATATCATTAATTTTCAAAAAGTTGGTTTTGATATGATGATGGCACTATAGAGGAAAAGTTTGAGGATCCTGAAAATTCATATTATTCAGCCTGAGTGGAACAAGAATGTCTGTACCAAAGTTCATGGCAATCCATCCAGCAGTTGTTGAAATTTCACCACAAATGTAAACCTCAACCAATCTCGGGGCCTTAAGGTGTCGTACACTGGGAATCATGAATGTACCATGATGTACCAATCCATTTGTAGATGTTGAGAGAATGTTGACCTGCTGGTGGCACCAGAAGAAAATTCAGGAGATCACTAAAGTCAGTCGGTGTCATTCTCCGAGGATCATGAATGTGTTTTAAAAATTTCAGTTTGTGGTATCTAAGTTTGGACCAAAGTTTTGGACCAGTCAACAAAATGACATTGCCATCCCTAGAGCTACATCACTAGCATGGCTAAAAATAAAAAACAAGAATTACCCTGTCCCTTAGTCAAATGTGTTTCGCTTGTACCCATCCCCTTGATTTTCCATCGATCCCCTGTTGAATGCAACATGGACTCCTATGATGGATGGTGACATGAAAATGAGACATGTTTGGTGTTATTGTGATTCTGCAGTATGGTAAAATCATTTCTGCTCTGACTTTATGGTTTGATTTTATGCAGATGCAGAGCAGAATATGCTTGTCTGCAGTCCCACTTTGGGTTTGCACAGCCTGTGGTCAATTTGGCCTCCTTCCCTTTTGAATTGAATGGTGAAAACAGAGGACATTAATAATTTGATCATTCCCACCATTACCATGGGAAGGCAACAAGACGTGGTCGGTGTCCAACTGTGGCTGTGGGTTCACAGAGCCAAACTGGCGGTGCAGGGCCCATTCCAGACCTTGATTATACACTGCTCTCTCCCTAAAAGGAGCAAAATATCAAGGCAGATAATAGTACTTAAACACCAGAAATACAGTGGGGTCTAAAAGTCTGAGACTGTTTTCCCACTCACTTGAATGGGACCCCACTATATGTAAAAGTTTTCTCACAGTTGAAAGAAATAGAATATCTTTAAGTTCTCATTTGGACTCAAAGCAAGGCTGTCACACAACTGAGACAACCAGGGGCATTTTGTTGCCCTGAGTCTCAAGGTTTCGCAACTTTTGTTATGTAACTCTCTCTGATTCAGCAGTGCTCACAGCCGATGAAGAATGTACACAACTAAAAGAGAGCTGGATATGTACCGAGCTTTCAATATGTTTCCATTTTGATCCTCAGAACCCACACTGGAAACACACGGCTCCAGCCAAGACCATTTTTGAAACAAGCGCATATGAGTGAATGTTACAACTTACAAACACGTTTTCCTCTTTGTAACATACAGAATGGAAAAGGAAAGAGCAGAGCACTGTAGGACTTACTACTAATGACTGACTTTAAATAGATCAACTCATAGGAGGGTCAGGATTTGCTTTCATGAAAACAACACTGCTGGCCGTCAGACTACTGGACCATTTTCTCAGTAGTTTTTTTTTTTTTTTTTTTTGGTTATGATGTGCGCAAAACTCTTTCAGGGGTTCATCTATGTTGACATAACAACATGAATGAGGCCATTTTGCTTTTAGTGGACTGTTTCTAACGCCTCATATTGACACTGAAGTTGAATTTACTAATTTTATACAAGATAATCAGCCTGGGAGATAATTGTTTTTCAAAGATTTCTCTCAAAATTTCCACATTGCACTTCATGATCAGGACATTGACATGTGAGTCAATGAATTAGTAAACAACACTTCACAACACAAATATCAAGTATATCCTACTTAAATGTGTCTCTAGCTGGTGTTCAAACACAGCCATGGTATATTTGAAGTTTCTGAAATGTCTACATCAATAATGACCGTTCAAGGACCAATCACTTCAGGATTTTATATGTATATGTATAAAATCCTATATGAGTTCTATTCTCCGATTGTACCAAATGCCTTTGTTTCTGTGGTTCTGAAATTTTCCACTGAGTCGACATAGAGTGTAACTATCTCTCCAGGCCATGGTGTGTGTGCGCCTGTGCGCTTTTAAGGGATGAGGATGGGATTCATTGAGGTTTGAAATGGGAAACAGACTAGCAGAGACTCTTCCAGGGGTGATTATATCTGTGGGATAGTGGGGTCCATCCAAATGTGTGTGGCGTCTTTGTCTCTGCTTGGCTCTGTAATGCCCCTCAGGGGTGCAGAGAAGCTCGGGGCTGAAGGGTCCTGCTTTATACCTGCGTCTCTTCAGACTCAGCCATCAGCATCTTCCATGGAACGGGCCTTTTTCTATGGAAGGACTGGTATTCTGGCATGTCCATGATCAGACCCATTATTTACAAGAACAGATTATATGTGTTTTACTATGCCAAGGAAAACAGATAAAATACCAAGAAGCACTCCAACAGAAATCATGAAATCCTAACTTTAGGGCAGAGGTTGTCTTTGCAAAAACTGAGAAGAGGAGATGATAAGCGTTTTGTCAGGGAATATGAAATTGAACATTGTGTATCTGTTGTCATAATTGTGTTACTAAGGGCGTGATTTTCTCAGCATGTCCTTTTCCTCTGTCACACACTAGTCATAACTTCCTCTTTGTTTGTCCACATGATGCTCGTGGTCCTCTTCTGGATGCCGGTTCCTCCTTTTTGCTTTGAGTTGGAGCTTGGAGTCGGAATTTTTTGTTTTGTTTTCTTGCAGATCAGAAACAGGCCCCGTAATAGTCCGCGTACACTCTGGCCTCTATTAGGAACAAATTCAGAGACTACTTTGCTTTGATTGCTTCAAGATGAGAATATGTGCCTAGTCTCTGTTACCTGTTTATCAGTGGTGCATTAAGACCGCAGAAACAAAAACATGGAGCGTTTGTGCAGGAAGAGGTGTGCCCAAGCCGTTACTCTTTTTGAAGTTACAAAAACCATGAAAGCAACCTTTCCGTTGCCTAATTGGCATGAATTGATTACACATGATTAGAAACAATGAATAATTTGATGTTGTTTTTCTGTATACTGTTTGCAAATGACAGCTGCATTTTCCAAACAGTTTATTTAAAGTCAGATGTATGCTGACCTTTTGCAGTACAATGGGGAAATGAAAGGCCTATGGGGGAGTAAACAGTTTTTGTTTGAGTGTGTAAATGTTGTTGGTGAGAGATGTTCCCCCACAGGAAACAAATAAATGAACCTGTGTGCTGTTTGCGCTCTGTTGTACCATGCTGCCAGTGGTGCAGAACGCTTATGCCCCCTCAAATACCTCCAGCCACACATTGCCAATTTACTTGGATCAACACACAAGCTTCTCCTTTTGGGATGTTCATGGCATCGAGTCATAATCTGAACTGCATGTCGGAGTCTTGGTTCCACTCGCTACCATCTTCATTCCTCCTCTCTTTCATTCCAACTTCCTCTCATTCTCTCTCTTCCTGACCCTGCAGCTGTTTGGGGGAATATTTCCTTTCTTTCTTTCATTCTCTTTTTGATCAGTGTCTTAACATATAGTACCTGGTTGAAGAGGGTATGTGATGCTTATCTCTTTCTCTCTGAACCTTTTCCTTGTCTAAAACCTCCCTGTTCATCTCCACTGGCAAGCGAAGGTGTGTATGTGAATATGTGCACGTGTGTATGTTGTGTACTCCATCCATCCACTCTATTCAGCACATCTGGGCCGCAGCTGAACGCTCCTTCGGGCAACGTCTGCACTGTTTGGTTTTCAACATCTTGTATGTGTGTGTGTGTGTGTGTGTGTATGTGTGTGTGTGTGTGTGTGTGTGTGTGTGTGTGTGTGTGTGTGTGTGTGTCTCTCAGTGTGAGAGAGAGAGAGAGAGGATGTGTGTGAATGTATGTATGTATATGTGAGTGTGTGTGTGTGTGTGTGAGAGGATGTGTGTGAATGTATGCTCTATAAGATAAGATGACCCCAAACGGGGAAAAAGGCTGGATGGATGTCTTTTATGTCTCAGCGTGTGCACTTGTGCTTTAATCATAATCACAGTGTGTGTGTGTGCATGTACATCTTGCATGCATGTATGTAGAATACAGGTGGATGTCACTCCTTTATGAACTCAGTCACCCCTACTTCTATACAGCTTCCATACCGTTCCAGGGCCCTGCAGAGCTAATATTTTATTAGGTAACCGAACACAGCCAATACGGGGGAACTGCACATTGCAGACATTGCATTCTATTTTATTTTTAGCTTGAGAATCAGACCAAGGTCCACAGACAGCGGTGATGGCTTTTAGAGAACGAGTCATACACGCCGCAGCCTTAAGACTCTCATGCAAGGTTTGAGTCTTTGGCAGGCGTCGGGGCCTGTGTGAGCTGAGCCAGGTGATTGTCTTTTTGCCTGTGTATTTTCTCTGTATTCAGGTATAAATATTTATTATACGGAGAAACAGAACAGAAGAGGCTGTTTGTCTTCACTTCCTCGGCCCCCAGATGATTTTCTTTATTCATGTGTTATGGATTTTGCTTGATAATTCAGATTTGCTAACATAGCTTAAAAATGATAGTAGCAGTACAGAACATGGGGGCTTTTGCTTTGTGCTTGTCACAAATGAAATTGTGAAAAATGTGAGAACTTTAGGGCTGATTTGGGATTTAGTTTCTAAAATTTGGCTGGCTCATACAAACACACAAATGCCTCATTCGTTGTTGTGAATGTTGTTGTGGATATTCAGATGTCCTGACTGAACTAGTGAAACGTTTTGCACATTGACCACCAATGCGTGATTTTCTGTGATTTGTCTCAATTTTCACACTTGTGTTGCCTTGTAAATGTAAATGTCTGTTTCCTGGCGTCATTTCACTGCTTACAATACAAAGTGGGCGAACAAAGCAAAGCTGCAGCAAGTACATTTGTATGTGGCAATGTTTTAATCAGGTTTGCCGTCATCCAAAGTATACCAACAGTTTTTCAGTGTAATCTAATGTGATTGTTTTTTTGTCTAACCTAAATCACCTGGTATTAAAGTCAAGGTGGAATTACAAGTAATTTTTCAAAAATATATATCTTCTTGACTTACATTGTCATTACTTTTCAGTTTATTCTTTTTTTAAATTTTTTTTCACACTAAAAATCACACGAGGTTTAAAAAGTAATCCAGGGTCGGGTCAATACAGCATGTACACAATACTGGGTTAACTTTACCTAGAACCAGTGGGTTGTTGTGACCCAGTGTTGATGATATTTATACAGTATATTACCATTGGGTCACGGTTTTTCTACTCATGGGCACTGGGTAAAGTTAACCCATTATTTTGCCAGCGCTATATTGACCAAATCCTAATTTTTAGGGTGTTTCTGCGGTGATGGCGCCCCCTACATTAGTGTTCTTCAGGGTGCATAAATTTGTGGTTTCAGCTCCCATTGTCGGTAGTGGTAATGTGATTGGTGCAACCTCTGCGTGCACTAAGACAGACAGCTAACTAGAGGTGGGCAATATTGATAGGTGTTGTTTAGGCCCATCCCTGATATGAGCACGCACTATGTCATTCCACAACTCCGTATGTTACTCTGTGTCATGTTTCAAATCACGGTGTAACATAGAGCTGAGTTCACAGGACTACTTGTTGCTCTGAGTTTTGATAGTGTGGTCATTTGCCGTCACAACTGGACCCATGAAAGAGGGATTAACGGCTAACGTTAGCTCAACCCCATCCTCCCCCTGTATAACGTGGGACAGACACAGCATTGATTGCGGCCAATGGCTCACAAGGTGTTATAGCAACATGAATGAAAGGAACATCTGATGGAATGTTAATGTTAATGACAGAGTTAATGTTAGCAAGCTTGGCTAACTAGTTAGCCAAGCTTGCTAACAGTACATAACCAATGCTGTATCTGCTGTTTGAAAAAGAGAAAATAACATCTTGTATCAATACTTAGAATCTATAACTTACAAAATTGCATGCTCCGGTCAGTCACGCCTACAGAAGTTAACAGCATGTCTCTTAGCAACCCAAGCTTAGACACTGTGTCCACAAATATGTCCAAAAACAGTTTTATCCTGTTTTGAAGAATTGAAAAATTAGCACGACAGCTGAACTATCATTATATTTCTTTAGAAAATAGTTAAAGAGTTCAAATTTCAGTTTGACTTTAACAAATAAACTTCCACAAGTAAGTGTTAACTCATTAACAACAGTAGAGCAAAGACTGTACCACAGAGTGACATGCCAATCCTGGTTAGAATGATGTTTAAAGCTCAGTTAAGGCTTCTGTACATGCAGGGCATTTATTACCATGTACACACTGGGCACATGTTTTCGATCTGCAGTGCTGTGTGACTTGTCTTGTTTCTAACATGTCATGCATACTGTTATTCCTCAATCTAGCATTTCTTGCTCCTGTGGCAAAACAAACTGTGGAGCGACGGATTTGAATGAAACGTAGATAGAGGAACAAGAGACAGAGCTGAAGGGAGCGGGGGGAAAAAAAGCACAGTGAATTTCCTGAAATGATCCCTTACACTTTCTGCACATGATTCCAGTGATTAATGGGCAGGGAGCACAGTGATTTGGTGTAATCGAGGTGGCAGGGATTGGTGCTATATACATCCAAATTGAGATTAATGGAGAGGACTGTATGTACTTTGCTGAAAAGGTACCCTGCACTACCTCACAGGGTGGGTGAGACGCTTGCCAAGATTATGTATGAAATTAAGTAATTTGAGTGTCTGTAAAAGCAGATATACTGTGGGGCCCACCACAAAATTCATCAGAGAATGCTTCTCACAACTGAATTATTTGCATTGAACCCTCTTATTTTCACATTTGTTAAAATATATTTTGTTTAAACTGTGTGTAATATTTCTAAATGGCGTTTCACATTTACTTGAGTAATTTGAGTTACTCTGACTCCCACTATGGTTCATTTTTTAAATTTATTCTCCGCTCTAACCTAAACATGTGAAGAATTTCTTAATGGTCCATTTCACAGATGGATTTCTGTTCATTTCTCGCTTATCAAA
Organism: Seriola dumerili; assembly: GCF_002260705.1. Lineage (NCBI taxonomy): Eukaryota > Metazoa > Chordata > Actinopteri > Carangiformes > Carangidae > Seriola > Seriola dumerili. The sequence goes on along the minus strand of NW_019174365.1, from coordinate 2,405,379 downwards.
TGTGTTTTTGTGTAATCTTTTAAAAACTGTGGGAATATGAAGAAGGCTGATTGAAATTATTGACCTCTAAGGCAGACGTACACACACACACACTGAAGTTTGTCCTTATCACTGTCTGTGTTTGTGTTGATAACATGCTGCTGGGGTCAAGAAATACACCACTAAACACTAGATTTATGACACAGCGCGTTTACTCTTGTCATATCAGTCAGTCCCAGGTGTCAGACATTCATTGCAATGAATGTCACAGTATCACACACATGCACACAAAAATTTCAACACATCGAGCGGTCATAACATGGGAATGCAAATCCAAACGAAAAGAGGAATTCTTGGAACAAAAGGGAAAACAAGCCAACAAAGCAGTTAACTGTAAATCAAGAGTGTGTTCTGACCACTGGATGATGGATGCTGGCTGCAGTGTTTGTGTTTACTGGGGTATCGAATGCTGTTTATGAGCACAGGCGTTACCATGGGAGCAGACAGACCATCCAGGGGTCGTGTGACGGAGGCCTCGGGCACTCCGTCATCACCGAGTGGAGCTCTCTGCTTTGATTTCCTTTATTAGGTCCCTCATGTTTGCCTCTGTGTGCATGTGTGTATTCGTGTGTGTGTGTGTGTCGGGGTTGATTCACTTAACGGGTGCTCGCGTCCCTGATGATTAATTTAACAGTGGAATGTTACCCATAAACGCTGAGTGACATATCAGAGCGTTGTTAAGTTTTTTAGTCGCAGCACTCTGGTTTCGTACAGACTATCTGTCTTTGATCACACATATAGTGTGTGACAGACCAGGCCACGCATGACACATACTGCAGAAACACAGTAAACTGTTTGCTGTGGTTAGTACAGTACATGGGCCAAAGTCTTTAACAAGCTCAGTATTGCTGTTTTGGAGTTACCTCTGTGTTGCCTGGTGCAGGCTAAAGCCAGACATGAAAACAACGGGCTGATATTAATTCATTTCAGTGGAATCGCCTGTAAAATTTCCCTATTTTGTAGGGTTCAACTGTGCAAATTCGCACTGTGCAAATTTGTTTCTTAACAATCCTGACCTTTATGGGAAAAGGAAAGTCCTAAACAAAAGAAGCTATTGTATCAGATGTGTTGCACCATCCAGTTTTTATATAAACCAACAATACACAATTCCAGCACCTGCACCTATTTTCTGTAGCCAAGACTCTTCCATTTAGAAATTGTGACTTTGATCTTAAAAGAGTTGACAGTGAGTGGAGACTTCACATATGTATTGACATGGTTAGAAAAAGCATACGTACGCTCTATGATACAAATGCAGTCTGGACCTATCACCATCAAAGTTTTAAATGACTTTGCAGCTCACAAGCAAAGCTGCAGAAAACCTTACTGAAAGATTTAAACACTGCGGCAACAAGACCCTCAGCTTCCAAATGTTGTTAAAGTCAACAATCATGGTCTTCACCATGAAATACGTCAATTACATCATTCAAATATGCACATTCCTCTGTCATTGGCTGAGGCCTCGGCTAACTGCCAAATGGGAGGACAAAAAAAAAAAAAAATTGATTTATCATCACACTAATATGAGGAACATGGCCACAGAGTAATTTTGATTCAGACATTAACTCAGTGTATCTGTCTACTGTATCTGTCAATCACTTGGCAATGCTAAAAGAATTTGGGAAAATAGAAAACTGAAGCTCACTGAACATGAGAGCTGGCAAAGGAGATCTTAGCAAATATAAAGAAGTCTAAACATTTTTCCTACAGTGACAAAAAAATAAAAAGCTGACACCACAGTTATATAGTTTACTTAATTAGTTAAGGAGAGGCTAGCCACACTATTTTCCCTGATTATGAATTATGGTAATGAATGAAAGCAGAACATCTGGTATATTTATTTACTGCCTTTTTTCTATTTTCTTCCATATGTCAATATCTTTTATGTTCTGCCTCTCTGATGAGATTTTCCACTTCGCAAATTTGCATCGAAAAGCAACAGTTTGACTCTTTAGCTCCACCTGTTGAGTTATAAGCAATGAGATCACGTTTGCCTCCGGAGCAGACTGACTCTGAGGTGTTTGTATAACTAAATGTCCAGGCTGAATGCAGACAGGATGTTATGATAGGCCCACTTTCACAAACAGGAAGCATTTTAACCCAAGCGACAGTACAGTTTGCAGTATTTTGATTATGATTTGTTTAGACCCCAGCAAAATCCCCCCCCCCCGCCACCCCCCCCCCCAATAGTATTGTATGCAAATGCATGATTTACTTTGTTACACTTGCCTGCTGCTGGAAGTGATGAAACATGGACGCTGGATCCATTTAATGCGATGAAAGCTTTTTTTTTCTTTTTTTTTTTTCTAACATTCCTTATCAGGTGATGTTTGGGTTTTTCGAGCTGATACGGAATGTGGGAAGTTCATTGTTTTGTCATGTCACTCAGGCCAACTAGAGTGGAAATGAACACTGTTGGCTGTCGTTTTATTTTGAAAAAGAAAAAAAAAAGTTCATATCAGAATGTTAGCTATGAAAAACTATCCTTGAATAGTTTTGCTAAAATCTATTATTTTTTGCTCCCTCTTTTGTCCGATACAGTTTTATATAATTACTTGAATTTATGCCATTACACCCATGCATCTCGTGCATGTTTCTCTTTCTGCTTTGCACCATTGCAGTAAAATTGATTTCCTCAGATTGTCTGATCGCGCAGTAAGAGCAGGAAGCAGGAAGTGCTTGTTGCCATGGCACAGCGTGAATGTTATGCTCTGACAAACACTGCTCAGTGACACTTGGCAAGCAGCGTTGTTACCGTCTGGACCGCCCTGCGAAATGTGCAGACGCGTGTGCGTGTATCCGCGTCTGTGCGAGTTTTCCTGCCTCCTTAATGCGTCGCTTCCTCCGTCTATTTGTCTTCTCACAGACGGGCGGCTGACTTTGCACAGGGGGCTCACGGGAGATAAGCCTCAGAGGTCACGGAGTGCTCATAAAGAACTCCGCTCATTGACCAGCTCGTTGTTTACAGAGTCTCTCGACCTTTACATCGATGAATGTCAGTCCAGCTCGTAACAAAAATTTAATGAATACTGGACAAATGGAAGGAATAAATCCAACCTGTCACATTTCTGGCTCCAAGAAGTATAATCATTGATGCTAAATCAGTTGGGTCTCAACCTGAAGACCGTCAAGAGAGGTCAAGAGAGATCTGTGATTTATAGCATTACTCAGCGGGAGTTTGGAGGGGGGGCGTTACAGGCGCCCCAGGGAAGATGGATTAAGTGAGGGCCCCGACCTCTGCCTCCCTCTCTCCCAGGAACCCTCTGCTCTTTATCCCTGGAAGTCACCCCTGACAGAGGCCCTATTTGTCCAATTCACATTTGCTCTTTGTCAAAAACAAAAAAGTAATGATAGGATGAAGGACAGGACTGTGTGTGTGTGTGTGTGTGTGTTACGTGACAGCACTTTGATAGCTACACCCACAAGCTTAATGCAAAGTGGTGGGCATGTTCAAGAACACATGCAGCGGACTGTCAAAAAGTGCCTTTGATTGCTCCGAGGCTGGCTAGTGTCATGTACCCCAGTGTGGGTATATGTGAGGTCGACAGTCTAACTACACACTGGGGAGCAGAGACTTTATAACCGACCTGTAATCACCTGTCACCCCGCAATCCTCTAACTACCTCTGAGGTCACGCGAGCATGTGTGTGGTTTTCAGTCTGAGAAAAGAGGCAGACAGACACATGGGAAGAAAGAAATACTTAAACCCATTTATCATCTTAGTTACAAGACAAATGCACAGAGAGAATTAGTATTAGCTTGAAATTTCTTGCTAGACATTAGAGTGCAAAGTAAGTGAGTCTCTTAAAGCTTTTGGAATGTATAACAAATGTTTCGGGCGCCGTTTTTCAGTGTTTTTACATTCCAGGCATACAGTGATGAGGGTCATTTGTCTTATGTGGTCATTTGTGTGAGTGCATGCGTGCGTGTGTGTGTGTGTATGTGTGTGCAAATGTGCGCGGGCGGAGCACATAGGATGGGAAACAAAGCGATTTTGGCCAAGGGATTAGGTATAAATGGGTGTACTGCGAAAGACAGGAAAAACAAAGTGAAGATAGATAAAGTGAGAGGGTGGAGTGAGGCGGAGAAAATTAAAGGAAAATAAATGGGAGGGTAGAGAGGCAAGAAGAAGCGGAGGAACGGAATAGGGTGGAAAATAGTGGAAAAAATAAGGAGGGCAGGAGGGAGGGCTGAGGGCCTGAGGGAGTGGCAGCGAGGGTCGTTTGAGTTGGAGCGAGAGGAGAAGGGGCTTTGGGAAGGGAAAGGGAGAGAGGGACACTGTGAAATGTTGAAAAACCTCACAATTGATGGTGTTTGATTTCCACAGTAATTACCATTCCTCTGGCTCCGTGCATTCCCAATCTGGGCCTATCTTATATCCACGCCACATTCCGCAAATGATTAGCTGGCCCACTGCTTCTCCCTGCTGCCCACGTACCGAGTCTGCGAGAATAGACAGGGAGAATTTGGGTTTAGATGCTCCTTGATGCAACAGAAACGGGGGGAAAATTTGCACAAGTACCTTAAAAACTCGGCTGTCATCTCATACTAAAAAAAATACCTGTGACATGAAAGGTGCAGGACCATTCCTAACAGCATTGGCCACGGGGGTTCGTAATATCCTTGCCCTCATGTTGAGAAAAAGAAAAAATGAAATGGAGGAAAAAGAAAGACAGAAAGAGAACACGAGAGCTGCTGTGCCAAGCTTATTCGCACACAGCTCCAACAGCAGCCGTGCTTAGCTGTGTGAAAAGAACTGGCTGCAGTCGTTTAGAAAAACGTCCACTTCACTTTTCCCTGTTGATAATTCGTCACCAGAGCAGAGCTGGTGTGTGTGAGGCCAGTACATTCAGCCCATCAGAGCTGACTGCTGCCGGATGATCAGTTTAGTGTATGTGTGATATTTGTTTGTGTATACAAGCTCTTGCAGTGTGTATCCTCTCGTGGTGTTTGTGTGCAACTGCACAATAAAGAGTTAGTGTGTGTGAATACTGCCACATGCAGAGGAGCAGACTGTAGATCAGCAGGCCCCGAGACCCACGAGCACCTGGAGGTCTCCGGCCCCAGCCACCATCCCATCAACCCTGTCATCAATCACTGCCCAGTTACACTACAGGGGGCTTCATTGTATGTCCCATAAGCCTGCAGAACAATAAAGTGGCCCTCATAGTTTCCAATATTGCACAGGGCAGCATGAGAACGGGCCCATACTGTAAGCTTCTGTACGCTGAGCAGAGTGAAACTATAAAACAGACGTACACATACGTATGCAGACCTGCACCTCACATGGATATATCAACTAGGCGCAAACAGGATGACCTTCTCGGATAGCAATGTTCTACACCCAGGGGTGATTCTGCACCACTGCAGTCTAGACAGAACACCCCGAGGTACCCTGCTCTGTTACTTATTTTCCCCTTCCGTTCTCACTGACGGCCTCTCGGGGACTGTGGACTGAACTGTTATCTAATATAACCACCACGGCGGTGTTGACGGGTGTTTATTTATTTACTTATTTATTGTCTTCTCCTGGGTCTTGGACTATGGATCCATTCTCAGTGGGGGTGGGAAGCATGTGGGCCAACTGTGCTTACGGTACTGTGAAATTTTGTAAATGTCTGGAACAATGCTTCTGCTTCCTGCTGCAGTGTGAGTAGCAGGGTCACAACATGCAACTTTTTAATACACACTGTTGCCCATAAAGTTGGAATAATTTTGTTTTCAAACACAATCCTCTGGTTATTCCTATTTAAATGCATCAGTAATCACTTTTGACCAGGTGCAATGATTACATTATGTGTCCCAATTACCCGGGTGAAATGAAATAAATCACATTGTCACAATCATTTCATGGAAAGAGGTATAAAATATTTTATTCCAACTTTACAAGCAACAGTGTACATGTCAACATATATGTGTTGTTGGAGTATTACCCAGTTCTTCTAATCAAAGCTGCTAGCAATTAAAACAGCCTGATCAACTCTTCATGGTGTTTTTAAGCCTGAATTGCACTATTATTTCTTTGGATTCAAGCCTCTGTTGTGCTTTGTTTATTTTCGTTTTCTTGTGAAATGAAATGGAAGGGGTAATCCACCGACAGGCTGAACAGATGGATGGAAACTTAACAAAATTTTTGATGTAAAGGTATCCTGCAGAGTTTTTGACCACTAGTAGCACTTTGGAGCAATGGTCCCTTGTTTTCTTTTTATTTTGCACACATGCACATGTACAGCACAAGCCATTCCCATCCTGCTGTCGGTGTTATAATATTCCGTTGATTGACAGATGATGGCTGTAACATGGCAACAATGAGAGTGAAGAAGATTGTTAGCAAAGAGAACATGGGTGTAAACAATGCATGATTTAAATAGATTTAAAAAAATTGGCTTTGCAGATGAGGAAAGGAAATGCATTCAGTATGTTTGTTGAGTGTAGGATACGCACATTGGATTTTGGTGAGAAACGCTGAATGTAAACAAAACTGTTTACAAGAAAGCTCCTCAGGTACCTGAGGATAGACCAGTGAGAAACCTTCATCTCTGAAACATATTTTCATCAAGTTTGAGGATATATGTGTGTTTTCACAGAAATGGGGACTTTTTCCCTGGAGTAGTTTTGTGCTAAGACCATACATGGAGTTCGACAGTCGCTTGTAGTATTTCAGCTTACAATTTTACACTGTTATTCAGTATTTTCCTTTGCCAAAACTAAAGAAATCATTGTGGTAGGAAAATATTTTGGTTTGTTTGTCCTTGAAAGAGAAGCCATGCGAATTTCTGCATTAAATAACAATGGAAACACATTTCGTGAATAAATAATGACACACCATTTATAGCAAAGTGTTTCCTGATGCAGCTAAGTTCTTTTTATCGGCCCTATTTTCTTTGCCAGTCAAAGCACACCTAACTCACATTACATTGTTTAGTTACATGTTTATGTAAGATTGCCTGCACAGCTGGGTGGAAACATGATTATGAATTACATCTACCCAGACTCTTCAAACATCTCTGCAGTGGTTTTTGTGTTGTTGATAATTTCTGACTGAAAAAATGACCAAATATGTTTATTTTACTCTAAAGAATTGCACAATAGAACTTTCTACAACATGTTTAAACAGGCCCAGTTAAACCCAAAGCTGTGGATTCCTGTATAAATGGGAAATGACGGATGAAAGAGATGGGGCTGCTGCTGTTGGAGAACTTTCGGGCAGATTATCAACATTTCTTCTCCCTGAGACATTGAATATTTGGAGAAGTGACAGTTGTGTATTTGGGTAAGGATGAGAAAATTCGTTTAAGCCAAAATAGAGGAGGGAAAATGAAAGTGAGAAAACAAACAGTGAATTCGGTTGCACACTTCAGTTGTGCAATGATTGCAAATATGAAATACATTTTCCCTCACTCTGTCGTTCAAGGACAAGCTCGCGCTTTCCCTCTGCCTTGAATTCTCTCTCTTTTATCCCTCTTTTATAATCCTTGCTTCAACCCCACAAAGCAAGTTTTTTTTTTCCACCTCTTCTCCTGGGAGCTAGGATAAATATTTAGTGTTTCCCTGTTCCACGCTTGTGTCCCACTGTATCACATGCTTTCTTTTTCCGCAAGTGGTCACAGGTGTAGCTACGCTCACAGCTTTGGAAATGTTTTCCCTCTACTAGGTTTGATCGATATATCCGGAAGAAGCTCGGAGCGATGCCACGGTCTGGGATTGCACAGGATTTTGGAATTATCCGCTGATGGGTTGCAAAGGGTCTGGTGAAACACTCGTCAGCAACAGGCTTTGATCAGGCGTGCCGGGAGAGGACAGGAGCGACACTGACCGAATATATTTTGACTGGCCCGAGTGAAAAAAGGCTGGCAGCGAGTGTTAGAACGGGCACAGAAAAGCAGAAAGTGTAAAACTGAATTTGTCAGACCTAACGGGACTTTTCGGTTTCATGCCGTCTGGGTCTTATTTTATTTTTTTTTTGTTTTGACCATCCTTCCTGTCCATATTCATAATATTTTACTAAGTTAACTGCTAGGATGTTGAAACATGGAGACTAAAGCAAAAAAAAAAAAAAAAAAAATCAAATGTGCGGTAAAATTATTACCAAAACTGTAACCACTATAAACATAAATCACTATTAACAAACTGAAACTTGTGTTGAAATTCAACTTAACGTACTTACCTATAGTTTTTGTCTACAATGATGGGTCATTACTAAGATTTTTGGGTGTGCTTAGTTTTGGTTTTATTTCCAAATAAAGTTTAAATAATGGTTTTTACACACAGGAAATTTGACCTCTACATCCGAAAGTAGTGAACACACACACACCTGGAGCAGAGGGCAGCTGTGGTGCAGCGCCCAGGGAGCCATTTGGGAGTTTTGTGCCTTGCTCAAGGGCACTTCAGCCACGTATGTTGAGGGAGGGGAAAGTACTGCCCCGCAGCTGCCCCCGTGGTCTAGAGGTTGTGTTTATGACCTCATGTTTCCTGCCCTGTCAGGTTTGATTGTAGAAACATCGTCTTGTTTCCAGATGGGAGCAGTTTTTTCAGTGATGTCACTATTGACCAAAACTATGTAAATGCAACCCAAAATAATCAAGAGAGATTTGACTTGAAAAGCCAATCCACCCATATCACCCCTTGTGGTAGCCATTGAGATAGTTTGATTTTACTTGCCATGGTTTTGAGCTACCCACCAAAAATTGGGACCTGTGAGGGACCAAGCAGCAAAACACAGGACACAGAGTTTTGGATTTTTTTTATTTTTATTCGCTCAACAAAAGAGAAAAAGGCAAGGCAACAGTAATAGTTGAATTTAGTGCCTAATCTGACCTCAACAAACATCAAACTGAAGTCATCAAAGACAAAACTGACCTAAACGAGACATTAGACGACACAGTATACACTGGCTGAACCAACATTTGGTGGTAAAACGAACTAAATATGTGCACTTCATCTTGAGCCCAAATACAAAATCAAACTGTGTTGGTTCTTTAATCATATAAATGATGCCTGTAACTGTAGGTAAAATCTAAATCACTACAAAAGTAAAAAAGAAAGTGAGGGTCGGTGCTGGTGTGACCATCACAAGGACATTATTTAGAGAAAGACAAGCTTGATGAAGCAGCACAGACAAAGTTTCACTCTTCTCCATTGTACTGAGATAGCAGAAGAATTCTGGGCACAAGAAACTGAAAGTATGTGCAAAGGCGGATACACAACAGGTAAACAGAAAAATATCTGTAATTTGGGTGATCTTACCCTTTATCTGGTGTATAATGAGGAATGTTCAGTAGCAGTTTTGAATGTGTTTTCTTTTGGTAGAGGAGGGATTTCTGTCACCACTTCACCTCCTTCCAAGGTGAGTGGAGAAGTGGAAGTGTCTTCAGATGTCACTCACTTGTAGTATAAAGAACAACATCATTGTGAGACCAACACATTTGAGTTTGTGGTTTTAATTAGGGCTGTTGCATTCGGCTTGTTTTGGAGCTGTGGAGCTTTTGGAGCTTGTTTTTTTTTTTTTTTTTTTTGGAACAATTTATTTATTGAAAACTGTACTTGTAAAGCAGGCGTGTGCACTGAGACGCTGTATGTCCTTCCTCACAAACATGGAAACACATTGGCTAAAGTCCTCTGTCTTGCTGTGTCACTCCCAGCATGAAGCAGTAGTTTCATTAAGGAAACTGAGTTTACATCATTGCAGTGATAAGCTGTGTTTTGCTCTCATAGGACACCTTCATCATGGAACTAGACAGCACTGAAGCAGTCACCTCTCTCTTCTCTTCATGAGCGACCTGACATTAAGGCTGGTGGGTGATTATGTTTATTTCATTAAGCAAATGCTGCATTCTTCTGTCTCTCTTTACACTCGTCTTTTCATGCACCATCACACATGCACCTCATAATCCTATCTTTTACAAAAACTATCCACCGTAGCCTTTCAGGTTTCTTTCCTCTATTCTGAACTATGGCAAAAATGTGTCTGTGTTTTTCCTTTTTAGGAATTGGAAAGAATTCTCCAATCATTCTCTCTCTTGTCTTTTTTTTTTTTTTCCACCCACCTTTCATTTACAAAAGCATCAGCAGTGACGAGGAGCATGTCTGGACTTCTGTGCAGAGATAGCAGTCAAAATAAACCCAGGGGAGATGCGCTGGACCAGATGAAGTGGAAAGGTACGCCACTGAGTGACTATGAATTGCTCTGTTGTGAGAGGAATGGGCAGTGAGGCGGCTGGAATAGTTGGCATTGTTGAGAGACTTCATGGGATTCTGGGATGATAAAATAATTCCCCCAGCCACCATTCATCTGTTTTCTTTTTCTCTGGCAAATTATGTCATCACCCAAACTGGACCTGTCATCCCTCCATGACTGGTTAAGCAATGGTGCATGATGGATTTGTCGTCCCCCCCCCCATCAGGCCAGTGGCATCCAGTGATGCTTGACTGCATATAAGTAAGATTTGCAGAGAGCAGGGGAACAAAAGTGAGAGAGGACATAAAGATGAAAAGGAAACTCGCACGTGGTATCTGTTCGTTTATTTGGCCCAGACAGAGAGAAAGGGAAAGCTGTCCAGGGAGCAATGTGTGTGTTTGTTTTAACTGCCAGGTCAAATTCAGGGCAAGGGTCATATGTATTTAAGTGGCCCCAAGGCTGTTCTCACTGATGTGGGAGAGGAGGAGAGAGGTTTGAACGGGGTGGAACGGCACCCCCAGTGATCTTTTATCGCTGGATCCTCCGCCAAAGTGTTTGACCTGCAGCTATCAATCGGGGACTCTCATAGGTAGTTCAGAGGACACGGAGACAGTGGGGGGGGGAGTCACAGAGTGTCCATGTGAAAATAACAGAGTTTCAGTTTCCACAACTTAGATTCTGCATCAAATGTTGACTGCGCTCTCTGTTCTCCATTTTTATAAAGAACGATGTGATGTTCACCCTGATACACTGTACATACTGTAGCCGCCCTTCTGAGTTACATTACGTGTAATCCTCCACTGTGCTTCGAGGAAGATGCTATCGATGGCAACAGATTCCAGTCTCACCCCCTGCACTCTCCGATCCAATCATAGCGATTCCTACAACATTTTCAGCATTCTTTGCCCACACTGGCATACCTCCTGAAACTTGGCCCTTTGACACAGACAGCGAGGGGAAAAGCCAAAGAGCGGTCACCCAAAGTTGGGAACGATGAGTGTGTTATTCAACAGAAGCAGGGACGTCTGGATATTACAACATAATGGCGTGTTAAAACACAGGTTTATATGAGATCCCTGATGCACAGGCTCAGACTTATGAGTCACAGACCTCGAATAAAAAGTATAAAAATATGGACATTGTTTCAAAATGATCTAATGCTTCACATGTCATTTTCTGCCTCTGAGCAGGCAGGTATTTGCCATAGAAAGGTTCACAGCTTATATAAGCTAGATGGGCCTATAAAACTTAGCCTAAGGTGTATTATGCCTCCTGAGTGGATACACCTGGCCGGGCATTTGCATGTGCACATGCCAGCGTGTGTGTGTTTGTGTGTGCATATAGTACAGTTAATGTGCTTTAGAATTTTTTCACTCTGCTTCTGTTTGAGTTGCTGGTTGTATGGCTAAGTCAAGACGCAGTGTCAGTTTAGTCTCAGTTTTGACATTTTGACATTAAAACTAATCACCTCTTACTGAGACCAGGCTTCTAGCCACACTTCATTAAAAGAGCATTAAAGCAAAAGCAAGTCAAAACCCCACTGAACGTTCACAGGGCACATTCATTTTGTTTTTAAAGTTAGTTTAAACTTTACCTTTTCACTGGAGCAATTTTTGATAAATTCCATTTTTTTGTGAAACAATTGCATATAAAAAATAATTGTACCAACAAAAGGGTTGCAACATTGAGAGGTACTGTACAGATCACAAATAGAGAAATCCAAAATAAAATGGCCTGGAAGATGTTAAATGGAGCGTCCTAATGAACATTATAAACACAAAATTGGTTTGACAAACAAACTCTCAGCCCGTCCACTCACTAGATTTCTTTTGGAGCGCTTTGGAGTTTGTAAGTTCATTTTAGTAAACTTGAACTTGAGTCAAGTTCAACTCCCTCCGCATTAGCATCCCACTGAGCCAGCACAGTGTTCCCATTTAAATGAATTGGATTTTTCACGCAGTGCTGTTGCTTGTCTGAACACGGCTTTTAAACTTCTTATTGTATTACCCCAATTTAAACCATTTGGTGAAATAAAAACTAAAAACTAAAATATTTCCCTGCTATTCACGTGTGTGGGATCAACCATAGAAGGATGTTTCTGCTTTGTCGGTCCAAAATTGAGGAAGCTTGAAGAACTTTTTTCGGTGTAGGCACCAGGTAAATGGTGTGGTGATGTGTACGTAACATTTTAAATGTCAAAGTATGACTTCTGGACGGATTGTATGCCCACATCTTTAGGATAAACACAATCTCAAAAATTACACTGGATTAACGGTGGTAGGCAGAATTTCGGTTTAGCTCAGGTGAATAGCCCGTTAAATGACCTTTCAACTTTTAGCTCCCAAGGCCATTAGTCAGTCTGTATCTCCTTCAGATATTCATCTTTTTATCTGTTTTTTGGTTTGAGGTGGTGATATGTGTGTCAGTAAAAGCTGACATGCTTGGAAATGTTTTCTCTTGCTTTCCCAAGAGCTGCAGTTTGATGAGCTTCCAGCTCCTTCTCGTGTTCTGAGGCAATGATACACTGCGATGGAATGTTTTCATTCAGCATTGGCCTTTTGCAGCGACCTGACAAGCATTTAAATAAGAATAGGATTGGGAGTTCTACTTTTGGACTCCGATTTTTAAATGCAATTTGCAGATATTTTGTTGTTCCCCGTTTGTAATGAAAGACATGTACAGAAAGACTAAAGACGATGTGTGATGAGAATCTGATTTTCCTTTATTGAGACTTGGCTACAGAAGGATCAACAAAGCTGCTGTTTGAAACTTTCTGACGAGTTCAAGTCGGTTGCTGGCTGATCAGGACAAGATCAACTGTCTTTCTCGGAAGTCACACATATGACTTTTATTTTCTTCTGAAAAAGGGAACTCACCCAACACACAGAATAACACCTAAAGCAATGCGTCTTTGGCACTCCGACTGTTTCCTGTTACATTTTAAATTGATGATAAGGCTGTTTCTCACCTCACACAGTGTGTTTTTTATCCCTGAAAAGATATGCAGAGATGGAAGCAGAGGAGAAAGGGCCCCCACAACAAAGAGCCGACCATAAACTGTGGGATTCTTACTCATATTATGGTGTCGAGTGTCCTCTCGGTGGCTTTTGATCAGGGGCATTAGATTATACTTTTAGCTCCTCTCTTTGCAAATTCCAGTTGTGTGACTCGGCCAGTGGTGTCTCCTTTAATATTTCCACACACTCAGGCACACACACACACTCTCTCAAAAACACTTCATCAGCATCAGCAGATATCTGGACACGTTTGGCTTTGTATTTCATCGGTTTAGTGTTTCTTTTGTTCATTTTACTGCTAATCAGACCTGAGGCATAACTCACACAAAGAGGAAAACCCTGCCACTTTAGTGTGAAATGCTGCACCAACTCCCGCAGCGAGCGCAGCTTTGGTGGCCCCATCCAAATAAACTCAAACCTGCAAGCCACGTTTTTTTCGGCACATCTTCAACAAGAACCCTTGATGTCTCCTTTGTGATTTCACCTCATGGGAACCCATGAAACACCTGGAGCATTCCTCAGAAACTATTCATACAGAGAAGACATGAAGAAGGTATGAAGGTAAAGGTTGCAGCTGCAGGCTGTTTCTCCTGCTGAAATACAGCGCAGTTCCTCATGTTCCACCCACTCTGTCTCTCTTCAGGTCAACAGTAAACCAATCCCACTAATGAGCAGGCTAAAGACAACACGACGGGATCGAAGCTGAGAAAAATCAGCTCTGTTGCAGCATAAACTTGAGAGGGAAAGCCATCATATGCAATGTATGTATGTGCGCTTCTGGCTGCATGTCCGTGTGCAATTCATTCATCTTTTATGGCCTTTACAGTCGAGTACTTGGTATGTTATATGTGTGTTTTTAATGTAGCTGAGCTCTAATTTATGCGCGTCCCAGTCTTCATGTGTGGTCTCCCAAAAGCACTACATGTGGCCGTGGTTAAAAGTGGATTATTTCAATTGTTCAAAAAATTTAGCAAATATCTTCATCCCCCTGCCCTCCCTCTGCTTGTCACCTCCGTGGAAAACAAATGGAGTCTAATGGCATTCTTTGCATTCTTGGTGCGCGGAGCTGCTGTTTCCGTATTTCACGGATCTGAATGGTGTGGCCCAGGCAGTCTGGAATTCCTGGCTGGGAGATCAGAGGCCTTGATTTATCAGGATGTACTCTCTGTAAGGTGTGTGCACGGTCAGGGGAAACTCGGATACACACACCTGCTTGAATTTAGAAAAAGATCTTTTGCACGAGTGTAAACTGGAGTGAAGCCCCCGTCACTGATTCATGAAGTCACCAAATCGGGGGTTCGGTGTGGTCTGGTTAGCATTTGGTAGCATTTGTGGTTACATGTGCACAAAGAAGTGGCAGCACAGGTGTAGTATTTTACGTCTGGATGTGCACTGTGTACTGGAGGGTAATAGGGTGGGATTATGAAAAATCTGTCGTGCATTGCCAGTGGGTTCGATGGCCTAGTAATAACTGTGGCAAATCAAAACAGCTCTTCTCTTCTCATTTAAAGCAGCGTCCCTTTTCACCAGTGGAGATTTTACCTCTGTAACTCAGTACTGATGGATGCGTCATCCAATCAAAAACATGCTTACCAAATAAAATAATTGCTGCCTTGATAACTTTTGAGCGATGTAAAATTCTTCCTCCTAATATCCTAAACTGGTGTGCAGTGTTTTGGCATCTAATAAGCCTTCAAACCATGGATCTGTTACTCAGACTGAATTGTAGATTGTATTTCATGTCTCAGCGGTAAGTCAAACCACACACAGCCGTTAACGCAGCCCCATGCATTTTCTTAACTCAGGGCAGAACAAACCTCATACATGGTGATGGAGAGACATGAACTTGTCAATAGTCTTTAGTCTCCTCCTGTATAACACATAATTCATGAGCCAACGTATCCCTCCACTCCCACAACGAAGCAACTAGCTGTATGATTCTTTCCTGCCTTGTTCTCTGACGACCTAGCAGTGTTTTTCTTCATGTGACAGTGCGACCTTTGTGGCTTTACAAGAGGATTTTGTTCAGTCCTAAGCATTGGTCCACCCCAAATTACTGTACATGAGCCAATCAGTGTGTTTAGCACACACGGCACAATACCAAATATGCTACAAAATCTGCTAAAAATAATAATGACTTAGGGTCTTAGACTGGCCATATTAGACTACGATAGATTGATTCATAAGCATACTGTATATACACGGTAATTATATGTGATTTTAACTGATTTTATCTTTAGATTATATCTGCCACATGCAGTTAATTTGTGTTAAGTGCTTCCAGAAGCACTAGTTTAAAAACTACAACACGTTACCTTGTTTTATATTAAAGTAGGTAGGTCTGTCTGTTGTGTTTGGGAAATTAAGCTCCAACAGAGAGGGAGAGAGATGCCATGAATAAAATGAAGAGATATATACAGTATTAGTGAACTACCAGTGCAACCAAATGCACCCAACCTCTCCATTTAATTGAAGAAAAGCTTGGCAATTTGCTGTAGAAAGCCCTCTTTGCAGTGGGAATGTGAAACCATTCATTTAGACAAGACCAGCTTGGATATGTGTCCCTGCAAGGCAAACACAGTCAACACAGTTATGATGCTGGGGGCAAAATTAATCACCAAGTTTTCCATACAGGAAGCCGCCTCATTCACAGAAGTCATGAGGTAAATGCCCAAAAGGTTCTGGCTGGTTATTTTGGGAAAGCACAAGCTCTTAACCTTTTGAGGGTTGACGTGGAAGAAAATGATGAGGGTAGCAACTGCACACTTTGCCGAGCTGTTATTTTGAAAAACAGTAACGTTAGGCTGAAGTGGCTCGAGCAGAGTCGTAAGTGGTATTCTGCAAAATTTGCTTGTGTTTGCTCATAATGTCAGTGACAGTTTTGACTGTTGAACACATTCCCAATTTGACAGCTTCATCATGGTGAGTTTTGTTTTTCCTCCTCCAGAGTGGAGGCCATGAAGGAGTGCTGAGTCATGTCTTTGAGGTGGCTGGAACTCTGTAAAAAAAAAAAAAAAAATCAGTTGTTCACCAGTGGTACCCAGGTCCCAAGCCCAGCACTTTTACTCAATCACAACCAGCTGTCCACATGCCTGAAAACACATAGTAAGCCACAAAACTTTGTTAAAATAAAGAGTGAACCTGCTTTAAAAGCCCCAGATGTATAGCTGCCTGCTGTTTTCGCTGAGGACTGGAGCCACTCCTGAAACACCTGCAGCTTTCAGGAGAGTGCTCTTCTGAGGCCTCTTAGTACTTACTTACCGTAAATGATGCTTTTTGCACATTTTAGTGGCTGTAAAGAAAAATTAAAATGTTTTTCTTCTGATCTTATTATTTATATGTTAAATGTACGAAAGATGTCAAAACGGCAAGGTTTTCTGTTTGAAATATCGAGGTGCACCAATCTATATAAATTGTAGCAATAAATTTTTCATTTAATTCGCAAAGTTGAAAACTCACTTGAATGTAACACTTTTTCAGTTTAAGGCCAAATACTTACCGGTCTCACTGCGGTCAAACTTAGCTTGTGTTCCCCCGCAACCTCAAGGCCAACACCAACGGCATCATGAAAATACCAGACGGGTGACAAACCAAAGGGAAAAGCCTGAATAAATGAGCAGAGAAACATAATGAATACAGCTGCTTCCACACACTGCATGGTACAATTAAGCAATTAACATCGAGTCATGCTCTGTGGCATGTGTAAAAATGCCGAGCAGACCCAGCTGATTCTCATTTTGTTTTAAGATGGCAAGAAGAAAAGAGGGTTCATTGTTGGGGTTCGAATGGCAAGAGCTTCAGTCACAAAGACTGCTCAACTGGCCAGGAACAGTGACTAGAGTGACATCTGTATTTAGATCTAACTCTCAAAAAATAGGGTCGGAGGTTGTGGTCAACAGCGCACGTTTAATGACCGTGATGCTCGTGTGATATATAAGAAGACACAGGAGACTGAGAATTAACGTGACAAGGCTGAGTCAGCAAGAACAGTCCATCAACGGTTACATAGAGAGGGATGTTTATGCTAGGGTTGCGGTGCCTAAACCTTCAGTACGTACACAAACCATTGGCACTGGTCTACAGAGATGTATAATGATATGATCAGATGAGTCATCCTTCACCATATTCTCCACAAGCGGGCGGGTGCATGAAGAGAATGATACAGACCTGAATGATTGTGACCCCTGCAGTGAGGGGATAAAGTGGCTCTGTTATTCTGTGGGAGGCATTTTGCTGCGTGGTTAGTGTCCAGCTGTCCGTTTAGAGGGACAGGTCACTGCAAATCAATACAAAGTTGTTCTGAGTGATGACCTTTATCCTATGATGAAACCATCTAACCTGATGGGAGTCTTCTCTTCCTGTATGCCAATGCTTACATCCATAGGGCACGAGGGGTCGCTGAATGGTTTGATGAGTGTGAAAATAATGTGAGCTATGGTCTTCACAGAGACCAGATCTAAACCCAATTTGAACACCAATGGGAGATTTTCGTGTCTGGCAGCACTCTTTACCATGGTGTTCATCCCTCCAGTGGAATTAAGAGGCTCAGAGAATCAAAGCCAAGGAGTGTTGAAGTTGTTCTGGCCGCACGTGATGGCCCAACATTTACTAAGACACTTTATATTGTTTTTTATTTTTGTCGCCTGTCTGAAGTCACCCCACGGGAGCGTGCACGCTTTAAATTTCTAGAGGCAGATGAAATCAGAGAGAGGCAGCGGCCATTTTGCATCAAATAACTGCCAAAAAGCTATTCTGGCTTATCCAGTTCAGGGAACCCATCCTAGGATGCACTATGTAGATGGGAAGGTACGTCTTGGCTAATAAGGCTTACAACACTATCTTGTGTAAAATGAAAATAAGCTAACCAAACTGTCAAACTGCAGTAATCTTACTTTTTTTTAACCAAAGGAATCAATATGAATTTTCCATCAGTATTGATACATCATATTTTTGCATTTTTAGTTCTGGAAACCTACTGTCCTGTACATCGCAAAGAAGGCTAGTCAACATCAGCATCAGTACCTTATACTTGGTAGAATAGAACTGACGTCACAACTGACGATGTTCGACACCAACACCAGTAGTGCTGTTGCAGTGCATTTAACACAACAAAGTTAATGCAGAAGCTCTAGGGCCTTCACACACATCCTGTAATAGCAGTAACATGCGGATTACTGACTGACTTATCTGAGCGCACACAAAGAACAATCCGTACACCTTAGTTACACATCTTTATTTAGTTGGAAATGTATTCTTTTAAACTTTTGCCTGTTTTTTCTCAGTTCCATTTGAAGACTTTTAATAGCTACAAGTGCTACATGCATGAATCGTAAACCAGCTTCTTGAGTTGAGCTCATAGTCTGAGGTATTTCTGAACACATTTTTGGATATAGCCACTGAAAAGCCACACACGTGCTTAAGCATGGGAGAAACTCGGCGGGTCTCACAGAAATCATACTGTCAGGCACTCAGTCATTCAGGCTAACACACACCCACACACATGTACACTCACACACACATCATTCCACAAGTTTAACTCTCTAGCTAACTCAATAATGACCTTTAAAAAGTATTCTCATTATCCCTAAAGCAAACAGGCATCCCTATAAAAAAAAAAAAAAAAAAAAAAAGGTTAAATGAGATTCTGTAAAGTCAAATATACATGTATTTTACGGCCTGCTATTGGATCCACATGCCAGGGGTAATTTAGGAGAGAACACACTTCTACTTCTGTATCCCTATGACTTTTTGATTGTTACAATTACATGTGCATGGCTCTTGTTAAGACTCCTGACCGTTTATGGTTTCCGGCTGAGTACACAGGTTCAGATATTTTTTTCCTTCTCATTCAAGCAGGAACATTAAAGCCCACCTCTGAGACCTTGTCGCAGATGGTCCGATGATCTGTACGCAGAGGACCCCACACTAAAATATTTGTACCCTTTGCCTTTCTTCTCCTCTTCCCTTTCCTGCGCCTTCTCTGCATTTTGTCATTTCTCCTGCCAACCAGTAAAGCTCAGCTCCCTGAGAGCTATAAAACGAGTGTTTTAACAAAAAACACTGGCATGCCTTTGCACTCCTTCAAAGGCGACTCTTCTGGCGCTGGACACAGTACAGAGACTCCGCTCATGTCTCGTTGGATACTCTCAGACACGTTCTCAATCGACAAACACAGAGGGGTGGGATATTTGCATGGCAATTCCAAGCATCACCACAAACTTCAGACACATGGTGCACGGAGACAAAAGACGAGAGTGACAACTTATTAAAAGGAACTAAAACGCAAAAACCTCCAATAGCCATACATTTATACCTGAGATGGCCTTGAGAGTGAGCGTTCCCAGGACTCTGATGAGTGCTGCGCTCTGGCGCTGCGGTTCCCAGGAGGTTGTGTGCTCCAGTCTCTCTAATGAGAGAACCTTCCACGCTAGACATTGTGGGCTCTGGCTCCAGCCTCCAGCCCATGCTGTTCTCACCACAAAGAAACAAGCCAAGTTATTCACTGATTCCTCTCTGACATCCCTGGCCAAAATGTCTCCAATCCCATCCTCCTACTGCCACCACTCTCAGCTTTCCCTCTAACACTTACCCTCATCTTTCTCTTCTCTCTTCTCTTTCTTTCAATTTCTCTTCTAAAATGTGGTTGAAGTTGTTATTATGACTCAGAGAGCTCATACTCTTATATTAAAGAGGGTCAGAGACACACAATTTGAAAATGCGAGGGCACAAATCTTACATGGGCAACTCTCAGGCAAACTGACTCACACATTCAAACTCTTACAGGAGCGCTGCTGCTGTGCTTGGCATGTTCAGCCAGCGTCAGTGTTTACACAGCATGTGATAGCTCTGGCTAACGGGAGGGAGGAAATAGCATCTGCAAAAAGGGTGGCCAGTTCTGAAGGAGGAGGTCCATCTGTGCAAACAACACCTAGTTAAGGGAGTTATTAATTACCCCGGGTCACCGGCCAAACTTTTGGCCCGGCACAGGAGCAGGAGCACAGGGAGGGAGAGGGGTGACGTTAAATAACAAAGGGAGAGGGAAAAGCACTGGTGAGGACAGTGGAGTAGTTGATGTGAGGAACCATATTCCGTGGTGTTCCTCAAGACTTTTTCTTCGTTTACATCGATAAAAATCAACCACAAAAAGAGCAAAGTAATCAAAGTTGTAAACTTC
Source organism: Seriola dumerili (assembly GCF_002260705.1). Classification (NCBI taxonomy): domain Eukaryota; kingdom Metazoa; phylum Chordata; class Actinopteri; order Carangiformes; family Carangidae; genus Seriola; species Seriola dumerili. Next base: position 2,384,972 of record NW_019174365.1, on the reverse strand, counting down.
TTTGGAACATTTGGCACACCTTGTCTTATCCTACAACCACATGCCCTCCTTTCTCCTTCACTTTCTACTCCTCTTAAATTTGGGAGAGAGGGGTCAATTGCTCTTTTTTTTTTGTTTTTTTGCCCCTCCTTTCTGCTTTCAAGAATGTCTGCAATGCTTCCCAGGAATCCTGCCTTGTTGACTTTGGTTTGGGATAAAAGGTATAGCGTTCTCTGTTCTCCGTGCTGATCCGAAAGGTGATTAGGCCGGGCCTCAACATGAGCCCATGCATAGCCCAGCACGTTGGCCCAGACAGATTACCCTACGTTCCTGTGTGCTCCTGTTATTCAGGGGACCCAGGTGAAGAGATAGATGAGAGGGGGGAAATTAAGGGAAGAATGTTGGTAGCTTGGTGGTGGTAGAGGGGGACACATTTTTTATGGACAGTGAAAGTGCAGATGCTAATTGTATTGTGTTGAGGCTCTTGTGGGTCATTGCTTTTTTTTTAGTAATAGAGCTGATTCCCTGACTGACCACATCGCAGCCAGGTTACAGGAGGATAGTATCAATCACTTTGCTGATAGATTTTTTTTCACTCTGCGTAAAGATTTTTTGTCACTGATGGTATAGTTTTTTGTTTATGTATTATTTCATTACCATTTAAATGTACATAAATGCAGATGTACAAACATCAGGATGCAGTTGAGTCTGATTGTTGCTTCTGAATCTTCTGCTGAGTTTTGGATTCTGAGCAGGTTCAATCTGTTGCAGGTTGTAACTGTTTTGTCCAATTTAGTGAAAGACATTCAAAATTCATATACCTGCCTCTCTTCACCTTAAAGGTTTACTCTTTAACACGTATCTCATTTGTTCAAAAACCGTTCAAACTGACAATTTCTGGAGTTATGTACCTTTTCTTACCTTAATCCTCTTCATCCCCTGAGGGAGTGAAGGCCACAATGAGCTCCCTCCTTGGTTCTCTATTTTTGCCAACACTTAAAGCTCCCTAAAATTAAATTCATTGTGTCTGGTTCACCCGTCATAGTTCTGTACCAGGCTATTTTTGGTCATCCAGGTTTTCTTTTGCCTAGAGGAGTCCATCCGAACATAACATAACTCCCTAACCCCTAACCCGATCTGCCTCAATCAGAAAAAAGAAAATCTTCTTTAGTCCTGCAGATGTGAAGAAACCTCTTGGACGAGAGGTGAAACGTCTACAACCAAGTCCAGTTGTCCTCAATTCAACTTTTCCTTGATAACCATGACCTGGATGACTGAGAATCTTCACAGACATCTTGCTGAGCATTTTGGGATGAATGCCCTCAAATTGGTGAAAGGATAGCCAGGAAAAAAACACAAAAGCGTCTTTGACGAGAGGCGAAACGTCTTCAAGTATCTACAACCAAGTCCAGTTGCCCTCGATTCAACTTTTCTTGGATAACCATGACCTGGATGACTGAGAGTCTTCACAGACACAGTCCTATCACTCATACTTTTCATGCAGAGCCAGTCCATCAACACTTTCTTATTGCCACTGTATCAAGGTGGTATTTCCTCATCTCTCTGAGAACTTGTGCTGTCTTAGATGTCAGATAGATGCTTCGGACGTTCCATGTTCCTACACGGATCTTGTTTTTTTTTTTGTCCCAGCAGGTACTCTTTCACACCCCAGGCTTCCCACAGGTTTTCACCTGGGGTCATACAGTTACTGAATACTTCCTTTGATTCAATGAATTAGTCATTGAGGTTTAGAGGTGTCGGTAGGTGCATGTATTTTCAAACTTTAGACGGAGGCAGGCGAGCTGTTTCTCTCTGTTTCCAGTCTTTATGCTAAGATAAGCTAATCACAGCATGGATGCAGGTATCAATCTGCTAATCTCACTCTTGGCAAGAAAGCGAATATGTGTATTTCCCAAAATGTCAAACTATTCTTCTAACCACAAACTATGCCACTGACATCATAAAGTGTGCATTGATTTCAGGGTGAACCAACTTAAACTCTTTGCTTTTTATTCCTCTCTCCTGTGTAACACTTGATTTTGGAGAAGTATTGTTTTTGTTCCCTTGCTGCTTCAATATTCCTTTCCTCTCTGCACTGTAATTACCCTCTCCCTCCTCCTAACTCTTCTACCCAAAACTACCATCAGGAAGCTGTAAGTAACCAGTGTTCTGAAATAAGGGCTATTTCCACATGCACTGTACTCTGATGCATGGGTGAGAGAAAATCGTGATTAGCTTGCATGGGCCAACAATAATATTGTGTTTAATCTAGATATCATTACATGCAAAATGAGCAGGAGAAATTCAAGGGCACCATTGTTTGCCTCGGCCAGTTTTTCAGGGGTCCAGTGATGGAGTGTTTCCTTTAGAAATCCAAACCAGGAAAGAGGTGGAGGTGCCACTTACAGTATTTGAGCAAAATGAAGAGAAAGACCTAGAATCAGAGCGACAGGAGGGGAGAAGGTGAGGCAGAAAATGCCTTGAAAGCAGCACAATAATCAATTACCTTCTAATAGCACTTTCATACGTGTGTTAACAGCATGTATGTGTGTGTTCTGTGTGACAGCATGGACGACCACACACCCAGTCTTTCGGCGCACTTGAAATTACTCCTACATGAAGTTAATCGTTGCTATTTTTGTCCCCTATTGTTCAGAACCAATGTCTGAACAAATATTTTCTTGCTGGGAATTAGATGAGAAGATCAATGGCCTAATTAATCAAAAGAGACTAACAGCGTTGTGCTTACCATAATGGTACTAAATGGTGTGTGTTTCTCTAGAGAATGGCCAAAATATTGCACACTGACAAACAGGGCAGTTTAACTAGATAACAGCCAAGTTTGTAGTTTTTACAGCTCATGTTATTGATGTTAATTATCTACAGCTAATAAAATCCACAGTGACAGTTGTTATTTCAGCCAACAAATTCAAAAGCTAACCGCTAAAACGGAGCCTGGGCCTGATTTTTCTCTATTTAAGGTTTTCAGTTGCCAAAGGTCAGGAGAGGGAACGTGAAGTGGAAAACCCAGTGCTTCTACTTGGCGAGGGTTTGTCCTCATGGATGAGGCACTGGGACAGAGGCAATCCTCTGCCGCCCCGTTTCTCATCGCCTCTATCCAAGAGGACGAATCAGGGCCAAGTGCAGCAGTGGAGAAACAGGAGGAGGAAACAGAGGCAGGGACATCTGTAGGTTCCCCAAATTGAGCCAGGAAGACTGACAGAGACTTGTTGGAGCTTATTAGGAGGACACACAGTTCCAGGAAGAGAGAGAAAAAATAAGAGGAGCAGGGCAAAGACCAATCGTCCATTCACCCCCTTTTGGAAAAACATGTAGAAAAATATTAATAGCTGCACAAATTGTGGAAAAAACATATTTTTTTGGAATATAGCTGCACAATTGAGTATTTTCTGCATCTGTCTGTGTGCCTCCTTGTTAAAAGGACTTCACTGAGTTGCAGCACATCAAAAGACAGATTCTTACATAATTTTCTTATACTTTTTCCATTTCTGCCATTGTGTGTAGAATTAGAAAATGTCTGACTTTGGCGACTCCCAGTGGTAAGTATCCAAAAAGACACTTAGACACACAGCAATGCACACAACACTGCAACACACCCACATAGACTGCACATACACATCGACTGCCTGTTTATCAGGTACACCTAGCTAAAACTAGCGCCTGCGTACGTGAAGGTTATAATGTTCAGATTTTGTTGGAACTGTTTTACAGAGGTATTGATTCAACTGTATGATCATTTTTGGAGGTTGTAATTTGTGGTGCTATTGAACTGCTATACTGACAAATGTTTCTATTATTTTGTCCACTCCATTTGTGTGTACATAATAAACTGCCAGCTGAGTGTATTGCCACTGGGTTTGAAAGATGCTATGAGGAATTTTAAAAGGGTTTAACAGCATCCGCTTGGAGCGACACTTGAATGTCAGTCGAACCTGATAATTTGTGTTACTTGGGATCTTTCAGAGCACCTTGCTGCTGAAATATGTCATAATAAAGAATTCATGACCCAAACACTCTGTAGCTATCCACTTGAAAGAAGCACTTCGGTGGTATTTGTGATCAACAAACAACATGTGAGAGATTTTTCATCATCAATCATGCAAATTTAAAGACTTTTGTTCAAATTCCACCAACATGTCGTGATCGCTGGAAGGTGAAAAATACACTGGCCATAAAATATAACAAGTAGCTGGAAGAAGCTAAAACATCCCATAAAAATTGGAGGAACTGCAGAGTCCGGTGATAATTACCGTTGGCTTCATCACTAGCGACCTCTGTTATATTACACTTAGTCTTTTCATCCACTGTTAATATCAAAATATCGATGAGTGGAGTTTAAAAGTTTATTGATCTGCACATACTTGGTTTACTACTCTGTGTGCTTAGTTAGACAATAATCACTTATTTTCATTCATTAGATACTTGATATTGTGACCAAAACTTTCAAACAAACATGGAGACGAAAGTGATACTTCCACCACCTGACTGTTAGAGTGTTATCACATATGCACTTGTTTTGAGGGAAGATGTGTTTTCATTTGAAATAGTACTTGTGTGTGATTTTTCTTTCCAGTCCATTTACAGGGCAGAAACAGATTTCTCTCCCATGTGTAGTGCATTGCAGACATTCAGCTCACACCGATTAAACAAACTTTAACCATAGCCTGTTCAACATGGTGTTACACTCCTTTTGTTGGGAGAAATTTGGGGTATAGCAACTGCAAAACAGAACAGCCCTTTTATACACCTAATCCATAACATTTGATGTATTTATGTATTTGTGGAAATATGAAACACCTTTTCTTTGGGATTGGAGGCAGAGAATCAGATAAGAGAGAATATTTGCCAACCACCACAATCTGATCCTTGATTTCCACAAGTGATTTACACCATTATATTACACAGGAAAAGAAACGATAAGATCAGCTAATGCTCTCGGTCTCCCCATGCCCTTCTTAATAACTCCTCAGAGAGGGGCGAGAGGAAGAGGAAGGAGGAAGAGGGAGCTCAGAGAGGGTGAGAGTGCCACGGGATGTGATTAGGCTGGACCTCCCGTTTATGATTTCTGTATTACAGGCGCTTGGTGCCAGACATTCCCTCCATGGAAGGAATGTCTTCCTAACCAGTTCCATGTGAATGGTTTAGGAGGGAACCACAGCCCACTGGTTGGGTTGAGGGCTCAGCCTTTAAAACACACACCAAGGGAGAAATATGTAGAGGATGCAGGGCAAGAGGCTGGAGAGGAGGGAGAAAGAGAGAATAGAATGGGGAGAGATGATGAACAAAAGGTCAGAAATGAGCGGAGGGATCTAACTTGTTATATACCACATGCACATACATACTTGTTTATACAGTATGTACAGTATTCAGTTCACTTTGTCCCCAGCTTTTTTTCTTTTTTTTTAACCTAAAACTACTACCCACTCCAGCTGCTGTGGGCATAAATTAACATGGAGTGTTGAATTAAACGATATTAGGTGGTAGTGGTGATTCAAATAAAGTTAGTGATGTGGCTTTAGGTTTCATACATAACACAGACTAATATCTTTTCCAGGATAGCATGACTTCAGCTTTATGAGGCAAATATAGGGGGGGGTGTTAACCCTGAGCAAGAAAAGAGAGCATATTTATAGGCTACAAAATCTGTTGGCTTTTTATAGATGAGATCATTGAATTTATTGTGTTAAAATTGTTTTGAATGAGGCATCATTTACTGTCTCCTCTATATGCAGTAAATCTGATCCAAAGGTCATGCAGAACATACAGCGATTTTCTCTGAATTTTCATTATTGTAGACTTCTATCACACAGACATCTAGACACTAATACACACTCAGACATTAAATGACATCATAAAAGCTCTGCCCGCTGTCTGTGTTTAAATGTTGGACTTCATAAATTCCACCGACTGCACTTTGTGACAATTTAACGCAATTGAATTGTAATTGCAACACTAACAAATCATTATTATGCTTTTAAAAAATGTTGTTTCCTCTGCAGTTCACATTCTGCTTCTCTTCCCACGAGAAAATGGCCTGGAGAGAGCACAAACTCAGCTCCGTCCCTCTGCAAATTATTTGCATTTTACAGCCTGAGAGTAGCACAGTGTTGGATGCAAAGTGTGAATGTTTGTTTGTCCTGGAATTTGTACTGGGCTGGATTAATCTCCTTTGTGACTTTGGCCACGTGTAACATAGTGATAACAGTGGCGTTGTTGGGACCGGCTGCAGTCACTGAGCAGCAGCTAACAGCAGGAAAAAGCTTCACAGAGTAAAACTGTTGCAAGGAACATTTATTTGGCAACTTAAATTAACAATAATGTGCTATAAAAAAACAAAAACAAATGCACAACCTCATACATAACTGTACAGGTGCTGTTAATAATGTATGTAATGCCTGATTTGGCTCTTCTATTCCCTCTCACTTATTTTCTCATTTCTGTTATTCCATGCATTAATATAGCCCACCCTCTTAGTGTCTTTCTTCAACACACACACACACACACACACACACGCATACACAACTGACAGATGTCATGACCTTGTCCTATGCAAGTTACTGGCCTTAGCTCCAACAATAATGTTTATTCGTCTGTCTCAGGAAAGAAAAGACACGCCTGCCGCTAGCAGCTAGTCAAAGCAGGAAATCTACAAGAGAAAATGTAGATGTCCTGCACATGTCCAAGCCTCTACATTTCATTCACATAAACACTAGTAGGTGTGCAAACAGACAGACACAAGCGTGCAGAGAGACAGGCTGAAGCCCCAAGCCTGTGGCAGCCAGCTGTAATTGGTAATTGAGGAAGGTGCTAATTGGTTAAGTGGTGGTGAGTTGCTTGGCCATGTGGAGGGTCTGGAGGCATGTTAGTGAAAAAGACTGCAGAGGATAAAGACCTTTTCCAGGTCGCAGCTGCAGTATGCAACCCGTACACCAGACACCGATTCTGTAAACTTTTGATTCAAGTTTTTAGCATTCAGTGTCAGTGTTCTTTTTCTTCCTGCGATATCCTGTGCATGAAAGTATGGTTGCAATAATGAAAAGATTGTACTTGTGGCAAATAAACAATGGTTAGCTAAGAGTATCATGAAACCAAACCCCATTTTATTTTATTTGTGGTTGTTCATTCTATTTACATTCAGTAATTACCTCTCTATATAGTAGATTTATTGGTAGTGGTGGAGTCCACCATTCCTACACTACTTTCAGATTGCCTTCACATACACAAGGTATTCACAGGGAACAATGCAAGCATGTAATCCAGCAAATCCAGCAGTAAACCATGCTGTTTATGGTTTAGTCTCTTAATGCTGTATCAGAGCTTTATCAAGTAATTACTTCTAGAACCCTAACATTTCCTTCTGCTGCTGCCTCACATTAAAGGAGCTACTTGTAAGTTTTGCTATTGCTACATAGCCAGTGTTAACATTAAAAGCTGTTTGCTTACCCATGTAGAAGAAACATTGTGAGTTCATCATCAAAATTCATTCCTCTATTTGCTAAGAGCTGTCTCCAATGGTGGAGAGCAACACCAATGTTAACTCTTGTCTCTATCACGTCTTTTCTTATACTGAAGTTAGCACGCTAATCAGCTAGCCTTGGCCCGTCTCGTCACTTTCTGATAGTGACTCACCCGACAAGAAACAAATTACCGGCAGACAAAACGTACATGTACCCCCTTTAAAAGTGTTGAGCTGGTGAATCACAGCATGGCTTTTATTGTGAAGCAGTCACAATGCAATGTATTTGTCACAGACGTCATCATCATTCATCAAAAATGCAACAACAAAACAAGGCAACAGTCATTTTCTGCACTTTCTAACTGTGAATCAATTAAACACTGCAGGGGATAAACAATAACGGGCCACAGTGAGCTGTTAGATGAAGAATCCTCACGCCATTTGCAGCATGAAATTAGATCATGGCTTCAGTTATATTTGACTGACTTCTTTATTAAAACAAGCTGAATTTGTTTGGCTGCATTATAAACAGATTCACTTGTTGCTCCTCTGTTGTATTTCTGACAAAAGTGCCTCCTCAACCAGTGTATACTGTAGTGTTAGACCACACTTGTTGTTACCACGGTAACCATTGCAATTCCTACGCCTACTGGGCTTCATTATGACATGGCCACATTTCCATTTACTCTCTTTTCTGTCCTTGTCGGTTTTTTTATACTTTCAGCTGTTTTTGCGGCACATCTGTATCTGACTCTTTATCCATCCATGCATGTCGTGCTCTTTATCTAGTAGCACCCTGATCCAAGATGCTGGTTTTGGTCTTGGTTGCTCACTTGCCGCCTCCATGGGTGGTCCTAGCTGCAGTTTTTCCTGCTGTGGTGTTTGTACAGTTCGCAGGTCTTTGTTTTTCTGGCATGTCTCTCCATGCTAACCAAAGCTGGAGAGCCTGCTGCCTGTTTTCTTTTGCAGAGCTACATATCTGCAGGCTTTCGCAGAGAAACCGGGCAAAAAGCAAAAAAACAGAAGGAGGGGAGAGAGGCAGAAAGGCAGAGAAACACAAATGCTTTGCCTTCAAAAACCAAGTTGTCCCCTTACTCCCCATAGGTGTATGTGAGAGCAAGAGTTATCCCTGCTCTGCTGACATAAACTGTGGTTTGTTGGCAAAGGCCTGGCACACATGTTGACAGCCTCATTATTTATACCCCATTTTGACAGCTTGTTTTGTGTCATACACACACACACATATTTCCATCTTCGCGTGGCCCTGTCTTCTCAGTTTCACAGGAATAAGTCAACTAAATGAATTTTGTATGAAAAAACAGTGTTTCCCCAAAGGGTGCGTTATGGATCAAACAGTCACTCAGTCACCAGCGCTTAATGGCTAATTCCCCCGACTCTGAACAAAGTCATATTGTTCCCTGTTTATACTCCCAGAATGATCAAAGGTGAAAAATGATCCCTTCCGACAGTTAATATTTCTAAATGTCTCACTGAGAACCAATTTTGTGTTATTCAAACTGGTTTCCCAGATGCATTTATCAGGACATATTACCCATTCAGAAATTGAAATTCATGATGTGATATCCACAGAATGTGTGTGAACAGAGCTCTGAGACAGTGACTACAGTGTAATTTCTCCGTTTCCTTGTGTTTGGAGGATGGTGGGTGGTGGGACACGTGGAAACAGCTGTTTAGGGAGGAGGTTCCTGTGAGCATCAAGGTCAGGACACATTCACAAAGCTAGACAGGAAGCCAGGTAGGACAGGACGCCAATATACTGTATATGAATGTGTGTGTGTGTGTGTGTGTGTATGTGTGTGTGTGTGTGCGCATTTAGCAGGATGCACGTCTGTATGTGTGCATGTGCCCTCTCACAGATGGTACCAGTGACAGCTTCACAGTTAAAGCTCAGTGGGAATATTTGGTTATAAAGGGGCTGTAACACAAAACAAACAATACTAGAAAGTTCCCCAGGGTCAGCAAGTGGTCAAGTGAGTAAATGAGTTTGTTATAATAGGGCTAAACTCACAACAGCGAGTTTGAGAGGACCGCACTGACCTCCTGAGGCATTTGCAGCGGGAACACAGAAGCTACTTAGTGTGAACACAGAGGGTAAAGGTTAGGAAAAGGATTGCTTCCCCTCAAAAGGTCATAACCCAGGTCGATGTAGAGCCCTGAGAGAGCAGGACCTACAAGTGTAATACAGCTGGGGAAATTATCTCAGTGAGACATTCAAGCTGAAGCACTGAACTTTTGATGGAGAGTTGATTAATCATTTAGTTAATTAATAAATCAGTCAATCGACGAATTGACAGCCTATGTGCTGATCGGTTAATCAGTAGTTTATTCAAGCAAAAATAGCAAACGTTCTCCGGATCCATCTCCTCAAATGTGAAGACTCACTATTTTTATATGATTCTTGAAAATTGTCATGAGCATTTTTCACAATTTTTTTTCTCATTTCATAGACCAAATCTTTGATTGATTGAAAAAATAACAGACAGATTAAGAAATAATTAAAATAACCATTAGTGTCAGCCCCTATGTAAAAGTTAAACTCATTTTGAACCACTGAAAACGACATGTGATCAGAGTGTTTCACTCTGGGAGACTCATCTCTCTTTAAGTCTTGCTGAACTACAGAAATGACGTGTCACTACTTAGCAGTGTTTCTTTCTCTAACAAATAAAACACACTGGGTTCAAAATGGAAGTGCTGTAAGAACCCGAGCAATAACTGAGGACAGAGCTATATTCTGCTCTAAACAGTTTCTCATTGACATGTCCTAAGATGGTAAGAAGCGACAAACATTTTGAGCACACCTCACTTTGCTTAAACTCGCTGACAGTTTACTGTAGCATCTTCTCATTGTGCTTATCATGCTTTTGTTTTCAAAATGGAAAGTCAGCTGTGGCTGCTTAGCAAGCTTGTTTGGCCTATCGAGAGCTTAATTACCTTGTCATCAGTATATCATACTGTTTTCTGATGTACAGGACTTAATTATCTAATTATCTACACATATGATATGTATATATTGTGCCGTCAGTTGTCCCGAGAAAATAGTTTATATTATTATGTTGAGATATAAAATGTCATTATCTCACGATTAAAGCTAAAATATCTCACTAACTCTAACTTGAAATAAGCCTGATTGCCCCAGTAATGTGTCTTTTTAGAGTCTATCCATCAGACTGACAGAATAGACTATGTCAGTGGGAGTGCTAACACCACTGATCATTTAATACCAACTCATTTAACCTTTGTCTTACACACACGCAGAAATGACACCAGGTCTTTCTTTTGTTTTTAGGCAATACATCTTTGTCGAGTCTCTGTTGAATATATATATCAAGTGCAACTTTATCTGTTTCCCGGCAGTTAAAATTGAATTTGTCACTACCATAACATAACATATACATCACAGTGATTTATCCAAGTGATCACAAGAAAACACCCTGTTAACATGTTTGACATCTTGCTATGATTAAAATGGTGGATGTTAATTAATGGGTTTACAAAATGTAACAACTGGCACATCAACACTGCAAGCTATTATATCATGCTAATGAGATAATTGGGTCACGATTATGAGAAACAGTTTGTTTTGAGAGTGAATGAGATAATTAAGATGTGATCTCGAGATAAAGGACCTAAAAAACATTTGGAGCCAACTTTGTCACTCTGGGCTTCATTACATTTTACCTAAAATAATAAACCTCCTGTACTCAGAAGGCTTAACATTTTCCTGTCTTAACAGTAATTCTTGAGGGTAAGACACTCATGAATGAACTTTGCCTATCCTTGGACCACAGTGCCAGCCCCTCATATCTGACCAGGGCGGAGTTTTGGATGTGCCGCTGAGATCTCTAAACTCCGGCAGTTGACTTTATTTATTTGGACCTGATTGTTTGGGTTTGGGGATTCTGTTGCTGCTGCTGTGAAGGGAAATTGCTCTCGTGCCTGCTGGTCCTGAAACGGAAAATGGTTTTTAAAAACTATAACAAAACAAACCTTAACGTGTCTCCGTCTCGCTCCTCCTGTGTTTGCGAAAAGACCGCCGTTCTCATTGCCCCGTCAGGGCCCGGCTATAGCCGAGACGAGTCTGTCGACAAGAGGGAGGAAGAAAATAGGATTTGAATTGTTGAATAGCTGGTAGAGCGATGAGCTTATCAGTTGAGTACAGATCTTTGGGTGTGTTTGTTTTTGCATGAGAGTGTGTTAGCAGAAGACTGGCAGGATATTGGTTCGGGTAGTGGCCAGGGAAATTACAGTTGCAAAGTGTGTTTGTGTAGGTATGCACATTTGAGAACGTTACATTGAAAGATGAAGAGAAATAATGAACTTAGTTTTTGGGACTCACCAAAACCTCACAATAGCCTCACATAATATGACAGGTTGGCTTTACCTCAAAGCATTGACGCTCCTTTTGGATTCCCATCACTGGGTTTTTCTGCTAATGCACGTATCTCACAACCTTGACTTGTGCTACAGTAGATGCGTGTTCGTGTACGCACACACACTGCAATGAAAGTTCCTCTGTTTGAGATAAAGCAGCACTGTTGCACTCTGGAAACAATTACCCGGCAATAATCTTCACATTCTTTCATCCCACCACCAGCTCAGCTGATTGGGATATTCACTGGTACGCAAGGCTAACCTCAAACACGCTCACACACACTTGCACATTTTGAAGTTTCTTCCATACAGTGCAGTACAGTAGGTGAACTCGCTCCCTCATTGGTTACTGACCAACCCTCTTCTCTTTCTGCTCACACACACCTGACATCTGATTCCCGACTGATGATTAATGACCCTAGAAGTCTTTCAGCAGGGACCACCCAGGGTCAAAATAACTCGCCATAAATACAGAAGCAGTAAATTACCACCAGTCAGTCGCCACTCTTCTATTTGCACGTGCTGCGGCATCTTGCATGTGTAAGCGTGAGCACGCGCACACTGTAGGCGTGTATGTGCCAGCGCAAGAATGATGGGAATTACTTTGCTTACACCTTTCAAACCGCACCGCCTCTTCTTCATTTTTCTCGCTTTTTTCCTTTTCTCTTTCCCCCAGTCTCGTCTTGCCCCTTTCAACAGATGGAAGAATTGCCCCGGCTGTCCTCTAATCTCTCCAGAGAGCTTTTTCCCAGGGTGGAAACACTGCCATCCTTTTTCTCTGCACTGTCCCCCCTCCCCCCATTTTATCCGTGTCAAATGATTACCCGAGGGGAAACTGAGCTCGGCAACAATATACGTCAGGTGAGCCGGGGAAATCCAGCCAAAAACTCCCTGTCTCCATTCATCCAACCATCCATCCATCCATCTATCCGTCCATCCATCCATCCCTACACCACCCCTACTGCTCCTCTGGTGCCCTCCCATCACCCCACCCACACTCTCCACCCATGTGCCAGCCGAGCCCAGTGGCAGAGCCCCAAGTCCATCTCACAGGAATTTCCCTGTTGAAATTTATATCAGTTTCAGAGGCCTCAAGTTTTGTCCACAGCGTGTGAAAAACTGAAACTCCCTTCTCCCTCTGTCATTCACTTTCCATCCCTTCCCCTCTTCTTCCTGCTTCTTTTCTCTTCCTGATTGTCCTCTCCTCATTCTCCCTCTTTTCTTGCTCTTTTCTTCACCTCAGCCGTGCTCCTCAACTATTTATCTCTATAAAATTCCCTTTCCTATTCCCTTTCTCCTTCACCACCTTTTTCCACTCACCTTAACAGCCCTGTGTAGGCACAGCCTGGTGAATGCCAGGCATTCCTTTGTAAGGTTAGAACAGACAAAGGTGGACCACATCACCTGAGAGAGAAAACGGCCCTTTTTGAATCGTCGCCCGAGGGGAAGAGAGGCTGATAGCGAAGGAAAGAGGGATTATAAAAGCAGAGGGGCAAAGAGAGAGATGGAAGAGAGGAACACCTGTCCTCTGCTGTCCTCATGTGAACCTTCAACTCTGACCTTTGTTACGTGATATCGATGCCTTGTTCGAATAAAAGGAGCTTAGCTGAAAGGAAGTGCTATAGGTGCAAGCTGCCAATCTAGTACTGAAAAACAAGGTGTTTAGGAGCTTTTAAGGTGTTTTTTTTTTTTTTTTTGCATCAGAGCAATGAGATTAAACACTGTCAAAACCATATTAGCTTATGCTATCAGCGTAATTACTACCATACAATACTTTACTCAGAGAGCAACCACTGACTTGAATAAACAAGGTCATATTACAACCTAAAAGTTAATTCCAATCAAGCTCACAAACACAAACAGCTCCACCCTTCAACACACTCCGTCCATTCACAAAACCCACTCAAGGAACATACACGCTCAATGCTCCCACAAATAAATTCACCCCACCACCACCTTTGACTAGAACAGACCCCTACACGCCAACACATAGTGGGTCTATGTTTGGTGACGCTAGGTGTGGTGTAGGGTGGAGTGTATCGGTGACGCCAACCTGCCTTTTCACAGCTTATTTTAGGGCTTTCTGACGAACATCAAGGGCAAAGCCTATGTGATGCAATGCAACGGTTTTCCAGTCAGTAAATGGCTGCTGTTTGTTTTTGCTCTTACTAATGGAATGGAGCGAAGGGGAAAAGTGGAGTGAAAAAAGAGAAACTTATGACAACCAGGTGTTTTTTCCCTCTTCTCGGGAATGTTTCACCTTGTAAAAGCAAGCGAGTGGGAGGGAACTTGTGTACCGTGCTGAAGTGAATGGTTTGGGGATTTTTCAAGGGGTGTGTGCTGACCAAAAGGGGTTATGAGTGAGAATGAATGTGTGTTGTGTGAGAGTATTAGAGGGTGAGCTGAGTTTTTTTTTTTATTTTATTTTTTTTTTGAGGAGCCAGAGGCAGAATTCTTCAGTGGAACTGTACCATAGCCACGACTGGAAGAGGCAGAGGCTTTCTTGTGTTGGTGTGTTTGTGTGTGTGTGTGTGTGTGTGTGTGTGTGTGTGTGTGTGTGCGTGCGTGTGTGTGTGTGTGCGCGCCTCTACCAAGGCCTATTGAGCTACAGAAACCTGTTGCTTTTGTGGTAAAGGGTGTGATCAACAACAACACAAACACACATTCTCATACAGAATCACACACCTGGGGGATGAATGAATGAATGGCAGGCCTGCCTACCACACAGGGCTGCTATTGATGACATCATTGCTGGGCATCTGGTCACTCCACCCTTTCCATGTTCAGAGAGTCATTCAGTCAACCTCTACTGCACCATGGCTCTTTCACAGACATGACGCCTTTTGCTTATTTTTTTGAGATTATTCAATTAAGCCGGCTCCAGTTGTGAACAAAATACTTTTCTGTTGACTCTGATGGCATAATCAACAATCGGCCAAGTTTATGGCGCTCCATCAGTACAGTAAAGACATCTGTGAGTAGAAAGAAATGAAATGAATTCCATGCTTTATTACTCTAATGCACGATTAATCACTTTGCTATCTTGATATTGATGAAATTTGCCAAAAGCGAACAAAAGAAACACATAAAACCCCATCTGCATTGTAAATTTTGCCATAATAACATTCTTCAAACGGCGGGTCCCATTAAATATAGTAGACATTATCCAAATACGTCCTTATTGAGATGTAGCCGATATTTCTCATGCGAGGCAAAGCTGGGTTCAGCCTGACTTTGGTTCTAATGTTTGGTAAATTACACAGTCTGGGGACGTTTATTAGTCTTCATGAGCGAAACATGAATGAAAGGAGTGCAGCGGGACTGCCAGCTCTCGATAACTAGCTGGAATTTATGCAGTGATTGAAGTAATGAATCAGTGGATGTTACTGACATGACAGACCTTTTAATAAATTAGTCCCAGCTGGCACAACGTGATGATGAGCGGAGCCACAAAAAAAAAAAAACTTTGGACAAATGTTGGACACTTGCCTCTCTTTCTCCTCTTTGCTGCAGCATTTCAAGATCCACTTGGAATCACTGTATCTATCCGATCTCCAACTCCAACCAATGGCTTAGTCCCAGTAGGTCTTTCAGGAAAAGGCTAGGCCAGCTTCCCTCCAGCTCGTCCAATCACGAGCCCAGAACTGCTTGCTCTTCAAGGTCCACTACCATCGCACAGGGCCAACTAACACTCTGCCAATTAAACACTGAATGCTAAGCCTGTGCTGGTCTTACTAGACCTCTGCTGTGTTGGAAGTTACCTGGTGAACGATAAGAAACAACTGTAGTTCGTCCAGGTTGTTAGCTAACGTCCAAAACATGATTTCCAATTACCCATGCTGATGAGAATTTATGCATTTTCCCAGCAAATGCTTGGCACGTTTTAAATGTAAGGTCTATTTGATACTTGTAATACATCTTGTAGCAATGAATAGCAGCGCTGTAGCAGTGAAATATGAACCGATGTCATTTACTGCTGTGCTTTGGTGATTAACCCCGAGAGAGTGCTATCATGTAATGATTATACGCAAACTGCAGCAGGTTTTAGGCGACGACACAATGCTCCTTTATGTATTACACTTATCCAGTGTTATGTCATGTAAAGAGATTATTAAATGGCCGTTGGAACTACAAGACAAGTGAAGAGAGAAGTTTTTTTGTGTGAGACTCTAGGATTAAAATATCTGTGGTGTTTCATGCCAATATCTACAGGTTAAATTCGATTTGATGATTCGATTAGGGAGCTTGTCTGAGAAGCAAAAGGATAAAGGGCAGGGTGATTTCTTGGAAGGTGAGTTTGGGAAGGAGAGGAGAGTGGAGGGAGGCAGAACATGAGCGAGAGACGCCTGCCAATTCCCCTTTTCTCGTCTCTTTTCGTTCCCTTCCCTCCTCTTCATCCCACCCCACCCCTCTCTGCGCGGCTGCTACCCCACCCCTTCCTGCTCACTCCCCCCTCTGTGCAGCCAGCCACAGACACTTGCTTTTTGTATGAAGGGGGTTAACCCAATGAACAATCCTGTCTGTCTTTCCCAAAATAAGCCAGTGGGAGAGGGATCGGCGAGTAAGCCAGGGAGATTGGAGCAGCGAGGTGCACAGCCCCTGGTTATAAGTCCTGGGAGTGGGAGTGCAGCTTGCTTGGACCCACATATACACTGCCTTGCTGCCTGCCTGCCTGCCTGACTGACTTGACTGACTGACTGAGTCTCACTCCACTGTTACTCACTCTCTCTCCCTCTCTGTCCTGCTTCCTCGCTCTTTCCCTCCTACTTTCCACCCTGAAGAGCGAGAGCACACAGTTTGGGAAGGTGCTCTTCAGACCTGCGTCTGGACAGCGTGAAGACGGCACAGAGAGGATTTTTCCCTCTTCTCTCATCTTCTCCCTCTCTTTCACCATCTCTGCCAGACAGCCCATGGATGAACTTTTTTGCTTTTTGCTGGCGGCAGAAAAATAAAAGTTAAACAGACAATTTGCTCCACCTGCAGTTGAAAATATCAAATTTTTAACTTTTGTTTTTGGGGGGTTTTTTTTATTCCTCTGCACTTGTGAGCAGCACTGGACCAGTTCAGGGTGCCAGGTCTTTGCCCAGGAGGACACCACTCCTCTTTTTTGGCTGCATGTTCATTGAATATCTGATGCCATTGCATCCCATGGGAGACACGCGTGGCTGAAGCAAGGAGGGAGGTAGAAGAGAGACCCACCTGACGCTCACACCTACCGCTTCCCTTACCCGGTGCATCCACCTGCCCTTTAACGCTCTGAGGAGAGAAAGGTAAGCCCTACCTGCCCTCAAGTTCCCTCTGGCTGTGTTAGCATCCTCGTGTCCTGTCATCTCTTGTCTTTTCACTTTTATCACATGTGGCTGCAGTGAGCAGGGCCAAAAGAAACAGAAGGAGAAAACAGGAAAGGAGGAAAAATATAAAAATAAAAAACAGACGGTGCAATATCTCAGTCATGGGACCTGCATAATTCTCCTCAGTCCTAAGCTAGTGCACAGAGTAACAACTTGCAGATTTAAAGGAACTGGTACAGTTTGTTCACCGAGCTCCAGCCAAGACACCGTATGGTCACTGATTCTAATATTTAAGTTGTAGCTATGCAACCTCTGTTGATCTGCTTCGAGTGTCCTGACGTTCTCTGCAAAGACAGGGACGTTTCTCTGCACTGAAAAGTGGTGTTATTGATCGTGGATTCTGCCTCGTGTACATGAATTTTCCAGGTGTTTGGGCTAAGACACTGTTGATGCATCCATACCCACACACATCTGGGACTTTTGCTGAAGATGTTGAAGTGGTCGTGGTCTGTATTTGGCGTGTGTTATTGAGGCGGGGCAGCGTGTGGTAGTTGGATATGTACAACGGGTTTGGCTCTATAACAGATATGCTGATTATCCCCTGAAGAGGAGTGTCCTCCATGCGGACAGATCCTGTGTTTGTATCTGTGAACCATGAGTGACCAAAGCCATGACTCACTGTCACATGCTCTGTTGGCATGGACTGCCACTAGCTTGATAGTTTGTGATAAATTTGGTAAACAAACATATTGTGACGTGGAGGACTACTGAAAATGACCTCATGGTCCTCTTGTTTTTTCTCTTCTCTTCTCTTCTATTCTCCTCATCCCCCCGTTGCTTCACTCTGTCCATCCACTGTGACGTCTCTGGCAAGCGACGCTGCATTCCATTGTAACGACATCCCTCCATCGCAAACAGAAAGAGAGGAGAGATAGCCGCGACTGCGAGTCCTCAGGTACCCCGCATGACAAAATAAGAGAGAGCGAGACGAAGAGGAAGGGATGAGCAAAAAGTGAAAAGGAGAAGGGAGCAACAGGAACACATTAGTGAAGCTGAGAAAACGTCCAAAAATAAAGAGAAGATTCCAAAATGCATGCTTTGCTGAGATGATACACTTCTCGATCACATGTGTTTCAGTGCAGCAGCAGCAGGCTTTCTCAGGAAGGAGAGAGATAGAGGGAGACAGAGAGAGAAAGAGAGAGAGAGAGAGAGAGAAGTATAGCTTGAGAGAAAGAGAAAGAGCGAGGGGGGAGAGAGTCTGGAAAAGACAGTGGGCTGGAGTTCTGAAATCCAAAAACATTTGGCAGCATCCCTCTATTTCACTGGCTTACGGCAAGAAAAGTCAACTGGATATGTACCTGTGTGTGTGTTGGTGCACGTGTAGCCACACATGCTTGCTCCTAGGTGAGTGAACCTGTGTGAGTATCAAAGTGCGTTACACAATCTTCAAGGGGAGTGGGTGAATGGATACACACTAAAGCGTGAACTCTCCCCCCCTGGCAGCGAGGTTCTACAGGAGTTCTGCGGTCTGCAGAGCTGCTGCTGCTGCACAGCAGCGTGCGCTTTACTGTTCAAAGTCGTATCTGCTCACAAGGTTCAGGCCCTCTCATACAGATTTAGTGGTTTCCAGTCAGCTTCCCACCCCCTCTTTGTTTCGATTCAAGTACCTGAAGTTTGAGAAGATTTATGCTTCCCTTCTGCTTCTGCAAGCATCACTCTCCTTTTTTTTTTTTTTTCATGGCATGTATTTCAATGTCTGGCACAGGCGTGATGACAACATTGTGCGGTGACCACGGCAACCCCCACGCCACTGACTGGGGTTCTGTGTTCTCAAGTGGGTGGCGACTGGTCAGCAGTTGGTTGACTGGTGGTTACACGCAGCTCAAGTGTGTATTTGTGTGTGTGTGTGTGGTACATTATTTAACCACAACTAACAGCCTCCAACCAGCTGCCCATTCCAGTCTTTTGATCCTCGCTGCCAAAGCGTGACCAACCATACACAAACACCAGTCACGCTGGATGCACATCGGCACACACATGCAAACTTTATGCCCTGTGCAATGCAAACATCTACATGGATTTAGCACTCCTTACAGACATACACACACACACACACACACACACATCTCAAACAGATGAACACGCTCACACTGTCCGTTGCCAAACCGCCTGCTCATATAGTGCTGAGCTTCTCACGCCCCACTGCAGCTACTTTATAGGCCAGAACGTGTTGAAGTTGAGACTTTTAAGACTCCAAACCTGACATCAGCTCTTCCATTTTTTGAAAATCTTTGCAGATAATTCCTGCTCTGATGTCAAGGTCAAAGAACAAGGGCTTCTCTGTGGATCTCTAAGCTTTTTTGGTGGAGGCTTTCATCCTCATTAGAGCAGCAAAAGAGAGGAAGAACTGAAAGGAAAGAGCATGGCTCAGATGTAAGACACTATGGATGTCTCTCTACTCAGTCAGGAGCCTGACTGTGGTTCCTTCTTGCTGATTCTTGCTGAAGAATGTCTCACTCCTACTTCATCAGAGGGATAGAGGCTGAGTCGATGCATTTGTAGAAGCCAAGAGCAAAAGAGACCAAAGGAGGGTGAGCGGATTTTAATTGGACTTTGTATCACTCTGTGTCTGGCTTGTAAAAGAGTTTACACTTTGCGGCCACAAGGAGGCAGAATACCAGGCAGTTCAACATCTAGAGAAACATAGCGTCTTGTAGTGAAGAGAACCTGTTGTTGTATTTGTGAACACTGGGACTTTATGAGTGTTTTTACATTTGGCAAATGTAACGCTCCACTAAATTCTCTCATACCACCCATGATATTCGCTGTAGTTGCTCACTGTTCTGTTTCCAGCTGTCACACCACAACCCGAGTAAACAGATCGCTCAATCTCACCCCTGATGCCTGATCACTTTTAAAATTAGCTCAAAACGTTTATGTATCACTTGCATGTTCCACACTCTGCTCCCTAATAGTCCTTTAGTTCATCTTTGTGTATGCTTTTGCATGTGTGTGGGTCAGTCTTATGCCATGCTAGCAGGAAATGAAGGAGAATGCCACTCATTCTCAAGGCAAAGTAAACGCCCACTTATTCCTCAACTTCCCTGGAACCCACACGCACGCGCACACACACACACACACACACACACACACACACACACACACACACACCTTTTTCCTTTTGTTTCATACATACTTTGACATAAAGAGGAAAGAGAGTGAAAACAGGGCACTCCTTTAAGGGTCTCTCCAACAAAGAGTGTGTTTTCTTCAAGTGCTCTTTTCTGCCGGAAGGCCGTGCCTGTAATTACACACACACACACACGCACACACACACACACACGCACACACACACACGCACGCGCACACACACACACACACACACACACACACACACACACACACACACACACACACACACACACACACACATACACACACACATACTGTACCTGCACACACTCTTCGGCACATATTATAAGGCTTGCTAACTGGTGCTGCTGATATTCTGAATGAGGAATTGCCGTGACGGGCGGTGGAAACAGAATACAGGTCCTGGTCTTAATCATTGCCTGGACCATAACATTCAAGATTAATAGGCCGGATTTGTTTTTCAGATAAAAGGAGGGGGGAGGGGGGAGAAAAAGAGAGGGAGACAATAAAAGGCTGAAGCATTTTCACAGGCACTTGCACGAAGATTTGCATGTTGTCTCCCTTTACCTCCTTTTGCCTCTTCTGTTTATTGTCTCTAAGCTGTTTATACATTACCAGTAGCCATTTTGGCCTGGACATGTAGCTGATATGTGATAGTCGGTCAGCTATATGGCAGATAGGGAATCTGCATGGCCCTCCAGAGTAGATGGAGGAGCATGTTATTAATCAGGCCCTTGTATTGAAGGACATTGTTTTGGCTCTCTGCTCTGTATGAGCTGTGAAGAAACAGAGTACAGGACAGGCGGAGGAGGAGGAAAACAAAAAACAGTAGACAGTAGAGTTTTCCATGATTCTAATTCTGTTTTATTTGTATTAAAATTCTGGCAATTTAACTTATTTAGGTGTGTGTGTGTGTGTGTGTGTGTGTGTGTCAGTCTCTGATTCATTTGTCTGTCTCCCTTTATCTGTGTTTATCTGTCTCCCATTTGCACTTTCATTCTCTCATAACAGTGTCTGGACCAAAGGGAGTTTTTCCACTGGGCTGGCAGCAACAGGGGGACAGAGAAAGAGAGACAGGGAGACCGAGCAGTGGGGAGGCTTGGCAGACGCCCCTTGTTATTTTTCCTCTGCCTCCCATTGACTCTGTCAGCAGCGTCTCAGTCTTAGAAGAGCCTGCAGGCTCAGAGGGGCTTGACAACATGCCCTCTTCAGCTATCTAGAGGAAACTTATCGCAGGCACGCTTACGAGACAGAAGCAGGAGGAAGTGGGGACTTACATCATTGCATTGCCACTTTTTCCCCTCTCAACATTCCCTGTCCTTCTTGAATTCATTCCAGTTGCCCCTGCTTCTTCCCTTCTTTCTGTCCTTTTCCATCATTTTTTACTGATGTCGACTACAAATCCTCTTGAATCAAACCCCCATTCTTCACCAGGCTCAAACTAAAACCCCTGCGGTAAAGCAACCTTGTTCTCCAATTCCAGACATTGCTTTTAGTCGGCAAGGCCTGAACAAGGCGCAGTAACTAAGCCACGGACAACACACGCATTAAGCAATGCTTCCTGGAGACAAATCTATATTTTTCCAATGTGTGTTGGAGTTTTTTGGGACGGCAGCTTGTGTTTTCAAAGAGGATCCAACAGGAACAAACAGGAACGAGAGCCTGAGTGCTCATCCAGCAACAGTGCTGTTGCTAGTTAATGGGATGTGACATCTCGCGCTCTTCCGCTGAGGCTGAGTTTTCCCTCGCTCATCGCTGGATGCAATGGAAGCGAGAGCTTCCCCATGTCTCCTCAGGATGTGTGTGACCTCCCCACTTAGTTTCTGTTATGGGGAAGAAAAGGAGGGGGGGGGGATCCATAACACTGAGCAAAGCCAAATGAAGATTGTTTGATGTTAGTATGTTCAGGTAGCTGGTACAAATGAGCATGTTCGCACAGTGCATATGGGTAGGTTTATTTGCCTTTGGCTTTTGACTCTGCTACCTCTCATTCATTGCCCCTCAGTTCACCGTCTGGCAAGAATTTTGTTTGGGGCTTCCAAAAGCAGGACGTTGGGCCAACTCTTAACAGGGGTCAACTCCGCAGTATTAAACTCGCATTATCCCTCTTTTCATCTTGTTGCAGATGTACTTCCCAAGCCAACTGTTTATTTTTATTATTTCACTTCAGATGCGGGATGGATATATCTCTCTCTGATGGGTCAATATTGAGTAAAGGGTTAGAAACAGCTCTTCTGAGACTATTCGAAAAGCTCCAGACTTTGTTATTGTTCAGTCTGAGCTTGATTTAGACGTGTGCGTAGGTGTTCGTAAAAAGAGAAAAGAGACCGGGGTTATTGTGGTGTTATGGTCCCCTCGGAGCAGGATAATAAAAAGCATTTTATTTCACAGAGCCAGATTTTCTGGAGTAGGAAATGGATGCTTACTAAGTGACACATGTACTGTACGCTCAGACACAGCAGGGTTTTTTTCCTAATCCTCAGTAGCAGACAGCAACCTCATTTCTACCATGCATCAACAAGTTTTGTTCCACCAAATACCTCATAGTTGAGTTTGCAACTGTTAAAGGAATAGTTCAGCATTTTGAGAAACACTCTTATTCACCCACATAGAAGATCTATACCGGGCAACCAGCACCTCTAATAAATTAATTAATAAATAAGAAATAGATCCAGACTGAATTTTCCGCTTGTATGGATTTCTTTTTTCATCTAACTCTTGGCAAGAAAGTGAATAAGTGCATTTCCCAAAATGTTGAATTTACCCCACTGAAATTTTTTCTACATGGTTACATTTCTGGCAACAGTTGTATTGTTGCAGAAAGTGTTGGTCAAGTCGGTTGATATAAAGTAACATAAAAAAGAGCAGAAACATTTATAACACATTTAAAGCAACATTAAACGATTTTATTTTTGGCCACTTGGGGGCAGTAGAACAAGCCGTAAACACACTATTAATGTTACTGTGTTATGGAGTTGATGGTGAACATGTGAGCACAACGTTGCATACTTACACATCCAGTGAAAACGGAACCACACGAGCATTCATTCTTTTGTGTTTCTGGCCACCTAAGGAATGCTAAAGTCCAATATTCACTTCTAGCTCTGTTTTGGTCTTCACCAACTTCTGAGAAAAACATCTCATTCTTTAGCCGATGAATCCCACCACTATGTGGGCGAGTACCGAAGTACAATATTGATTAGTGCTATGAGCGTAGTGCAGTCACCAGAACTGAATCTAAGATATGCTTTAAAAGTTAACAGTGGGAGGTTATGACATAAACTACTTTGATATGAAATGGAAACATTTAAGACCGTCATTGCGTTTCTTATGTCCTTTCACATATTAATCACTGCGGCGTCTCTCACTAGCAGGTGAGGACAGGTGCCCACCACATGGCCACAGACATCTGTGAGCTCTCTTTCTTCCAGCCTTAGACAAACTGGCAGGGGTTGCCAGTTTCTGCCCAGATAAACACCTGAAGTTTGGCTTGGCTCTCACTGTTCCTCAAAAAGATGGATTTAAGAGGACTTATCCCCTACAGTGGACCACCTTGGGCTTTCGGTTTGTTTCTTTTGAAAATTTTGTTATGTCACACTGTATTATGCATCCCAAGAGCATAAATTACGCCTCAAGTGGGTCATACAGCATTTGTGTAAATTGATATATGTTTACCTTGGCTTCAATCCCATGTGAAGACAGCAAATCAAAACAACTAATTAGACAGAACACACAAATTTTGCTCGAGCCATCACAGTATCCCATGATTGTTCAATGCAGGGTGCCGGTTCACTCAGACTTTATGTTTAAATGGCTTTGGCTTAGAGACTTAATCCTTTCTGTACAGACTTTGAGCTCATTGGGCAACATGTGTTTCATAATGCAACGCTCAGAGGCATTAGGCAGCATACAACACAACCAGGCCTTCAAGGCTTTTGTCCTAATCATTTCCTGTAATCAGCAGCAAAGTAGTGAAACGATGAAATGAAAAAGCGACTTTGTGCTCATTCCAGCTCGTTTTAGGTGAACACTGTGTGAGCTTTACTGACTGCATTCTGCGTTTTGTGTGTGTGTGTGTGTGTGTGTGTGTGTGTGTGTGTGTGTGTGCATACGTGGTCTTAACTGCAGTTCTCTTGTTTCTGTTTATCCCTGCAATATATGTAATGCTTCCTGAAGTTCGACAGGAGAGAGCAGTGCAGTCTGGCAGCATTCCTACGCGCTTAAAGAAGCTGTTGAAGAAGAATTATTTTGTTTCATGCTCACAAGACAGGAAGGGTTATTGCTCTGCCTCCAGTAACAATTTAGGAGGGATACAAGTGGAGTAGAGTTTCATGGAGAACATTTGAGATGATGTACAGTGAAGACTAAGATAAACAAGCACAAGACTAATCGGATGACAGCCTCGCTGTTTGCCTCTCCATCGCGCATTAGCTCGTTTTTGTCTGTCAATGTGAGCTTAAGTAGGTAACATAAGTAAGCATGCGAGCAACTATGGAAAGCTTTTCCTTATAAAACCTGGAATTTAAGTTAGTGGTGTCTCATTCACCATATATAGCGATGACGCTAAGTATATTCATGTAGATCAAATACAATATTCAGCTCATTCATCCATATGAGTGAATTGTTTCTTACCCTTTTCCATGCATGAGAAGAAGATTAGAGGGTTTAGGAAGCTGCTGTCGGCTGTAAGAACACAGCTGTTGTTGCATAAAGCAACACAGCAGTGAACTGTCTCGTTAAAAACTGAGGAAGGTCAAAGATTTACATGAGCTTAGTTAAAACCCGGACGTTCTGTGGATGATAGATTGCAGAATGAAAACATCCTTTACCTGACATTAACCATGCAAGTCTGCAGTTGTTTGGACAGTGAACGCTACAGAAGTACAACCACTTCTGGGAAGATGTTCATTGGCCAACCAACATAATACTTAATTAGAGAGGGCTTTGAATCAATTACCACGCACTTTCATGTGGTTTGCAGATGGCTACACAATCTCTCTTCCCCACTTTTTCTGCTCTTTCCTCTGCGAGCCGCCAGCAAAAAAAAAAAAAAAAAAAACCCTGTTGCGTTGCCTCATTGCTAATTTGAACCAGAGAAGTGGTCATTTCCTAACAGTGGGCCCCGGTCTGCTCCGCAAGCCGAACCGACAACCAGCCCAATGGAGCCTGAGCTGGAGTCCTCCCAAAGCTGGGCAGAAACCACACAAACCCAAGTCTTCCTGACATGTGGTGAAAGTGTGATAGGGATATAGGAAACATCAGGAAGGGTTAGGAAAGAGCGATGGCGATGGATCCATTTGGAAAAGAAGGAAAGATTCAAGTGAGACACGATGAAAAACGGGGATAGAAGAAAGTGGAAGGGGCGATGATTGTGGGAAAGAGGCAAGGGGAGGTGAAAGCACAGGAAAAGATTTGAGGGTAGAAGACGCAGAAAAGAGAAAATAAGCTTGGTCTGAGGAGCACTCGGTTTGTAGCAACCATGTGGCGTCTTTGATCTGGCCGAGGATTTGAACCAGTGTCAACAGAAACATGCAGGGGCCGTCTGTTTGCTCCCAGACACAGATCATTCCTCCATGAATTACTCTGCTACAGTTTGCCGCAGCCTCTTTACTACTCCAATGTTTGTTTACCCTGTCGGGAACACCCGGCCCATTCCTTAAATTGAGCAACAACCTCGGTAATACCTCAGAACTCCTGCAATCAGCTAAACTTTCTATGCCGTTAATCTCTAGGGGGAAGCAAAAAATCTGG
This sequence comes from Seriola dumerili, assembly GCF_002260705.1. Lineage (NCBI taxonomy): Eukaryota > Metazoa > Chordata > Actinopteri > Carangiformes > Carangidae > Seriola > Seriola dumerili. The sequence continues at coordinate 2,358,926 of NW_019174365.1, read as the reverse complement.
GTAGTTTTGAAGATTTAAAAGATACATTCGAGTCAACAGTGCTGCCTTTATATTCTGTAGTTTACTCGGCAACAGAGTCATTTCTCATTTAGCCCTGTAATACAGGATCCATTCATTCTACTCCAGTCACTGTCTTCCATCATAGGGACGAGGCATGTTCTGTATCCCTCGTAGTCTGGAAGGAAGAGGGAGGGATAACAAGGAGGCGGAGGAGGAAGACGAGAGGATGTGTCCTGAATGCTGCATCCCTGCCATATGACAGCCTGCTGATTCAAACCGCATGTTGGGAGCAGAGAGACAGAGAAGAGACAGTAGAGTTAGAGGCTTGTTCATGGTTAGATTGCAATGTCCATCTAGAGACTCTGTTGTAGGAAAGAGAACCTTTTTGTTTTTAAAGCTGCACTCTGATATGCATCGATATTTTAACATGAACATTGGGTCAAATGACTTTGTTCAGTGTGAAAGGAGTAAAACCACAGAGTTATCACCCGACTCTGTGGTCACACTCAGCTCCACAGACCTTCTTAGCATCTTTCAGCTCATTGTTTTGGGTTTATAGCCCAAAACTTTGGCTTTGGACTGAGCTTTCTGAAGTTGGCTCGAGCTTGCAAAGTGCAAATTTCTAAGAGAAAGATCAAGAGATGTCTTTGAGTTGGATTATGGGAAGTGTAGGATCCAGTGTTTTTGGATCTAGACCATACAAGTGGCTAAAAGTCAGGATTTCTTGGCCTCTGCTGCATTTATTCTTTTTTTAATCGGCCTCTTGCAAATCCCCCCACATTATGGAAGAGCAATCATAAATCATATAATATTTTATATTTTATGATTTATGGACATACATAAACAGAAAAAGTTGCTCGGATATCTTTTGATGGTATTGTCCCGTGAAAGCAGGAAGATATGCAGATATGAAGAAATTCTATTTCAAGTTTTAAGTTTGAGCCCTGTCTTTGGTTCTTGGATTTTCATAGTTTTCAGTATAAAAACAGACATCAGTGTTGAGTGAAAATGGTTGAAATATCAGAGACATAAGGAGAACCACATATCCGTGTGCTTAGTCCCTCTCTGGGAGTGAATCAGCCAGGACATCTCGTCTTCAGGGATGCTGAGGAAGGCCAGCTGAGACAAGCCAGGCGCAGCGAAGTAGGGAAACGCACAAGCAGCCATCCTCTGTCACGTGGAGACAATGACAAATCCAGACCTCTTCAACACTTGCGGGGAATGTGCGTAGACCCCCTCCAAGCCAGCACAGTACACGGGGCCTTTCCCCCGTGGGCTGTATACAATATGTCTATGATCCGAAAACCAGGTTCGCGAACATTTCTCTCTGTCTTGTGTCTTTTTCTGTTCCCATGCATAATGCTGTCGATCACACGTCTTGCTGTTTTTCTCTGGAGTTTTGCTTGTTGAAAGGCGTCTCCCAGTGAGCAGAAAGTGATGATAGTCAGGTTGTCATAACGCAGAGCTCATCTCGAAGACATATAATACTTCTGTTCTCCAGCGCCATATTACTGTGGTCCAAGAGCTATTGATAGTAAGGGAGAAGAATCACTATCATGCAGGAGGCTGCAGTTTGTCCTCAATCACAGACCTGCAATGAACTTTTCCCTTTTTACATACTGTGAAAATAATTAACTTCAACTTAACCACACCCGTAGGTGCCATGTGCAGAAATTATAGAAAGGGAAAACTCTTAAAAAGTTGACATTGTCTATAAAATAACATTAACACCCCCACCCCCCTAAGGTAGTGCTAAGACAATTATTTTAAACTCATGGTCCCACCCACACACACCTCTAGAGGCGCGTATACTGTACACAGTGGTTGCCAAAGTCTAGGGGGAACAAAACTTAAGAAAACAGAAGCTGCGTTGTGGGGTTTCTCACTGCTGCTCTCCTCCTTGAGCAGTGATGCATATCAAACAAATGGGAGAACAACGTTGAGGTATGCACTCCATGGAGTCTGCATCGATTAATCTGCTAATCTACTCCATGTGACAGTCCTCCTGCCTTCGTACCTACCCATTACACTGCACTCAATACGATTATTCAGAGAGGAGAGGAAAAAGAAAAGCATTAGTTGTAATGCTGCCAGGGTCAAAAAATTGTCCAAATAGTTCTCAGGCCTGCCAGACACAACAGCATATTCACAGTCTCGGCCTGTCTGTGGATTCAATTCTGTCTGGCACATTTTGATTCTGTCCTCTGTTGTGTCCCTTTGCTATTTTGGCAGTTTGCTAAAATACTGCCTACATATCTTGCCTGTCTAGTCTCCAGAAACTGCAGTGAGCGTGCTGCATAAGCATGAGCCCATGTTCCCATGCAGAGACTCAAACTTTATGTCTCCTCAGTCCATTACATATCCTGAGCTCCGGGGAGGAAGGAGTCTTGTCATGCCTCATCTGTAACCTCAGATACACTTCATCCTATGTCCTCTCTACATCTTCTCTCGCTCTCTCTGCTTCTCTCTTGGTCCATCGTTGACTCCGCAGAGGGCGTGTGGAATGTGTCTGTAATCATTTTCAGTGCATTTTTCTGCAACAAGAGGGAAGCTCAGACAGTAACACAAAGTGTCTGGTGGGTGGGAGCACATGCAGAGATTCAGACAGCACAGACAGGCAGACAAAGTAATGGATGGTGACGTTTGTTAGCTGAGAAAATCATCTGATCTACAGATACAGAAATTAAGACTGGCCAGGACAGAACAAAAAACATCTTTGTTCTGTTGACTTATGATGCTTTGGGAAACACAGTTTTCAGCCCAGATGGTAGGGTTTTGTCTCCACTATCAGTCTAGACTCCATCTATTTACACATCTGTGCTTGTGCGATAAGCAAATTGTAGCCATTATCTTATGAGTGTGAGAGGGCAATTGTGTTTTTCCCCACGGTGTGGATAAAGAATCAGAGGCAGAAGGAGGAGGAAGGAGAAAAAAAAAATGCACACAAGCAAAAATGAGTGTGACCACTGTGGGAGATGTGGTGAACATCAAGAAGTGGGGGTGGAGGTGGAGTTCTGGGGGGGGAGGGGGGAGGGGGGGGGTTGGTGGTGGGTGGGAGGGTGAAAGAAATTTGGCATCGCCGATGGAAACGGGGTCTGGAGCCGGCGCACACACTCGCGCATAAACACATACATACTCACTCTCAGAGGACGGACACCAGCACCCATCATTCAAACAGCATTTTAAGGGCCATTTAAGTCATTCCAATAAAAACCTCAGCCGTTATAATACGTTGTCCAGGGGAGACAGAGGGAGAGAAAGTTATGGCATGGGCAGGCTAGGGGTAAGGGCTAGTAGAAAGAAAATGCAGGAAAAGTAAGTCAGACAATGTTTGTTTTCAAGTCTGCACTTTGAATCTTTTTCATGTCATTCTCCCTCCCTGCTTTCCTCAGTGAGAGGGGAGGCAAGGTCTCCAGTCTGGGAAAATGATTTAGTAATAGCAGGAAGGTGCGAGGGGTTTATATTCCTGTCAGTCTTATCAGTAATCACTTAAGTTCCTCTGTTAAAGCGAAATGTGTGGTATTTCCCACCGGTGTAGTTCTTGAATGTAGTGATTTATTCAAGGTGGCCAAATAATGACCCCATGTTGGCAACTTGTTGCCAGGAAACAGGATGTCTGACCCTGTGGTGCATTTTGTGACCTTTTGCTACTTGCTACTACCTATTTACCATGATGTGTAATAATCCATCTCCAATGTGCTAATGTTTTTTTTTATTCATTTACCCCCCACCCCCATTAAGACCCTAGACTACCTTCAGACAACAACCTCCTCCAAAAACTAGCAGACCAGACCAGCATGTAGCAGAAGAGCAGGGGGAGTTTATCTGTCTGCCTCACGACCTTAAATCTCCATCCAAGGCCAACAACCGCATAAGCAGCGTTGCATTCCGACGACTGTTATTTCGGCATTATGTCTATTTGCACTGTACTCAGTTGAGGGGCTGTGAGAAGCCGTCTAAACACAGCTCCCTCATACCATGCAATCCTGGCCAGTGTTAGCATAGACAGCCGAGTGCAAATATGGAACAGGGCGATGGAGATGTCGGATAATTGCTGCTCCTTGACTTCATGGGCTGTGTCTTGATCCTTTTTCTTCCAAATCTTCTTTTATCCACCTGTCCAGTAAGTCTCTGAAGCATTCAAATCCTCATGCCTCTTCACCCAAGTTACAAAATACTTTCTCTTACATACTTCCAGTGGTGCCTAGTCGTTAAGGTAATTTTGGTTTTGTCCAGGTTTTGAGATTTCCATCTTTTGAGGTTTTTGACTCCACTCAAATACAGTGCTGGTGGATATAATTTTATCTGTGGCATTTGCAGCAATAAAATAATAATAGTAAAAAATTCAACTGCAACCTGACTTCAGCTGAAGCCAGACTCCGGTCACACATCTGGTGATTTTAGTCTTGACTTGACAAAATGGAAAAAAGACTTGCAACTCTACTCCAACACTACTGATTCATGACTTTTAGACCTTTAACTTGGAATGACTTGATATTTTTGCCAAGCCTAAAGATTTTTAAATGATGTTATAAAAAGTGTGTGGTGTCTGACGACAAATACACTTTTAATCAACCGAACAGCATCCAATCATGTTGCATGAGTTGGAGGGATACAGATGTTTGTAGTGCAGACCAGCAGACAAACAAATAATGACTTGCAAGGACTTGAAATACAAAGTTTAGGACTTCACCTTGACTTGGGACTTGTTGGTCTTGACTTGGAACTTGACTTGGGAATTTATAACCAAGACTCTAGATGTATTTGTGACTTGCAAAACAATGACTTTGTTCCTCCAGCCTGTTAATCTGGATAATCCAGAGAACCAAATATCACAAGTTTTCCTGGGAACATTTCTTTGGTAGAAAGCAGTTCCAATGAAAACTGTTCACAGCAACTTCTGTTGGCTATCCAGAGTAATGAGGACCATGATATATGAGAGCGTTGTTGATATTGAATTTTTTAAATGTGCTTTTTCAATTCTGCAACACCACAAATAAAATTTCATTACCTTCATTGTATTTAATGGCAGCAGAAATCTATCCTGGATCTACTTATCAGCTATACACCACTAAAGTTATTTTTAATAACAACAAATTCAGTGACCAACCCTTAAAACAGTTGGTGCTGTTATATTGCAATGGACTCTGGCTGTTCTTTGCACTCTGTAGCAACGGTTTGGCCCACTACCATAATTTATTCTTCTCTATTTTTACTTAGACTCACATGTCTGTGATGCATATGTATGCACACACACACTCACACACATACAAACATGCACATTGCACGCGTACAGGCACGTATGCACACCGCTGACATGCTAAAGCCTCAGAGCATTTTTACAGACCATTCAAAAGCCATTACCCCTGATCTACAGTACACGTATTAGCTCGTTCTCCTTTAAACCCACCTACCACAAACCTCACTCTCGACATGCACCACCTCCACCTCCAACACACAAAGTTTTCTTAAACTTATGGTTTGAGCATGAGTTGATGTCTCCTGTCCCCATCTAGTTTTGCTTTGCATATAAAAAAAACACACACACACACACACACACACAAAGAGTGTTGGGGTTTTCACTCCTACCTCTCCAGACCTAAGTAAACACGCTGGCTTCCAAACCATACAGAGTCGTGCTAAAGAGACGCGTCAGACGGGGCCCGGGGTTATGCTTTCTCAGCAGTGGATGAATGATTTGAAAGGAAAGAGAGGTTTTGTGGGCAATTTACATACGCGGGACTTTGAGTCATTTCGGGGTCGTTTGCGGGCTTCAGGCAGCCATTTTTCTGGCTCTGGACGGAATATCATATCTCTATGTGATGGCAGTCATTCACACGTGCCCTTTCACCACTCAGTTATGATCGCGCAGATGATTACATCTGCAAATAAGCAGACAAGGGAGACAAAACAGAAAAAACAAGACACACAATCAGTTTCCATTGCGCAGTGCATGCCCTTAAAGCACAGATTTCAGATTTGGTTGATGAGTCTTTCACCCACCTCCCTCCTCTCTGTGTTGCCCGCTAGCATGATATTGCTCAACTGGAAAACAATGGCAGAAGTCTTCCATCTGGTTGCAGTTTGTATCCCGTGCCAGTTTGAACGGGAGTGATACAGAGACCTCCAAGGGGCTTAAAACAACAACAGTTCACAGTCAAGAAGACAAGTTGCATATTTCCAGCTACTGTAGCAATAAACACACACTCACACACGCGTGCGGACACACGTTCATACACACAGAGACTCAAGTGTATAACTATTAAATTGATATAATTTGAAAATCTGGTGACTGATTATGTTCAGAGGAATGGCAGAACGGTATTGAAAAGACATTAAAATCATGGATCGTATGATGAGACAGAGGGATAGAAAGTATGACATGTATTGGGCCCATGGTAAGTGCAGTGGTGGAATGTCCTGGGGTGTTTTAATGGAGTTTGTCTCTCCACACCTGTGGAACTAATAGCGTGCCACTGAAGTCAGATGTCCTATGAAAATATTTGGTGGAATGAGAGAGGGGGAGAAGGGGGCGTGGATCAGTTCGGAGGTTCATACCTAAAGACAGGCGTGTAGTTTGGCTAAGGCCTAGGATTTCCATTAAACGGCAGGTTTGAGGAACAAGATAATTGCTCTAGCAGAGTCTCCAGACTGAACCCCATCTCCTCGTCTGTCCCTGTTTCTCATAGAAGCACTCTGATCCATGTGCTGCAGAGTCTCTCAGAGGAAAACACACCGTTTATGGGCAGGATGTTGTTTTCAAGTTTGTTTGTTTTTTTTTTCAAATTAATTAAAATCAATGACTGGTTAATAGGCATTCTTGCAGTATATGGGTGTCTGTGGAAACTGCACTAGCCGTGTAGATATGCACATATTGTTATGTAAATATTCTAATGAACATTTGCACATGAAATATTAAACTGGATTTAAAGCTCTTTTATGGATTGAGCAACACGTTTCCTCAGGGTGCATGAAACATTTTTATTGCCAAATAACTTACTTCAAAAATGTAGGCCTTTCAAGCGAAAAAACACTTTTTCTCTTCTTTTTGTTTTTACCCGACAACAGTGATATGCCTACAAAGGTTTTATGAGGTCAGTGAGGATAAGAAGCCAGAATGTGGTATGGAAATGGGCCTGGTAGCATTAGGGGATTGGTTGAGGCTTTCCACTGATGCAACCACTCCCCCTGTTGCTCCCTCTGTCTTTCTTTGAAGTCAGTGATGGGAGTAGTTATCTCAAATGATGGTGTTCCCAAGTTCCTTTTATAACTGGGGAGTGAGTTGTGGTAAGCAGTGCAAAATATGTATGTTATGACTTATTTTTCTAAATATCAGCCAATGGAGCGAGATATTTTCATGTGCAGTTGTACTTATTTTGAAAAAGATTCTCAGATCATTTTATTGAAGCCAGTGATGTTAGATAGCCTGCCTTTTAAACCGTTCTAGTGACAGGGCTTTAGGGATGGCAATGTCGGTTGGTCCACCTCGTTCAGACTGAGATATCTCAACAAGTATTGGATGGATTTCCATGAAATTTACAGGTACAGATATCCATGATGCCAAGGTGATGAATCCTAATGACTTAGGTGATCCCCTGACTTTTTCCCTCTGGCGCGACCATGAGGTTCATGTTTTTTTTTGTTTTTGACATTTGTGAAATGTTTCACCACATATCCGTGTCTCCCTCAGAATGAACTGTAGTAACTTCAGCAATCCATCTATCTAAGTAGCGCCATCATCAGGTCAAAATGTTAATTTGTTCAGTACTGTGGTGTGTGACCAAATGCTGAAGTTATACTTTGTGTTTACTGCTAATTAACAAATGTTAGCATGCTAACACACTAAAATTAGATGGTGGAAATGGTAAGCATTATTCCTTCTAGACATCAGGATGATAACATTGTCCTTGTGAGCATGTTAGCATGCTGATTTTATGGAGTCCATGGAGCTGCACCATGGCTCCTCTTGTGGTCTTGTTGTAGCCAGTGATGTTGGAAATTCTGCCTTTTTTCAAGACATCAAAACAGTTTCTCCCCCAAATTATGAAACTCATTCAATAGGATTATTACATCTGTTTTGGATTTTTGCTGTTCCTGTAAAATGACCCTCTAAAATGATGTGTGAGACAATACAGGCCAACTGTCTCGATTTGTATTGACTTTTTTTATGTTCCAGCCCTGGAATTGAGACTACAGTAAAAATGTTAATAAAATCAACTAATTTGCTGACTGTGTAAAGAAATAAGATTTGTCTGCTATTGTGGACGACCAGTAGCACATGTCAAAATTCCTGCTCCCAGTTAGGGTAAGGCCACTGAAAGCATACCATACATGAAAATAGGAATGCTATCGATATTAATTTGAGTGACAAACACTCAATCCTCAAATTATATGATAAAGAGAAGGCCTCACAGTATCTCAGGAAATCTTAATTCACAAAACAAAGGCATGATATTTGGATGTTGGGATCTTGCGACCTGAAGAGACTCAATTTTTACCTGCATCGTCTTCATAGAAACAAACAGCGTAAAGACTAAGAAAGCAAAGGATCACAGTGTTCTGCATAGTCATACAAAACTACTCAAAAAAGTATTTAATACCTTCTGCAGACACATACAATTGAAATACTATTTTCTGTGTATGTGCTCAAGAACTAGCACAGGTGAACATAGAGTGACAAGGGTAACGAACATGATCCTTAAAAGTGACTGACATGAGATCTGACCCTCTGACTCTTTCTACTGCTCCATAATTGGTGACATTTCCTAGGTCATGGTGGGTCACAGTGGGTGCACAGTTGGAAACGAGGAAGAAGTGATGGTCTGGTGGCTTTTGACGGACAGGTGCTTAGCTTGTGGGCAGATGCTGGTTGATAAATGTAAAAAATGGAGAGAGCAGACAGGAGGTTCAAAGGGAAGCTTAGCCATTGCTTGCTTTTACAGTGCTATAGGGTCACATTCCACCCAGACACAGACTTTTAAATCCTTCCAGAGATGTTAGAGCACGAGGTGTGAATGGATAATGGAGGATTTTGCTCAAATGAATATATCTTGAGAGGAAAACCGATGTAGCGCTGTCAAATTGCGGTGAGTATGTCAGAGGAAACAAAAGCCCTCCTTCATTTGCCAGCCATCTTCGGTCACCAGAACAGTGGGCAGACAGAGGGCGAATAACTCCATGGATCAAGCCCCATCTAAAAGCTGTGGCAAACTGCCGGGCTGCCCCATACCACACAGCTCTTCCCCTCACCCAGACTTTAATCTTCATCCCACTTTGATATCAAAGACAGAATCACTAATGTGGGAGGAATGGAAGAAGGGGGGAGAAGAGGTAGAAAGAGGGGGGAGTAATGGGGGAATAATTGAGGAATATGGTTTCCAAAGCCGTGTTATTTTTTTTATGAAGCTGAGGGACGTATTCAAGTCTGGAGATCAAACGGTGTGGTGCTTTTTATGTTCTCAGACCACAGTGAATGAAGGAGCTGAGGTTTCCCGCAGCAGCCTGCTCTGTGTCATCTGAGGAACTCGAGCAGCTTTCTCTTTCCCTGTCTACCTCTCTTTCCTCCTTTCTCTCTCCACTGTCTCTCCAGTTCTTGCCATTAAGCTGCTGTGTCAGTTTTTGGAAGTCAGTCTGGACTTTGCTTGGTTCGATGGAAGCCATTCAAGTCCCTTAATCAGTCTGCAGATGATATCTACTATCCTGACAGTTAAAATGGCACACCATTAAACCTGTCTGCCATGTAGGTCTGCACTACTACCTTTTATTTCAAAATAAAATACAAAGCTTAACTTTACAAAGCATCACATAAATCACTGAAGAACTGACTCATTCTGTATGAGCTGCTCAGCTGTATCAGGTGTTTAACAGAACATAAAGCCTGCTGTGTGTAAAATTTGACAGATCATTAACAAGGGTGTATCCCAGAGGAAATGACACATTCTCTCATGTATGATCTCACTCGCACACATGCACATAGGTTGAAGGCATCTGCCTGGGCAGGGCAAGATCACACAGTCAACCTAATCTGACTCACTGTTGCCGGCCTGCGGTCTTCCGACCACATTTGGCCCGGTGCTCCCTTAGCTTCACTTTGCACTTATTTGCCAACTGACAACTTGTAAACAAACTTGGTGAAAGAGGCCGCTCAACACCCACTTCTCCCTCAAATCCCCTCTTCATCCTTGTCATTCCTTATTTTGGCGGGTCGGTCATTTAGGTTTGTTTGGAGTAATAACACTGCAGAGACTCCCACCCTTGGAGGGATTAAGTTCACTGGAAGGACTGAATATGACTTCATGAAGGTATACCTTTCACTCTTCCTTATTAATGTTTCATGTTTCTCATTTTACCCTTTATGTGTCATGCTGCACAGAAGAGTTATTGTGCTACAATGAACATACAGTAATTAAGATTTTTGCAACTTCTTAAATCTGCAAAAACTGATTTTTTTTTTTTGGCCGCTTGGGGGCAGTGGGAACAATTTGTGAACACAGCACTAACATTTTATCACCTTTTAAATATGGCCAGTTTGTCAGCAAACACTTACATGTTTGCACATCCAGCAGATATAGAGCAAAATTAGCATTCATTTGAAATCATGTTTCTGGCCACCTGATGATTTTTCCACCAGCTCCACCAACTCCTAAGGGAAATATGTGGCTTTTTAGCTGCTAAATGCTCCTCTATATCCCCCCGGCTTAGTCTTTAATTCAATATTTCTATTGTTTGGTTCTGGGCAGGTAGCATATAGGTAGCATTTTTAAAGGTTTTTCTTACAAATTAGCTGCCTGTTGCATTTGAAAATGCTGTTATCAGTAAACAATAAAGTTTCAAACCAGAAGACCCAAACAATGAGCTGAAAATCACAAAAAAACTGAGAGTAACTCCAGAGCTGGGTGATAATGCTCTGTGGGTTTATCGCCACAAATCTTCACACACAAATAGTAGCCTAATGTGATTCATGGTTGGTGTAAAAGTAATGACCTTTAAATAGGAGAACTTGTAAAGTTCAGGCAGTACAACAGCTGCATCACCCAGATGTTTCAAAGTTACAAACTATTTTTTTGAAGAACACGTGCACCTCGGGCTTCCTGTAAAGACAACAGCACCAGTCTCTGTGTCTGTTTGAATTTATTTGCTCTGGATAGGCTCTGTTTAAGGAGCCTGGCTTCCACCACCTCTCACCATCTCTCCATCCTCCCCCACTGCTCCTCTAGTGTCCAAGGATGTGTCTCATTCTCATGTCTGTGGTGTAAGTTTTATTCCTCTCTAACTCTCATATTCCTCCCACCAATCCTCCCGTCCCCTCGAGCTGCCAAGTGGAGACAAAGAAGCTGCTTCAGCCCTCCTTTGGTCTGGTGATTATCTAAGCGAGGGCCCATCAATCTAAACTAACTCCAGACTCTCAAGAATGTCCCCTTCTCCTAGCTGCCAGGTCGGAGATAAACACATATCTGATCTTGAGAATCAGCCCTTAATGAACCATTAGAGTCATTAGATGCATGAGGACTGATGTAGCCTCCCCTAGCCTTATCATAACCTCCCAAACTGTGCTCCGTCATGCTAGATGCACTGATATAATCTGATTTAGGCACTGAGCACAGATCCCACTGTTCAAAAACAGGAAAATACTTACTCAGTGTTGCTTTATTTCCACTTAATTTCGCCCATTTGCTACATAATGCATAATGAGAAGGTTATTATTGCGTCTAGCATCGCAGAGGTTGAATGTGCTGTTTTATTGGATCTTGGCAGCCCTACAGGAATTCCATGAGGCAGGTGAACAAGGAAATGGAGTTCATTCAACACTACACAATTATCTGAATGTTTGTTGTCATTAAATTCTCTTTCGTTTTTTTTCCCTCCCTCCTTCCTGATGAACCACACTCAAACTTGACATTCTGGGGAGCAGACCAGACACTTTTACAGCCCATTAACCATAAATTTGCCCTGATTTTGTTTTGTTTTTATGGCAGTAACAGATGTGAAATTAATTCCTTCTCACTAAATTAAATCATACTTAAGATGCACAGTCTCTCTTATAGCATGCAGACATTTCTTTTAAAGTCACATCCAGATTGTATAAATTTGCTGTATTGTTACGCACCAAGCTTTCTGTCCCCCCTAAACTGTCCCAGACTGACACTGTCGCCCAACGCCGACTTTGATCTTTGTCATTATATCTTGTCTCATAGCAACTGGAACATTCCATCGTGTGTCTCTGATCACCTCCTGATGACTGGGCCTAAGAGATAAGAGAGGAAAAATGAGGAGATCTGGTTTTAATATGAAAAGGAGCCCTGTTGAAATCAATCACAAAAACGGGAACTGAAACAGGGAGTCACCCCGATCGCGATTAGTGTCGAGAGAGCGGAGGGGTGTTGACAGGACGGGAGGGAAGGTCAGAGGGAGAAACAGTGTCAGAGAGAGAGAGGGAGAGTGAGACAGCGAGATAAAGGGGAAAAAAAAGGGACGTCTTCCTCCCCATCTGCGTCGTAAGTTTTTAGGGAGGAAATATTGAGTTAACCTCTGTATCTACGCGGCACGCTCCGCCTGTCCTGCTCCAAGCTTGGACTGATTTATTTCTCCTCTCCTTCTTTGTCTCACCTCCCATACGCCATACTTTTTTTTTTTTTTTTTTTTTTCTGTCCCTCATTCTCCTGGGTTCAGCTTAACAGACAGGATGATGCGCAGGATATGATAGATGAGAGGGACAGCCAAGACAGGTGCAGTTTTAACATGAGATGAAGTTATACAGTGACGTTGCTATAGTTGTAGTGGAACTGATACAACCGAGTGATGTTGTTCTCAAAAGAAAGCACATTTTGGGCTTTGTTTGCATCACTGCCTTTATTTTTGAAAGTGAATCCATTATTCTAGCTGTGCTCTTTGTGTTGTCTTGGCCTGGCTGCAGATCCACTTTTTGTTTCCTCCTCCTCAGTGTACGAAGTGTGATTATTGAAACAAGGTGCAATGCTTCTGGCAAACCAGCACGTCTCTGTCTCCCTTCCTTCCTTGATATTTAACAAACACATCTGTCGAGCTGCACTGGATCACAAGCAAATTAGCAGACAGCATGCCCAATTTGTCCTCTGTCTAAAATCAAGAATATTTCAGCTAATGAGTATAAATAGCCTGAATATGATTTCAGATATTTTAATGAATACATTGGCTGTTGCATTTGCCATTTTTTTTTCTTCTGGAAAGGTTATTATCATGATAATGCCAAATTTACATGTTGGCCTATTTCTAATTGACTGAAGTTGAGAACACTGTGTACTTCCACAAGGAAATGTCTTTATTACCTCTGTGAGGTAAGTACTGATGACATTTTTAGTATCCAGGGATTATCTTTTTATTATGGGATTTTCAAAGAGCTATAGACTGCAAAATAATACCATTCCACTGTTTCATAGAGCACCATTGTTGTCCTGCATTAAAAAAATACTATTAACAATGTGCTACACCTTTGCACTGACTGTCATGTTCCCTCATTATAATGAACATCAGCACTTTAGTTTATTTTGAGTCAACACCACATACACTGTTCTAGTAAACATTCGCTAGTGCACCAAATGTGTATTAATCTGCAACTGAAAATAGTCCCAATAAATGCAAGTTTACACATAGTTTTTGTATGAACCGCAATCCCCAGCTGTATTAGCATTTTTAAATGAATCCAGGCGAACTACACAGCAGAGTGTACAACTGAAACTTGGCATTTTCCTACATTCAAAGCAGTCAGGCAGTTTAACAATGAAGTGTCCATATTCATCACCAAGGTCTAAAGATAAAAATGTATCTGTTTGCTTTAATTTAGGCAGACCAGCCTCAAAATTGGGGTGAGCACTCCTCAGCTGGTGGCAATGAGCAGTAATGTTTTATTGGATTTTGTATTGTAAATCATATTTAGATTCAGAAAATACCTGATATCTTTTATTTTGACATCATTTGCAATATCTTAAACAAAATTGTCTATCTAGACGAAATCCATTAGTCTGTAAAGCTTATTAGTTAAATGCAGCGTCAGTAAGGTGTGTTTAAAGAAAATAGTCCTGATCATTGTTACTGCATTTCATGAACATGTTGAGAAGTGATCTAATGAAGCCAAAACTATTCACTATTCATTTTATTTATTTCCATTAGCAGATTGATACAGTAGAACTGAAATAACTCATAATCTGTGCATCAGTGTGACTTCTTCAATATACACTGCATAGAATAGGTGTGTTCATGTAATTATACATGAATGCAAATGTTGCTTGTATGTGCATGTACTGCTGGATGTACTGTATACTTTAGTACACTGTGTGCATGTGATTTGCGGGCACACGCACACACACACACACACACACACGCAAGACTGAATCTCACTCAGTGTGAAATCACAGACTACATCAGACATGTAGTAATATGCATGTAGTGTCCAGACATGATCCCAACCCTCCACTTGTCCTCCTCCTCTCCCGAGTGTCTGACACTTCCCAGACCTCCTAATACTGTCTGGTCTGACCTGTGCTCCCCTCTGGTGGCTGCTAAGGCCTTCATGGGGCCCAGCGTGGGCCGACAGTACACTACTCTAACGGGACGTATCACTTGGTTTTCTCACAGCTTTTACATGACCCTATGGGTGCAAGTCTTCAGCCAAATAGCTTATTTTATGTGTTTCATGCTAGAAAAGCAGACTGAGTGTGACTGCACAGATGTAGCCACAGCAAAAGTCCCACTTATCACATGCTTGCTCCACCGACAGTGAACTGTTGTTTCAAAAACTCCTGCTAGAAACTGCTTGGAAACTCTTAAAAATTATTGAATTATATGTGAGGGATGATATTGGGATATTATTTTCTGTGCTGTTTCCCACATCTGTTTCGGTGCCTTTACATTGTTGCACTGCAGTTTTAAAAAAAAAAAGTGTTCTCACTCTGATGTTTTGACAACTACCTAACATTTTATTCTCATTTTCGAATTTCCATTTCTCTCTGTGCTCTTGCTTTTTAATTCTTGCATCTTCACACCATCTTTACAGAAATATAGACAGAACTTGTATGCACACAGACACAGACAAAGACACACACACACACACACACACACACACACACACACACACACACACACACACACACACACAGAGCCATGTTTATTCAGCCCAGCGGTGGATTTTGGGAGGTGTGAGGCCAGAGCTGGCAGGGTCCTTTTACACAACCAGCGCTCTTAGCCAGCAGCTAATAAAGACTTGCATTGATCCTGATGGGTGGGGTGGGCTTCAGTGAGGACCACAGACAGAGGGGGCTATGCACTGTACGCTGGTGGTCTGGTTACTATGCATGGATGTGTGTGTGTGGGTGTGTATGAGGCACTTTGTGGGTTCTTTTCTGTTGGCTAGCCCTGGAGACTGAAACACCCAGCTGGGATCAGCGGTGTTTTAAGTGAGTGATCAATCAAGCAGAGGCCAATGAACAGTTAATGTTCCTCAACTGGGATTCATACCATCCAATGAATTTCCATTTCAAACATAGTGTGAGGTGGAAGAGGGGAACAAGTGATTCCTGAGCAGAGAGGGATTCTGCAGATTTTATTGTGCGCTCTACAGCAGAGTGAAGGGTAAAGAAGTAGAGGGAGTGGCACAGTTTGACTTAAAATACTCTTCATTGTGCTAAATATGCACAAGCAGTTAGCTGAATGCACAGTTTGATCCAATCTCAAAACCATGTTACAGTAGCGTTAATACAAAGATTCCCAGGTGCTAACACACTACACAAACACTACACAAACACACATACACTATTGGGAAGACAGCGACATAATTGCAGTGGTGTCCAAGAACTCACAGCACATCACTTTGTGTCATCCCATCCCACCTCCTTATCCTCTGAAGGCCCTGTGTCACACTGTCTGAGCCCTGGAGCAACAACAGCAGGATACATGCCAGCTCATTTCCTGGTAGCTGCTTTGTTTTTTTTCTCATGATGCATTTAGTCAATCCCATTATTGTTGATTTTCAAGAGGAGTTGACACTTTACAGAGAGATCGGAAAGCCTGTTACTCTAATTTAGTGGTTTTGTTAAATAGTTTCCCTGATGTGTATTTTTTTCTTCCTGGTTTTAAAGTCAGACTGTGTAACTTTTGAAAGACAAAAAAACACAAACACTTCGTACAAATGAAAGGCTGAATTCATAAGTAATAAGACACGCCGACTTTGCACAATTTTGCATGTCACGGATAAACATTTTAATAAGTACAAGTTTGTGCACTTGTTTCGCTCGTTCTCAGTCGGGTTGTCAAACCACCGTGTTTTTAATAGAAATGACTCAAGAAAATTCTCTCAAAAAAATGAATGGAAATTCACTGTGCCATTAATTTGCAATGGCCACCTACTTGTGGCCACAGTGGCAGCTTTTCAGCTGTTACATAGTCTCACTTTTTCAATCGACATTCAGTGGTGGCATCCTTGGTGCTAAGTGGTAATAACAACACTGTTTTTTCACTGCGCTTCCCAGAGTTTCAATCCATGTTTTGTTAACATATACTCTAAACCCATACTTCTGAATTTAAATCATAATTCTGCTGCTTTTACAGTATTTTATTTTGGCAAACATATTGAATGGTTGCTTCCTTTAATACAACATTTACTGTGTTTGATGAGTTTGGTTTGTTTTGTTAAATGGACAAACCATAGAAAAAGTGTTTATACTCCGTAAAGTAAGGTGTGGAAAAAGTAACTTTTTGTATTAAGTATTGACCCTCAGGTATCATCATATTGACACCAGTATAAAACTATTTCAAGCTATAATCAATCATAGACGGGGTAGAAATTAAAACTGATGCATGAAAATGTGTGGAGTTTTTAAACCCTTGGGCACCAAGCCTCATCCACTTACATGCTTCACACAAAATTCATCAGTGTGGATCCAGCAGAAATCATGCAGCTGGATTTACAAATTGCTGGTTTGATATTTCTTATAGGAATATGGCTCCAAACCATGGTAGGGTGGGATTTCTCTCTTCCTGGTCTATTGTCTGCTTTTTTAGTTGTCCGCCCTGCCGCCTGTGCCAGAGAAGCCCATTCAGATGGAGCTCAGTCAGTCTATAGTCCAGTAGCCTCCAGCACGGAGGCATTTCAGCTCCTTCAGGGGGATTTGACCAAGATTTCCTGCCCCTTATTAAATTATAATCTCCCTTCTACCTCTCCTTCTTTCTCTCCTTCTCTCCATTTCGGACAGAAAAATAGGCCTCCCCCTCTGTTTTGCTGCCAACTGATGTGTGTGTTTGTGCGTGCACGATGCGTGCATGTACGTGTGAAGCTGTTTCGGCTGCCAGCGGAAGGAGTGTGCAAGATGATTGGCGAGGCACGCATCTGAAGTGGGTCAACAGGGAGATCAAGAGCTAAAGCTTTTACTTTCTGCTCCCTTTCATTTTTCTCGTCCATCTCCCTGTTTTTCTTTCTGCCTGTCGTATCGACTTCATGTCTCCTTCATGGCGTCTTGCTTCCTCCTCCTCTTCTGTTACTTCGATTTCGTTTACGGTCTTAAGGCGCTTTCCTCTTTTTCTTCCTTCTTTCTCTGTCCCTTGACACGAATTTCCATCTCCCTCCATCGCCACCAGTGGTAGCCTTTGACAATGTGATCTGTAATAGCTTAGTGTTTTCATGGAGTGTCAAACTGTGGAATCCTTTGATAGAAACAGACTACGAGAGGACTTTTCTGGGCTTTTCCCTCCTGGAAGTTAGCCCCAGCTTCGTGCAGCTTGGGACTTTTTCCAGTCCTGGCAAAAAAGAATGGAACAATTGATGGTGTGCGATTGTTCCTGGTTTAGCCCCCTTATTTCAGCGCCCCAGAACATTTCTCACCTTCAGACCGCTGAATCTTAAATAGACCCATGCACTCTCTCTCCACATGGGCTTTGACTCCTCGCCACAGTCAGCTTTGCCTTAGGATGAACTGCCACCATGAATATTTTGACACAAAGCCAGGAAATAACGAAGCTGCATTGCAAAAAGGCTCACTGCAAAACCTGATATGGAAAAAAAAAATAGTGGTGGCTTGTTTTGAGCACTTTTCTTTGTTTCGACTTTTGTCAGTTTTCTGTGTGTTCCCTGGCCTGTATGTGTACTGCACATTTTAGAGGCCCCATTCTGGCAGACTCAAAGCCACCCACCCAGTGAAGGGAACAAGGTAACAGCTACTTGGAGACATGGCACAGAAACTCAAAGACATAACACAGACCAAACCAAGCCCAGTGCATTAGAGCCCCATGGAGTCCTGCATCCAATTCCTGATGCAGGACAACACCATGACCTGACTATTCACTTAACCCTGCCCCTATACAGTGAATGTCCACTCATAGCTTTGCAGCTGTATCTAGACACAACAGGCCTGTCAAGCTTTGGACATTTCCAAATGCCAAAATCCACGTGGCTCTAATAAAAGTACAAGTGTAACAAATGTGTAACAAAGTGTAAGGAAAGGATTAAACTGTGTGTTTATGTTTTCATATGAGCTGCAAAAGTTAGAATGCTCAACCAACGAGCCTCCTACCTACAGTTAAAGAATGGCAATAGCTAACTAGTTACATTTCTCATGGGGTTATAGATTAGGTTAGCAAAACACCAGGCTAGAACATCTACTGTGTGATGCTAGCTTAAAGAAATGATGATACCCTGCTCTTCATTTGGTAAACTAAATCAAACGCATTAGATAATACCAGTGATAACTAGTGCAATGCTGCTTTATTTACATGCTTCTAATTGGATCCTCAACTGGTGATGATGCAGACATTTGCCAGAGACCTGTTAGCTTTAGCATCTTTTAGCATGATATAATATATGTGGGCATTAAGCACATATTTAAGAGTTCTCCCTTCTTCTTTTTTTTAGCTGGAAACACAGTATTTAAAAAAAAAAACTCAGTTTGAGATAGAGTCATGGAGTTTTAGCGTTAGCATTAGCTTATGCTAACTTCATTTGATAAAATCTGCAAGGGGCAATCATTGTTTCAGCCTACGAAATCCATGCTCATCGACTAGAAATGTGAAGCTGTTTCTGTTTACTTGTTGGAAACCCATCGTTTAAAAAAATTAATGACCTTTAAGTGATGAATGTGTCACTGTTACTTTTGTTAACTGCGTATGTACTGTGCTAGAGTGGAAAGCGTCATTTTCACTCGCTGTCCCCTCTTGCTTTCTCCTGTTTTCTCTTTTCCTCTCCAGACCTTTACTGTTATGTTAAATTAAGAATAACAGAGAGTTGGGTATATGTCAGTACCAGTGGACTTACAGAGGGGAAAAAATGCCTTGCTTGGTCAGGTCTTGGCAGCAAACAATAAAAGTATTCACACCAGCAATGAGCGTCACAGAGAGCGGGAGGCTTAAGGTGGAGAGAATAAGGAGAATCGAGGAGGAGGAAAGAGCTGGGGCTGCCAGTCGAGACAGAGTGATCGTTCTGATTTACAGGCGATTATATGACCAGGGGTCTTTGAAGTTTTCCCTTTAGAGGTGAGGTCATCTCCACTGTGCCCTCTAACACACAATCTACTGTGCAGTTATATATCCCAACACATGAATCTCTATGTTTGTGTTAAGTTCAAATTTTTCACATGATGAGAAAATTATACGAAGCCAGGAGTGTCAGATGTGGATGTGCTCTTTCAGTGGCCTGTCTTCCTGGATTGAAAAGCAGAACATTTATTGCTCTGGAAAGGTGGAAGCAGATCGCCCTTTATAAGATTATTTTTTTTACTCTTTCCTCTCGATTACCTAATCAGGCACTCATATTGGGTTTAGGTGCACCACCGGGTCAGACGAAACGGTATAGCTGTGTCTTTCTGCCGACAGACTCTTGCTTTCTCCTGTTCTCAGCTCCCCCATACTGCACTGTAACCGGTTTCTTGGCAGGTCAGGGGTTAGTCTGGATCTTTTGCAGACTTTCAATCTGTCTCCCTTTGGCTTTATCTTGAACTTACATGCCTCACAGAAAGATGAGGTGATAGAGCATGAATCGGTGAAGCAGCAGGGGGCCAGTCTGGCAAATATATTGTAATTAATATCCTTTTACTGGCCTGAAACGGCACCTGCTCGGGGCTGAAGAACAAATGACGGTCATCTTTAACCGCACATGCAACTGTACATGTGTGAGGTCCTATAGGTTAATAATCCTGTGACTAATTAGCCTCACTTTGACTGCTTCACCCTTTTTCCCTGAGTACACGTACACTTTCATATGCACAATCCATCACCCCCTCATTCATACGATTAGCACGTCTGCTTCTGCACTTAAGTTAAGTGCCCAGGGGTATTAAACGTGCTCCTCTGAATGAAGTCATCAAGAAGTGAAAACCCTCTATCTGACCCCTTCACTCCTTTCCTCTCCCCATGTTTTCCTCACACCCCTCTAACCTGCCTCGCTCTCCACACTTTCCCACCTCCACTTTGTTCTACTCTTTTACTTGTTCCCTCTTTTACCACTTCATCAGCATAAACTCACCCCTCTTAACATCTCTGTCCTTTTCACACCCACTCTGACCGTCAGGGATTTAAGGAAAACACAGCCCGGCTCCACAGGTACCTTTTCCTGAACCGATGACTCTCTTTTCCTCCATCTCCTCTATGTTTTATTAGTTTTTTTTTCGCTGCTGAAGCAAAATTAGGCCTTTTTCAATTCAGTCTTCAGTTCACCCATTGGTAAATTGTTGACTGTCATCTTCTGTTTTGCTTCTTCCAATAAACAAAGTGGCACAATCATATCAGTTTATACCGTCTCAGTGGAGTCCTGGGTTTCAACAGATGATGGACAGAGGCGGGCGTGACGGATTCACAAAAAAAAGGAGGATATGATTGAATGTGCATGTTCTCACGCTTGAGCAGGCAAGTGTTGCATGTGTAAAGTTGAGGAGTGCCCTCTGTGTCATCTGCAGCACAGATACAGATACCGTATATCATCATTATTCCTACCCAGAAAAAGGAGAAAGAGGGGAGCTGGATGAAGTCTGTGTGCCTGTGTGGCTGGATGAAGAGACATGGCACGAACACACTTTCTCTCTTTGACTTTCCATCATTTTCTGTCTCTCTTCTGATGAATGAACATGTCACGTGCTGTATGCTGCTATAACTGCCGCTAATATTCTTGAGATTTTGGAAACTTTCTGCAGAGACTTTCCCTCATACATTAGTGAGGTAGGGCACTGATGGTCTGACCTTTGCTTTCTCCTTTTCTTTACGGACTTCACTTTGTGCATGGGGGCAGTGTCATGTAGAAACAGGAGAGGGCCGTCCCCAAACTGTTGTCACATTGTTGGAAGTAGGGCTGAACGATTAATTGAAGTATTATTGAAATCGCAACATGGCCAAGTGCTATGTCCAAATCGCAGGTGCTGCAATTTTTAGGTAAAATTAGGTAAAATGTGGCACAACATAGAAGTAAAGTACCCGCTACAGAGACACCCTGGCCTACAAATCATGTTCTCCATAAGAGACATAAGAGAACATGTTTGTAAGTATGAGCCCATTTCAATGAAAGATGGAAAATTTGGTGTCTGTATAGTATAGAGTTGTACTGTGTACTGTGTGTTGTAATTGTATGTGAGTAAATGTGTGGTTGCACACATGTGAATCAGCACGTTACAGCAGAAGTATACATCACATCTCGACATTAAAAAGAATCATTTATATTCCTTCTCACGGCTGCTCTGTAATTTACTAATGATTCAGTGGAAACGAAGAGAACATAGGGGCTTTTATTGTGGCGATGCAGAGGGAACTTTTTCCTAAGAAGCAACCAAACAAAACCTTCAACACACTTTCCAGCTGGTGGCAACTGAAGTAACACATGTTAATGGCTCATCGCATATGCATTAGCTTAGTGCCCACTTTTATATACACACACACACAGGGACACTTTACGTTAACAGCCACACTGTTTCCCCAGTGCTTATTTGCACAGTGTTGAGTAATACAGGATGTGTTCAAAGCCACCAAAAACTGTGACCACCACTCAAATATTATGCGGTTTGCTGACACCGGAAAGGTGTAATGGCACAAGTGCTTCTCAGGCAGGAGGAGGGATTACCTCATTCAAAAGAAGGTGATTCTCTAAATAAAACCCCACATGCTCCGTTCCCTCTTCCCTCCCCACACACACACACAACCTCAGACTCAATAAGAGCTGTATGGCTCTGGCTCCCAGCATGTTGTGTAACTTCTGCACTTACTTTCTCCCTTCTCTAATATTTCCCTGACTCTCTCATGTATGTATAGAACAAGGCGTATATACTCAGGTCAATGGTCAATGGAGTGCTGTGTTGCCTGGAACCATAGTAGTGTTTAGACCTGTTTGTGTATGTTTGCCCAACGTCTGCAAGTGCATGTCTTTTATACTACAAATCTGTAAAATCCGTTAATACTCATATGTCTAGACTACAGATTGAATAATAAACCACAGATGTATGAATTGAATTTAGGTGTATAAATTGAATTTGCTTTTAAGTGTGCCTTTCTTCCCCTCGAGTGATGGAAATTCATTCCTGCTGTAAAAGGGTAGTTTCCAGCATTTGCTCGCTGAATTTACAAGAAAAGATTTTGGTAAAGGTAGTCGGCTGTGGTTGAATAACAGCTGACCACTCCTGTGGCTTCATGGTCGCCGTTAGGAATGGTTATGGTCATGGTTGTGGCTTAGGTTTGTCAGAATTGGATGAGTCAGCTAAAATATGTGGTCGGGCTTTAAGTGCAGTTGTCTGCGAGACCTGTGGTTGTAACCAAACTAACCATCATGAACCTTGGTTATTGTTGAACCATTTGGTGTTTTTGTAGAAGTAGGCATTACGCGGTACATGATGTTCAGGTGATGATTCCTCCACTCAAGGAGCGGCTCAAGTATTCACCACAAAAACAGCCGCCTCCTCTTCCCTGCATGACATTAAATCCTCGCACTCGGTCTACCTATAATCTCTCTGTGGCACGTGGTTTAGGAAATGCCTGGTAGTCTGGATCCACACATGTACCGCGTAAGGGAAGTGGAGGCAGAGCACCTTCAACCTCACCTCCCCAGTGCTGTTGATTTCATTAGCGGGTAGACAGAGCAGTTAGGGAAGTGTGTGCTTGGCGTGAGCTCAGCTGCGGTGTCTGTGTCTCTTCTGCCTGTCTGAGCAGGCCACTTGAGATGCTGCTGAGTATGGGTTTGGAGGCCGTCGAGTCTGCTCTGGCGGCCCGAAGCCTTTGCAGATTAGCATTTCAGCTCTGTTAAAAATGGCATACAGCACATGTTTGAGAAAGACGACGGTTGCAAGTTTCGAGTGCAGGTTTGTGTTGGTGACTCAGATTACCAGGTGGTTTGGAGACAGATCTGTGAGGTGTATCGTGTGTGGGAGAGTGGATTGTCTGTCTATATTCTTCATGTGCACTTTCCAACATGTGTCTTTGTGTTTGATGTGGGCATGGATGGATTACTGAACAAGCCTACCAGGCAAAAATATTCTCTGTCAACCAATAATGACCCAAATTTGTTTTTCCTTATTTTTTCCTTCATATTGCCGCTGCATACTGAAGCTACAGCAACAGTTCATTAAAATACAGTTAAGTTAGCCTCTCAGGCTTTTCTTTGATGCTTTCCTATAATATTTGTAAATAGTATTTTGTATATAATGTGTACAGAGGAGTGTCAGTGTGGATCTGCTGTAGCAAGACGAAGTGGTTCAGGTGCAGTTTTCCTCATTAGATATTGCGCATCATTAATTTACCTGCAAAATGTGTAAGAGACGCAAAACAACTGCAAGAAAGAGACAAAAAATGACTTCAAAGAGACAAAATGGTCTACTATTAGATGCAAAATGACCACAAAGAGAAGCAAAACAAGTACAGACACAAAAGCAACAACAAAGAGATGCAAAATGACTACAAAGATATATAAGATCATTTTAAAATAGAAGCAAAATAGCAAAAAACTTAAAAAAAAAAAAAATGCTGTGTCATTCGGTCACTTTCTCTTTCTCTTGTAGGGCGGGGTGGGGGGAGGTTACATGCCTGTGACCAGAGGCGTATTTTCTCACAGTCCGTCCATGGATTTGGGCGTCAGACGTAGCATTCAGTAATTTGACAGCTGCCTGGCAAAGCGCTGACTGTAAGAATGCGATGGTGGAGCTGGCGTTGCCCTTTTACACCCGAGGGTCAGACTCGCTGCTATTTCCTCATTAATGCTACTTTTCTGTTCTGCTGTTTCTTCCTTTGTGTATTTTTGGATCTGTTGCCGTAATATGTGTGTGGTGATTTCTTTCTCAGTAAAATCTGTTTTATATAAAGTGTCACTGGGCCTGCCAGATGAGGCTTTTTCGCTGTAACTTTGGATGCTGCTCACGTTTAATGACTGAGGGAGGCTTTGATTCACCATTAGCTCCTCTCTCCTCTCAGACCCAGGGTTTTGTTATGGTTTGTTTTGAATGGACCGGTTTTATGTGAAAATGGAGGGAAGTTAACGAGTTTGAGTGTTTTCAAGACACCCCGCGTAACCACTTACCAGAGGTATATTGTGTTCTCATGCATGCCGAGAATGTGTGTGCGCGCTGTTTTCGTGGGTGTTCTTGTGTGTGAGAGCATGTAGGAGTCTTGGTCCAGCAGTGGCCCATGGTGGCCAGCCAGAGAGGATTGCGTGAGACTTTTTAACAACGTCTGCAGAGCTTTTCAGCAAAAACATTTGATAAACAGATTGTGGAGGTCTGTGAACGGCCCGTTTGTGGCTGATCCCTGTTCATGCACAGCTTCTGTGTTTTAGTGCGTGTTGCTCTGGTTCTTCAGAGAGTTTGACGCCTGCAGAATGGTGGGCATCCAGAGCCGCCTGTTAAATTACATCTGCACCAAAACCACAGACCCCCATACCAGACGAGCCTCCCTGCCAGCCAGCCAGCAAGTCGGCCAACGACCAAACACTGCCCTCCCAGTACTGGTCTCTCTTTCTCCTGTTTATTTCCCTTAACATCTTTGTCTTTGCTTTCTTCAGTTTTACTGGGTTACACTTCAGTGTGAAAATTTTAGAAGTGTTATTTGAGTTATCGTGGCAAAGACTCACGCAACGCAAACAAGCATAAACAGACACCGCAGACACACACACGTATGACTAATTAAAAAAAAAAAAAAAAGCTCAGAAACCTAGAGCAACACTTTGGTAAATGGCTGTAAAACAAGAATTTGACTGCCTAGCTATGTGGTTGCTAAACAATCACAGACGACAGCGAGGCAAAGCTGTAAAACAGACCTGATCTCAGCACACATGGTGGCAATGAACACACCTTTTTTCTAAGTACTTGTGATTTGAAGTCTGCTGTGAACTCCCGCATTACTCTCAATACCTGCTTCCAATTAACTGAAGTGTGTTTGATTTGATGTAATTTTCAAATTAGAAAACGTCGGATCATTTTCAAATTAGAAAATGTCAACTGATGTTGGTGTAACTCCTCCTGTGCCTCAGAGGAAAATCTCCTCTACCTTGCGCAATCCAAACTGAGTCCATCTCTGCAGAGACACGGAAGCCTGTCTCTCACACACACACACAATAACATGATGAGTACAATATAAAGCAGGAGAGATTAAAGGATGCAAATGATACTTTTATGTGATCAGATCAGGTCTTGATGTGGATGGATGCCTAAAGACAATATGATCAGGGTC
The DNA here is from genome assembly GCF_002260705.1 of Seriola dumerili. Classification (NCBI taxonomy): domain Eukaryota; kingdom Metazoa; phylum Chordata; class Actinopteri; order Carangiformes; family Carangidae; genus Seriola; species Seriola dumerili. Next base: position 2,333,279 of record NW_019174365.1, on the reverse strand, counting down.
TAACAGGGGAAAATAAAGAAATTAAGTCTCTCTTGTTTCTTATTTGATTTGCAAAATGTCGCCTATCCCTGTTATTGCTGTGACTTTGCAGCATCGTCCTGTAGACGATACTCTACGTCAATTAAATCAGTAAATCCCTGGCAGGTGAATGGAAAGAAGCTCTCACTATACAGTTTTTCACAGCTATGCACCATTTCATCCTCATCCTTCGACAATTTCCATGCCTAATATTAGGGTGACATTTCTGGCATTAACTCCTGACAGTCATCAGTCCACAGAGAGCTGATGAAAACAGCTCAGGGGAGAGCTGCAGTTGAAATTTATGCCATTTTCACACATCACTCCACCAGTTAAAGCCGGTCGTGGACTCTTACAGTTGCTCACTTATGACACACAAACGCACTGTGGCGGTTTCCTGTTCGCACCTGACCACGGTTGTGAAAATATTTGCCAGAGGGCGATGTGGTCATGTCTTCCTGTAATAAATTAAAGTCAACAGATCTGCCTGTCGCAGTTGCTTGAGGGCCATCTAGACCAAACAGTGCCCCAGCCAAGTACTTACCACACACTGTACCTGAGCAGCAGCTGACAGCAGGGACATACATAAGCAGCACGCTTACAAGTTATATTTGTGTGCATTTGCATCTTTTATTTGCACATATAAAAGTGCACCACTGCTGGAAATAGTGTGTGTCTTTAACAACTCGGTGCATAGAAGGACACACAGTTATGTATGCTTTTGTAGATGCCAGCCAACCTTTTATCCCTTTATATTTGTGCAGTCATATCAAGCACTTCCCATGCTTTTGTGCAAGAAACGTGCTTCCTCGGCTTCCTTGGTTTGCTTTGGCCAACTGTCTGTGGCTGGCTTGGATAGGACATAGAGGATGTAGAGAAAATGTAAGGGCAAATCTTCACAGCAGAGGAGATTTGATACCACGGTATGCCTTCGAAATGCTTGGAAGTAGATCAGTTCAGTCATTTCAGCTGATAAAGAGTAAATGCATCTTTCAAAAGTCTTTCAAGTATTTCAAATGAACCCAGTGATTTCTCTGTGACTTGTTGTGAACTCCAGTCTACAATAAAAGGCAATGAAGCCCATAATATGCACGCACATGTTGCATCTGGTCTTATACCCCCTACCCTCTTTTTCTCTTACCTCCAGTTCTTTGTGTGTGACACGTGAAGCCTGGGATGCTGGTGACCATGCTGTTGGCTCCTGTCTGTGTGCTACTGATGCTGGGGGGGCGTGCTCTTGCCGGAGGCTATCCCCCCATACCCCACGTGAAGTACATGCAACCCATGATGAAAGGGCCTATTGGACCCCCATTTCGAGAGGGCAAGGGGCATTATGTTGGTGAGTAATCCCTGTGGGTGTAGTATACGTGTGTGTCTTTCACTTTAATGCCTCACTCAACATCTCTACAGGCCGAAAGGTCCACTTACACACTTTAGCTACAGTCCACTGGGTCAGTGGAAGCACTGATACTTTGAACTGATTCAATGTGATTTACCCCTGTGTCTCTCTGTCTCTCTTATGTTAACTCAAGCATTCAGAAATACATTCACAAAATAGGACCTGGCTCAAAGCCATTTTTCTGCAAACAGTATATTTCCTTGTAGTATCCTGTTGGCAGTAACCTTAGAATTAGATATTTTTCCAGCTATTTGAACCAAAGTGAGCATGATAATTATCATATGATAATGATCATACTGTACAAAGAGTTCTCCAACATTGCAGTTTAAAATGTAATTGATATGGAGACCACCCCATGAACCGGACAGGCTGAAGCCACTGGTTTAGTTTGTCCTCAGTTAAAGGGCTCAGTGTGAGTCTTCTTGCCCTGTGGGTCCAACAGCATTTGGCCTGAGTGCCCACTGGGCCAGTTATTCCTCCTGCCATCTGGATGCTGTTATCACATGTTTATCACATGTTTCAGCTGTTAGATGGAGGAGAGAGAGTGTGAAGTACATAAAAATAGATTAAATAAAAGACTCGGGCAAGGGAACTTAGAAAAGGCAGGGGGCACTAATCATCCTGCAAAAATGTGCACATTTTAATTGCCATCATTATCAAATTTGACTCAAGCTACAAACACGAAATCTGGATCAGATGAAATGCCTTGTTTTATCTTCTTCAAAGCGAAATCCAAAGCAAATGAGGGGCACATTTTTATTTCAGTATCATAAAATGATGACAATGAAATACTCCAGAAGCTGGATTCAGATCAAATTCAGGCATGAAATTCATCATTTAAATTCCTCACAGAAACATCAAAGATCTGCAAGAATAATTCACCCAGTCCTAAATTATGCTTTCTGGGATTGGATGAGAACACTACAAGTGGTTCACAAGAATACAGTGCTTTTACTGCCACTCAGTGGTCACATGTCCACATTGCATCACCACTGAAATACTCTATCAGACATTTTTATTGGAGTATGTAGCATCTGTTAGTTGCGGCTCACTGTAACTGTATGAAAAAAGATATTCCATGTATGATTTCAGCTTTTGATTTCAAGTGATTTTAGTTAACCATATACATGTCTGTGTCTTTAAATATAGTTTATGATTGTCATAAGATCTACCGTATTTTGTCGTTGTCACAAACAGGGTAGCACAGCCATGACAAAAGAGGGAGATAACCAGAGACAAGCCAATTAACAAATGTTTTATTTTAAAAAAAAAATAGACAATAAATGTAGGAGAGGAACCTCAACTAACAACGGCATGTGTAATCTCTAAGATCAGCAGTGTAAGTGAGTGCATGAGTGAAAAAGTGTGTGAATGCAATGTTGTATGGTGCAGCAACATAGACAACAGAAACCAAATGCCAACCAAACCAAATGGGTGACTCAGGGAGGAGAGAGAACCAGAACTGAGCTCCAACATGGTTTTAAAAGCACCAGCACACAGGGCACAGCTGTGCTCGGTCTGCCGATGAGCCCAGGTACTGACAACCCTTAGCCACACCCACCTCTATACCTCTGTAAAGGAAGCAGCCACACACATGAAGCAACAAGTACACAGGTGGAGAGGGTTGTCACATTGGTGCAGAATCAGAATCCTGTCATGTGTTTTAAGTCAGCCTTTACAGAAGTATAGAAACATTTTTTGTGCTGTTACAGAAAATAAATAAAGATGTAACGCATTAGTATCATACCATCAAAAAGACCATGATTACAAAGCAGACGCCAGGATACTGATATTTATTATACCACATGTAAAAATTTTCCTACTGTAATAATTTGAAGATATTTGTTTTGCATAGGTCAGTGAGGAGAATGCACCCACGTTAAAATGTGATCAGTATGATTAATAATAGGTGTTTAGTTACAAAGAGAGGTTAAAGCCTCAATTATGACTAAACTTCAAAAAATGTCAAATGTTTCAATGAACTACTCATTTTTCCTCCACCGTTAGTCCTGTGGGAAATATCAAAACATCAAACTAGAACTTTACTAAATGTAGTCAGTCACAATTTTAAGCTGTACTTGTTTTTACTCTGCCATCTTTGCTGCATTTTTTTTTTTTTTATAACTATTGAATTTTTCCTGCACTCAAGCACTCATGTGTTTCAGGTTATATATCAGTATTATATATCTTGTAATGACCCTCTAGCCTGTTGGGTATTCCTGTTGCCTTGCTCTTACAAGAGCATATTTCAATACAAACGTATTTGAAAGCACAAAGCAAGTCCTTCCAGGGGAGCATCACAACAAGAAATCAAGAAGCATTTATAGCCTCTGAAGTGTGAAGCACCTTATCTTTCCTCTCTGGGTGATATATTAAAGTGGTTTACAGCAGAGCTACATGACAGGGAACATGAAAGACTACAAATGAGGCCATAATGCTCATTGCACATTTGAAAACAATGTTTTTGATGGTTGGATGAAAAATGACGAAGCAGCTTTGCTATTCTTAGATCCACTAGTGGTGAAATAATATAGTTTGGCCAGAAGGTGGCACCCTTACTTATGTAGACATATCTCATTATTCTACATCTGTGGTAAATAGATCAAAGTTAAAGCTGGGAGTCAGTCACTGAGTGAAATAATGGACATTGGCAATGCACAGATGGGATATTCATTTAATGGCTGCCATATTTTCTCTTCTTTAAAAGTACAGTATTTTTGTTTAGTCTGCCTGACATTCTGATCATCCACAGGTTTTTGCAATAAAGTTGTGAGGTTAAATGTAACAATAAACAATAGGAATAATGGCCACAGCCCCCAAAGTAAGATTCAGTCTGTGGGGACATATGATCACTAGATATGAAATGTGTGAGTGTGTGTCTTCTTGAATTTTCCAAATTATTTTTTATGCTTAAAACTATATGATGCAGACCTACATAACAAAGGTACAGCATGCTGCTCACATACATGACTGTTACAACATAACTGGAATCATATAATACTATTACCCAGATACAGTTGAGGATCAATAAGCTCTTCTTACCGTTGTGTTTGATTTTATTTGTTGATCATAAAAAGGCTGCATGTCTCATTACTTGCCACTAGGGGGAAGTAGTGGCCTTTGGTTACATTACAGGATGGAATGGGAACTTCAACTTGAATTTCTTTGCAAGCTTGTCACAAGGAAAGGAAAAGAGCAAGTTTTTGCCATGTCTCATTTATTGCTATTGAGGTGTTCTTAAATAAGACACCTGGGGCATTTTGGTGATCAATTAGAAATAGTATATTACTGTGGTTGTATTTGCAGGTGCCAGGTTTGGGAGGCCATGCATCACATATTCTAATGCATTTATTGGTTGTAAAATGCAGAGGAATTATTCACACACAACTGAATCTTAGCCTTCAAGCTTTCAGAGGGGGAGGATGGCAGTGGTTGGCAGGATGAGCTGTGTCTTCTGGACATATATCCCGCCTTGAAAAGTAACATTCAGACACAGTGTTGCTGAGATGAGGCACTGGAACAACAAGTCAGTTTATGAGTTTTTTTTAATTTTTTTTATGGTATACTTGTTTCTCTCTGTTATACAATCAAAACATTTGCATTTTACAAACACTCTCAAACCCAATAGCACCCCCAGGTCAGTCAGTTGGAAAACAGAAATGTTAACTCCTGTCCAATTGTACCATTACATAACAACTGCTCAACTCAGGAACGAGAGTACTGTTTTATATATGGATTTACGACCTGTGCAGAATATGCTCTGCCTTCCACTCAGTTCCTGAACAAGCAGAATGGATGAATGACCAGAATAGTCAAACATCATCAACATGATCATTCCTTTGATGGAAAAGGTATAAAAGTGAATTCAGAGGACTCTTTCCATCATATTTTCAAGAATTTCAAGATATAAGCAATTCCCAGGCTTTATTTTGACATGACTGAAGTTTGAATTTTCATTTCCCCATTTAAGGATGTTGTCAGATGTCTCTTGTATGTTACTCCTTAATTCATGGTGTCATTTTTTTTTTTCTCACATTCCTTCTGCCCTGCACACCTGTTTTTCCTTTACTATGGACATGAACTCAGACAACCCCAGGTGTAGTTTTTAGGGATTTTCCGATTAAGTATTTTTGGCCGCAATCTGAGTCCTTTAATTCTGACTATCTGCTTATACCGAGTCTCATCTGATGCTTAAAGTAGTAGTTTAGTTAAATATAAAGTTTATAAACTTAAATTATTGATAGTTCACTTGGGTAATGCCACCCCACCACAGTATGTGTCACCATCAGACTCAATTCACTTGCGAAATTGATGAATATTTTGAGCCACTTTTGTTGGTCAAAACAAGTCAGAAAATATGTCAGAATCTCCTAAAGATTACACACATTGCTCTGCTGATTTAATTTTGAGATGGAATGCATGGAAACTAATCCAGGATGATAAAGGAAACCCTTAGGCAGTTATTGTAAGGCACCTACCAAGGAAGGTGGAGGTAAAATAACCTAATGGTGTTGTTTCCCCCAAATGTATCTACAGCAGAGACATGTATGCACTTATAAAGTATCCTTTTCATTACCAAATGCATTCTTTTGGGTCAGAAGATCGTCTACAAAATAACTAATTGTTCTTGTACATCAATACCTCATGATATGGCCTTTAAGACCCCAATAAAAACATTTACATTCAAGAAAAAAGGCATTGTTGATGAAATTTCTGACCTTATTGTTTTTTTTTTCTTTTTTGACCCTGTTTAAAACCTGACACTCTTATCACTAAGTGGCAGTAATGTGCAAAGGCCAGTGTTCCAACCGCTTTTAATTCTTACATGAGGAAGAAGTCATATTGCCTTCTGAGTAGAAAACAGGTGGTGTATCTGCACTACTTGCACATAGGACCACTGTAACTCAACACAAATGCAATTTCTTAGCTGCTTTTTTTATTGCATAATATTGTTTTACATCTTATTGTTTTATAAGTTACAGTAATATATACATTTTATATTTTATTTATATATATTGAATTTTAAATAACTGTAGTTTGAACTCTTATATTTTTATTGGGGCTATATGTAACTATTTTAGTTTAACATTCAACATTACATTACATAATCAGATTGCAATGTCATCCTGTATGGAAAACAGCATTCACCAATACCTGCAGGTTTGGCAAAATGTCAACAACTGTCCTCTGCTGAGGTTATATTTATTCATGCTAATGTTCTCTCAACATAAGGTTATGGGTTGAAACTTGGTTGTGAGTGTCCATTGAGCCCCTTCACTGAACATACAGGCAGCACACTCTCATGCACACCCAAGTAACAGGCACACAGATATCCCATAGTGCTAGTTCTGGACTGGTGCTAGTGCCAGTTTGGAGTTGGTTCAACTTGCGAACCTTCTAAGAGCTAGTTTGCTTTTCCAGGGGCTAGAGAGCCACCATAGAGCAATGTTATCATGTCACTGTATACATGTGCATATGTGTGAGCCTTGCCAGCAAGGCGCCAAGCACAACAACAATGATGAAATACATTGTCTCTTCACAATTATTTTGCATCAATTTCAAGTCCATTCTGAAACTCACTACAATACACACATACAACTTTGTCCGACTGTTTTTTTTCTACTTATTTTTTGTTTTGAAGTACATTATACTAACAAGATGATCATCTTCTCTTTCTTTAGATATGCCACCCATGATGGAAGTGAAGGGGGAACCAGGCCCCCAAGGAAAACCTGGACCAAGGGGCCCACCTGGGCCACCAGGACTTCCAGGAAAACCTGGACTAGGAAAGCCAGGTCTCAATGGCCAGGTAGGCCCTCAGGGGCCTCCTGGCTTTCCAGGAATTGGTAAACCTGGACTACCAGGTCTTCCAGGAAAGATTGGGCCAAAGGGGATGTCAGGGTTTAATGGTGAGGTTGGCCCTCGTGGTGAACCAGGTCCTAGAGGTCCTCCAGGGCAGCCTGGCCTCCCTGGCCCAGCTGGCCTGTCTTTGAATGGGAAACCTGGACTTCCAGGCATCAGAGGCCCCCCTGGGTCTCGTGGAGAGCCAGGAATAAAGGGTATTTCCGGCCCACCAGGTGAGCGTGGGCTTAAGGGCGAGAATGGAAATGGGAAGACTGGGCCTCCAGGTATAAGGGGTCCTCCTGGGCTGAAAGGCAGTACAGGACCACCTGGTATTCCAGGAATAGGCAAGCCAGGACCAAAAGGTTTGCCTGGACTGCCTGGTCTTAAAGGTGATTATGGACTACCAGGGGATCGTGGAGAACCAGGAGAGGGTGGGGCCCCAGGTCTACAAGGTCTCCCAGGGCCAGTTGGGTTAGGGAAGCCTGGGCTAGATGGATTGCCAGGAGCACCGGGTCCACTAGGACCAAAAGGTGAGGCGGGAGGTAGGGGTCCTCCTGGATTTCCTGGGACTCCTGGCTATGGAAAACCTGGTCTGAGTGGGCCAAAAGGAGAAAAGGGCCATGGTGGGTTGCCTGGACTTCCAGGGGACAAAGGAGAGCAAGGAATGGTAGGCCCAATTGGGGAGCCAGGGCTTGATGGGCAACCTGGGCCGGCAGGACTTCAAGGCCCAATGGGACTTCCAGGAAAACATGGAATGCCAGGACAGAAGGGAGAGCTGGGGCCCCAGGGCCCTCCGGGACTGCCTGGCCTCAGAGGTGACCAAGGCCCCAGCGGACATGCTGGAAAACCTGGCATCCCTGGGGAAAAAGGCATCCCTGGACTTAATGGTCCGTTTGGAAAACCTGGACCCAAAGGTGAAGCAGGTCATATTGGCCTACCTGGAAATCCAGGGCTGACGGGTGCTCCAGGGTCTAAAGGTGAGACAGGGTTCATAGGGACTCCGGGCCCCAGGGGCCAGTCAGGCATTCCTGGTCTTCAGGGGCCCATGGGTCCCATGGGGCCACAGGGTGCTCCTGGCCCAAAGGGTGAACCTGGACTTCCAGGGTCTCCAGGACTGGGTAAGTTTGGAGAGAAGGGATCTATAGGTCCCCAGGGTCCTCCAGGAAAACCAGGCCCTGTTGGGCTTAATGGTAACCCTGGCCCCCCTGGGCCACCAGGGCCCCCTGGTCCTCCAGGAAACGGCCAAACAGTTGTTGCAGGGCCAACAGATTCACAGTTGGAAGGGGATGAAGTACCAGGGGACAGGAAGGGGTCTGTGTACAGTCAAGTTCCTCTCTCTGCCTCTGTAGCACCAGCCTTCACTGCCATCCTCACCACACCTTTCCCTCCCTCTGGTATGCCAATCAAATTTGACAGGACCCTGTACAACGGGCAAAATGCCTACAGCTCTGCTACTGGCATGTTCACTGCTCCTTTATCTGGTGTCTACTACTTTGCGTACCACATGCATGTAAAGGGAACTAGCCTGTGGGTGGCACTGTACAAGAACAATGTACCAGCCACCTACACATATGATGAATACAAGAAAGGCTACATGGACCAGGCGTCTGGTAGTGCTGTCCTAGAGCTGAAGGAGGGTGACCAGGTATGGGTCCAGATGCCCTCGGATCAGGCAAACGGCCTCTATTCTACCGAGTACATCCACTCCTCCTTCTCAGGATTCCTGCTCTGTCCCACATAACCCTGTCCTTTCCTTCAAACATGTTCCTGTATTGGCACCTCAGAGCAGCCCTAAACCTAAAATACCTGCAGCCATGATAGAAACACCACAAAACCCATAAAATTCTCATTATTACTGCCAACATCTTTAAATGTCTCACCCTCAATATCATGAGTGAAAGAGAAAACAAACTTTGTGAATGAAATATGGAAAGTTTTAAAAAAGCAGGGGGTGGAATTTCATACTGTGTTCTTTGTTTCAGTGTCCTTCAACTGTGTGTTTTTGGGTTGTATTTTATGTTGGTGTTTTTTTTAGCTTATATTATTTTAATTATTATATTGTCATAATTTTATTGTTATTATTTGGTCCTTGTCATCATTGTTGTTGTTGTTATTGGATTCAGACTATTAAGTGCCTTACTTTGTAATGTGCTAGTAACAGACCTTCCCATGTGACTGCACATCCTGCCCACATGCTCTGACATCATAAGGACAACATCACCAGACCCTGGGGGGTGAGTGGTTCCTCTGGCTGCAGTCACGTCCCCCTTGTGTTCTTATTTAAACCGTGAATACTGACATAAAGAGCAACAATACAACATAGAAAATATAGACAAACAATAGCAAAAAAATGCATTTGGTGCTGTAATACCATTACTTTTAACTTTTCTTTTGTTTGACCTTTTTGGTACTTTAAAATTATTAATGGGATTAAATCTTTGTTTTTAGCGTGAGATATATATTTTGACATTTAGCATCTGTTGGATGCTTATTTCTCTACATCTTTCTGAATTTAGTAGTTGACCATTTAAAATGATGGGTCTTTGTCTTTTTTTTTATAATTTACCGAACTGTCCAGAAATGCAACCCAAAAAAATACAATCCAAGAAAATGGCCTCACAGTATTAGAATTATTAAATTTAAAATGCCCTTTTAAAGAGGATCAGCTACATCATGCAAGGAAAATGCCTTTTTTCAAACTTTCAAGACAATATTAGCTGAAGATGATATGTATGCATACAGTCAATGTTTACATGTCATAGAATAGATACTGAGAGCAAATGGAGATGGATTGTAAGGACACAACTACAGTATGATCGATAGCCTGTTTCCTTGTATCGATCTAGTTTTTCCCATTTGCACTGCAAACCCCATCACTATGTTGTAGGCATCCTCTTCACATACTCTCACCATGACATCACTGCTTTCTATTGGTATACTACCTATTAATAAATCAGTATCGCATTAACATTACCAGTCAGTAATTTGTAATTCCATAACATGGAAGTTCCATGCTGACCACGTATTGCAAAACCTGTGAAGGTGCTGTAAACTCAGTTTTGCTTATAAATGAGCAACATGGATAACAAGTTAAATAGATCAACTTATTCCTTCAATGCAAGTCTCTGTGTGACTTCTTGCTGGACAAATGAGAGCAAGTCTGAAACATTTGTAGTTCTGAATGAAAAGACTTTCTGTTAATTCCCAAACACTTGTGTCAAAAATAGCTGAATTATCATTCAGCTAAATGGAACATCCGTGGCTACAAGGACAGGATGTTTCAGAACTGAATAATGTCAAAGTATACAGCTGGAAATGAGAATCGATCTGCATTTACTGTATGAATAAGTAAAGGGACTTGACTGAGGCCCACAGGTTGTGAAATACAGGTTGTGTAACTTTTAACAAATTCCTGCCAGATTTCTGGGAGAGGTGGTGGGCCAGAGGTGAGAGCTGTGTATTTACCCATTTCTGTTGGATAAGGCATTAAAGACACGCTGTGTGTGTGTGTGTGTGTGTGTGTGTGTGTGTGTGTGTGTGTGTGTGTGTGTGTGTTGTGTCACATTATCCCCCTCACATCCAGGTCATGAACACTTCAGCAAAGATAATAATAAACTCGAATGAAGTGACAAAACCTTAGGAAGAGCCAACAGGTCCTGTCAATGTTCCACAAGAAACCTGACTTTAGAACGTTTCAGCATGCTTTAGCTTTTTAAAAAAAGTTCCACACTCTCTAATGGTGCCTTTGCAAAGTAAGGGAACAGGTGATGAATGTAATGGATAGATTATGGGAGACAGAAAAACCTGAAATTAAATTGACATTATGAGATAAGGAGATAACATTTCTGGTTAGCACTGAATGGGCTATTTTGCGTATTGTTCCAATGAGTGGCCTAATGGTGTGCAATAAATCTGTGTTGTACCAAGTCATGAACAAAAAAAAAAAGACATTCTGGGAAGTGTGTGAGATCTTTATTTAGTGGTTGCAGTTAAAGAAGACAGAAGATAAAGAGGTTTGACAAAATTGTTGTGATTTAACAATGAGAAGATGGTGTTTATATTACCACCTCCGTGCCTTTACATGCCTCAGCTCAGACATGATCCCAATCTAAACTTGTACCGCCCGAATGCTATCATTACACTGAATTTCGACTACCTTACACCCTGATGGAGGAATGTCAATGTACAGGAGGATTGTGCCAAATTTTGATCTTCGCAATCAGAATGAATGTATACTGTTTGAGTGATTTTCAATAGTATCTACAAACCATGCTGTGCTATTATACATGAACAGTAACTTTTCAAGTTGCTCTACAGAAGCAGTGCTAGGATAAGGCCTAATCAGTATTTTACATCTATATAATGCAAACAATGCACTTGCTCTTGCCCTTTCTGTCTAATAACATGAACACACCTACAACTGCTATGTGTCATTATTGTTACGTGAGTCTACAAGACAGTCCAAGGCTCGTTATGTACTGTATGTTGCCTTTTTTTTTGTCGCCTTCTTTTTTTGAACATATGAAATGGTGATGTGAGTTACATGTGGCTAACACTCGCTGTCCTTATGTTTTCATAGACAATGTCACTTGCTTGCAGAGTTTGCCCTGTGTGCAAATCATTTAACAAGTGTCAGTAAGATCCATGTACCGTCTCAATCACAAATTGCTTTGAAGTGTTTTCTGTTTTTCTTTATAAAAAAGAACAAAAAAACAAAAAAGACAAAAAAAAAACAGCCTTGCTTCGGTTCTTAAGGGATATTTGTTTGTTTTAGTTTCAGTAAATACAAACGGCCATTCCCATTTGCACATGAAATTAATGAAGATGTATTTATACATTTATGATAATTTAATAGGGATGCCAAAACCGACCACCGAAGCCTAGAACGTATAAATGGTATTTAACAGCATTGATGAGTTAAGAGCATTTACAACATGTAGTTAGCATTCTAGTGTTGTTTGTGAAGGATTATTTGTGGACTTTTATTTTCTATTTGTGTAATGTACAATGTATCAGCGTATAGGATTTTTGTCATACAAGGCTATTGCGTGCACTCTATGCAATAGAATTTGGGTATAAATGCACTCTTTTTGATTGAAAATGTTTGTCTGCTTATACAAAATCTACAGTACTTGATTGTATTGATACCACATCAATAAAAAACTTTCTTGTATGTTGGCGTCAGACTCCCATTTCTGTTTGCTGTAACTGCATATGGATACTATAAAGAAGATGTAAAAATCACTGCAACAAACAGGAGTCACTCCCGCAAAATGTTCATAATAGTAGGATTGGTAGTGTTAGTACCCACAGAGTAGTAATTAATCTTCAGTAAAGATACCTGCATGGCACATTTGGTGTAGAAATCTGTTGCAGGTAAAGGAATGGACACTAGAGGGAGATATACAATAATAGGAAAAACAGTGTTTCAGGCCTCTAATTTATCTGAAAGATCCTTGTCAGATCTGCCAGTAAGCTCAGAGTGGTACTGAGAGGCTTCCGCCTATGACTTCCAATTACTTACTGTAGATAACAAAAGTGTTAGTCAGTTACTTGAAATGTAATTTCATTACAGATAACATCACGAGTTGGCTTAAAATGAAAACATACACACACACTAAGCACTTTATTAGGAACACCATACTAACAATAGTTAGGCTCTCCCTTTGCTCTTCAAACAGCCTCCATTCCTCATGACATGAACTCCACAAGATGTTGGAAACATTCCTCTGAGATTCTGGTCTATGTTGTCAGCTCCACATTCATGCTGCTAATCTCTCGTTCTACAACATCACAAGGGTGTTTTACTGGATTCAGATCTGGTGATTGAGGAGGCAACTGAAGTTCACCGAAGTCATTGTCATGTTCAAGAAACCAGCTTGAGACTGAATAATTGATCCATCACACTGGACTGTTGATACAAGGCAGATTGAGTCCGTGGATTCATGTTGTTCACACCAAATTGTGACCCATCTCAGTGCCTCATGGTTCACCTTGTTGTGCATTTTGATAGTCCTAACACAGTTGTAAAGAGTGGTTATCTGAGTTCCTGTAGCCTTTTTGTCAGCTCCAACCAGTCTGGCCATTCTCCTCTGACCTCTCTCATCAACAAGGCGTTTTTTGTTTTCTGCAGCATTTTTGGTAAACTCTAGAGACTGTTGTATGTGAAAATCCCAGGAGATCAGCAGTTTCAGAAATACTCAAACCAGCCCGTCTGGCACCAACAATCATGCCATGGTCAAAGTCACTGAGATCACATTTTTCCCCATTCTAATGTTTGATGTGAAAATTGACTGAAGCTCATGACCTATATCTGCATGATTTTATGCATTGCACTGCTGCAACATGAGAGGCTGATTGGATTGCGTGAATAAGCAAGTGTACAGATGTTTCTAATAAAGTGCTTGGTGAGTGTATAGACAATATCAATCTTTGTCTCAGTTTGTGTCTGTGTTATGCCATCCCAAAGACTGCTTGTGGCAAATTACTTCAGGGGGACTTATGGAACAGAGTTCAATGTGTGTCTAATTTTATCATTCTAGATTGTTATATTTTATTTTCTCTCCTGTTTGACAGGGTTGTCTTGTTTTAGATTGGGTGAAATTATAGACCCTTGGGTCTATAATAGGAGTGCCTCAGTTGGCAATTGGAGGTACCTGAAATTCGATTGGATTAAGACATTAAATTATAAAATATTTGTTACAAAACAACCCATGAGCACATAGATAATAGTGTACGCTTATTTCATGGATATATTATAAGACCTTTTCTGGAACTGTCGTCACTATGGTGAGCTGTCATCACGCACCCGGATTCTTCTTACGTCGTACTGACGCCAGACCCTCCATGCTGCATTCGGGTGATCTCGGTAAACTCGAACATCTTGTCAAACTACTTGAGAATACGAGTTGACGAGCGTGCATGTGCGTGCTTTTGTAGAGAAAAATATCAGCAAACGTTGCAAACAACCTCACACACAATTCGGAGGAAGACAATGTCGTCGGAAACGTCTGGAGAATGTTTATTCATTTCTTTGTTTTACTGGAAATGTATTGCCTGTGGTCATATTAGCCTGCATCTCGCTGTGTGTGCGTTGTAAAAAATTATAAATTAACAATTACACATTTAAAGAAATTAAAATTGCTCTTACAAATGAACATTTCCCAGTAAAATTTCTCTAGTTTCCTACGGTGTTACCTTGCCAACAACTTGGGCCGCCTTGAAAGTCACATTTCCGACAGCGCCTGAGGGTGTCGGCAAACTGAGGAGGCTCCTCCTCAACAACAGTCCCGACCTCCGACGAGAACTCAAGCTGCCACATTGAAGAGGAACAAAAAGGCGACCTGACAGCGCTTTCTGCACTCCCTCCACTTTCTCCGGGGTAGTCACGGGATTTCAATGTTCAGCTTGCTCTTTGTAAGTAGCTAATAACCCAACTAACTGAGAACTGACCTGTAGAAACTTGTCTCTGATACGATCATACACGATAGCAACACCACAGACCCGCTAGTGCCCGATTAAAAGTTGGGTTACATATTGTTGGATGTATGGTGATTAGCATAACACAGGGCAGCTAAAGTAAATTTCATGAGAGTCTGAGAGTCATCTGAGTAGTTGGACCAGTGTGTAGCCACGTTAACATTAGCTCGCTGAGTAAAGCTTGGACGGTGGAGTGTTGGCTACGTACACTGTTCAAAATTGTGTTAACGTTTATTAATATCGATCATCATTGTTTTGCTAATTGCTATCACCCAGCCTCATGTTAGTTGACTCTAATTTAGTGAGTGTTGACGTCTGGGCTGGTTACTAAATGTTGTTGGGAAATGCAAAGTACGGAGCTGAGCTAACCAGCTAGCTAATGTAGCTATGTTAGCTTGCTATCAGGGCTAAGGCTATTTCCTAGAAGGAGAGGAAGCATACGAAAAATCTTTAACGTTGCGAGCATTAGGTTATATCACCATGTTCCAGCTGGCTTTTATTGTTATTTTGGAACACGGCACATTAGATGTCGTATTATCCCATGTTATAGTCCAAATTGTACGTCGACTGCAATTTCATAAAATAAGAGCTGGCGTTACCCGTAGCTGTACAATGAGCCCTGGGTATATCAGTATAGGTAGCATTTCTCTTGGACAACATCTAGCTTAACGTTAACGAATGCTTTGGTTAACATTTTAACAGCTGTCTTGGCTAACGTTCATGCCAATGGCTTCACGTGGGTGTTTAAAATATAACCTGTGCTTGTTATTTCCAGTATTTCCATCTTATTTTGGTGTTAGGCGGTGTGGTCTCGACAGGCGTCGGTAGCTGGGAAAAGCTTGGCTAAAGGTAGATGGCGACTGAGCAATCTGCTTTCCGCCCTTTGTGACAAATCTTGACCCACAGTATGGTTGACCCATTTATATGAAGCCATATGCCAGGCTAACGTTAGAACAGCAAAGCAAAGTGATCGAGAACCCGATATTTCCTGTCTATTGGTTGCTATGCTATCTTGGGTTTCCGCTTTTGTATTATCAACTGCTGCCTTCATTGTTAACTAGCCGGTTTGACTCAGTAAATTCGATATGCTTCCATGTGGAAATGTAGCTAACACTGGGGTTAGGTCGGTCTATAATTTAGCCTTGTCTGGTTTCCTAAAACAGAAAGCACCCAACAATTTAGCCATGTGGGCTGAAGTGAAATGAGGAAATGCACTTGGGGAGGAAGTTGACTAGAGCAGCTGTGACACTAAAGGCCGCAGCACATTCCCATGCCTCTCAGTTTTCAATTTATGACCTTCCAATGGTTTCAGCCTCCACTTTGGTAGTAAATTCTAGTGGCTAGCTAATACCAAAGAATAGCATTGATCACACCTACCAACATGGGCGTATGAGTCAATGCTTAACTGGTGTAACAGGTAAGCTAATTATACATTCCTGCTTATGAGTCACTGCAAGGTGACCTAATTCGCTTGCAGAGTATAAGAGATGAGATGTCTTAATGCAATTAGTTATCAAAACAAACAGAAGCCATAACAATTTATAGTGGAAGTAATGGAAGTGATTGTTGTTGTAATTCTTTAAAATAAATATTTTTAATGCACATCTCGTAATTATACTGCTTTGAGTATTGCAAACAACAATGACATACACTTGCTTCTTAAGCCTAGGATTTCGCAACTCTTACAGAAGACTGCTCAGAGTCTTTATGCTCTATTCACATTTTATTGTGGAAGTAGGTCAGTCGTACTTGTGACCTGCTTTATATTATAGCTAATTGACACATGATGCACAGCCTAATCTAGAAATAGCATAGCTCCACTCTGTCCACTTAGAGCACAGCCTGCAGCGAAAGGCAGGCCTATACACTGGTAGGCACTCAGATACCGCACCTCAAGCCAAACTCCCATTACCTGTGGGTCCACTCTCTATGAGTAGTGTTTATTTTTGTACAGTACAAAACTGCTAGGCTAATCCACCATTTCTGTCTGTAACTCTTATTAAATAAGCATAAACATACATTATTTGGTCATATTTTTGTTTGGAAAAAAAATCATAACTAATATGCAGCCTGTTGTAATTTTGGCGTTGTATGCTTTGTGTTTGCAACACGCAGTTAAGAACCTTTTTTAAAGATCTGGCTGATGGCATATGCTACATCTAAATATGCATTGCCTTGCTCTGCTTATGAATAAATTGGTTTATGCTTGAGTTGAAGTGTGATAGTAGGTATAAATATAGCTGGATGCCGACATGATATTTTACACCAACAAACGGGTGGTTCCTCTGTCTACAGCCAGCATAAAAAAGGCAATGTGACAAGTGAGGAAGTTCTCAGCCTTGGTTACCGTAACTGTGAAAGGTGAGCCCAGTGTACAGTAACATGACGCCAACTTACCAAGGAGGGTTACTGGGGGAGAAGAACACCTATGTTGTAGCCTGCTGGCATTCAGCCCATCTAACCACAGGGTGGCTGTGTGTGTTGAAAGGTAGGGTTGGAGAGGTCTGTTCAACAGTGACTGGCTTAACAGATTTGGCCAATTTAAAATCCAGTTATGCCCCTGGGTGTCTGGCTGTGGTGAGAATGGAACACAAGCTTTGGTTTTACTATGTGTTAGCTTGCTAAGATCCCTGGCTCCAAAGCAATTTTGTTGTTTTGAAATCGGCCCAAAGTGGAAAGCTAGGATTAGATGCCCACACTTTTTTCTTCTCATTTCAAGCCATTAAGTGAAAACCCATATATAATTATGCATTAGTCGCCATGGGCACCTTGTGTTTCTTGTGCTGTGTGTTGGTTAATGAATCATGTCCTGGTCGGCACGGTGTTCGTTTACTGTTGTTGCCACAGCGCTGGGATGAAGCAAAGGCACAAGCTCTGTAGCACTGGCAGTATCTGACAGATTGACGCCTCTTCTAGATGCTGCTGCAAGGCTGCCTACTGAAACTATAGCAACAGGTAGGAATAGGATCTTCCTTTGTTATTAGTGTTTTCAGCTACCTTGTCTAGCTACAGGTGCCAGAGCTGCAGTTAGCAGGGGAAAACACAGTCCTTTGCCAAAACATGCTATAGTGAATGGTGGTGTTATTGTTATTAGAGCTGTTGTTTGCAGGTGTTTGTAGCTGCTCACTTTTGCTGATCCAGAAAGTGTTCTAGTTTTGAAGCAACTATAGTCTAGAAAATGCTGGGTTATTACACATAAACAAGCTTGCTGTGTTTTCCTATTGCCTAGGCACTGTGTTGTTTCTCAGTGGAGCTTGACTTTTCCTTCATTTCCGTAAGCGGTTTATTAAACACATGAAATGTGTGACTACCTCTCACAACATGACCTCAAACTAATGTGTTCATTGTGGCCATAATCTTAAAAAGATGGATTTGCTACCAGGGGCTAATCTGAGAACACAGAGTATACTTAATTCTTCTGGGAAGGAGGTTGGATTTCATTGGTTAAAAAGTTCCTAGATCAGTGTATAAGTGCAGCCATCCAGTCTGAACCCTGACCCTCTTCAATACTGCACCTCCTACTGCTTCTTTGGCTTTGCCTGGTGAATGTTTAAAGAGAGCACCATTGCTCTTCTCTGATCTCTTCACAAGGAACAGCAAAAATCCCTACAGGAGCACTTGTTGCTACCGTTGAGAGAATTGTTGATATGGCAACAGGCATCCCCTGATGCTGCTGTCAGAAGGCCATGTTAGTTTCCAAATGTCAGAAGAATTGATGTCGCAGTGGGACTCTGCACCTCTCGGCAAAAATGCGAGCAGACATTCTCCTGTCTGTTGATGAGTGTCGGCCTCTTGTACTGAAACTTATTTTTATCTTAGACTGTCATAGGAAGTTTGCACATTTTTTTTCCCCAAGTTGTTTTCTGTCTTGGTGAACTTGTTCTAAATTGACACTAGTGCATTTTTCTGGCATTTGGAGAATTAGTTTAACACACAATCCAGACACACCTTCATACCTTTTGTCTATATAGAACTAGTTTTGCCTCAGTGGAAGTGCCTGTCAATTATTTGGCAGAATGGAAGTAATTGTGAGCTGGAATGTGGAAGGAACACCTTGTATTGTGATTGACTAATCAGCTCTATAAATGTGCAGATCTTTGCTCTACCTGATAATTTCTTGTGAAAAGTCAGTTTTATTCATGTGTTGGCCAACAGGTAGAGGTGTCACTCACTGCCATGATGCATGTGTCTGTCTAGGCTGGGAGACGTCGTCCTGGAGCCGATTTGAGGATTTTGACATGAGATTATGACTTATCAAAGGAGCTCAGAGACGGCCGAATATAGTCCATCGACCCATATTCCAGATCGGTAGAAAACTTTCCTCTCCCATCTGGGGAGATATAGTGGTATTGAAAAGCAATCAACAATCTTGATGCACATTAATGCAGACAGATATGTTAATGGAACATTAAAACACATTGGTAAAAGTGCAGGTAGGTACTTCAAGCGCTTGTAGTCTGGTGAAAAGTGTCCTCTTGTCAGATGCTTTCCTTGAAATTTTGAATTTATTATGACTTTGTATCTGTGGTTGTTTTGAATGAATCAGGCTCAACAGTCATTTAGTGATCCATTGAAAATGTTCAAATAACTTAGGTTCAAACAGTTTGATGTTTCCATCATAGAGGCTCTAACTAGGGATGTCTCAATTAAGTTTCTTTTTTGACTATGTAATCCCCAATGTAAACAAGTTGTTTCATACTAGTTGAACTGTATAGGTATGGCATAAAATAATTAACTTCCCTCTACAGTTGTAAGACAAGACGACAACAACTGGTCCAGTTTTCCAGAAACCCTGCATCAGATTTAAACTAGCCTCTGCCTATCACAAATATAGTTGACATTTGATATTGTTTAGCCTTTGTTGAAGCATATTTTTGGCAAGAACACTTGTCCATGTTGAGAGCCTAACCTCCTTTGATTCCATTGTCAGCAGATAATCAGTTTTCCTGTGTTCTCATGCTCGATCCTTATTCAAATCATAGTCAAATGTCAGTGTTATGTCTGGCTTTGTTTCTCTTTCAAATGTAATTTTTCAGGTGCTGGTGTTTAATTTCGTGTTAAGTGTGATTAAAAGTGCAATTAGGCCACAGTGAGGAAAGAACAGGGCTTTGTTCAGATATGTTTTCCCCTTTTCATTTCCATTTCTAAGGTACTGAGCCCTGGTCTCTTTCAGTCCTTTCCAGAGACAGATCAGTCCTTGTCTCAACCTCCCCGCCCTCCCACTAAGCGCTATCGTAGGCCTTTGATCGTCACACTGTTTATCTGTACTCACTCAGAGGCTGCAAAGCAGTGTGATAAGTGGGCTTTGCCATGTGCGAGTGCATGTGTAGGGAGAGTTTGTCTGTTCGTGGAAATAGGGGGAGTTTCATATTCTCTCACCTCCTTTCTCCAGCCTGGTTTAGATGGACACAAGAGACCAGAACAACAAGTACTCCACTGGAAGATTAGCTCCTGTCCTCTGGGAGCACAGAGAGGTAACCCGTTGTGCTGAATAGGGGATAGAATGAGGATGTCCATTCATCAGGATGTCAACAACACTGAGTTGGACAATGAAAAAACATATATTAGCATTTTGAACTTTTGATATTTTCAGCAAAATAATTAGTTTTTTGAGATTTGAGACTACAAATAATTTAACACAGTCTAATGATGCATTAAATATAGGCTTGGCGCAGCAACACAAGAAGCACTAAAAGTCCAATAACACAGCAAATATAATAAGCCCTGTTAAGGTGGACATGTACTCGTAACAATATCACATACTGCGCTACCATCAACGCGGCATACATTAAGTAATAAGTGGATCTAATCAAGAAGATGCAAAAATAAGATTACATTACAACAGCGTTAACATCTCTGTCACATGGTTTAGCAACTCACTTCTGACAAACCGCAGAACAGAACTTTGTAATATGCTGATGGCAAGTTTTAGGACTTTGCAAAAATGTTTGCAGGCCTTTAAATACCAACAGCGCTGAACTCAACCCAAAGAAGAATTAACTCTGTAAACCTGATAGAAGAAATAGACTTAACAATCATGTTAATTTTATTGGATTGCTTTTGATATATGTATCATCTCTGTTATAAGGTTATGTAACCCATGTGTCATTGGCTGGTAGTTCAACTGTTAAGCAACAGGATATCGCAAAATCTTCTATCAGATTTTGGTGGATAGATGCAGGATCATAATTTTTAGCTAGCAATTGCTTTTACTGGCACATTTTTATCAGCTGTAGCTAATTAACTCTTAATTAAGTTATGCAAAGAACAAAAAGAGTTTTGACTGGGGTCTGGTTAGTGTGTTCTCTGCAAGGCGGTGTCTATGCTACAGTATCTATATGACCAAATGGTTTCCAGAGAAACAAACACCACTGTCTACTGTTTTGATCTTTCGAATGAAAGCTAGTGAATTATTGCTGGTAGGTAGAGTCACAAGCCTTTCTTAGAGGAACAGTCTAGTAGTTAAACTTACAGTTAACTTTAAAAGCATTATGATATTTTGAGCTTGTCAATTTAAAAAATCTCTGTAGGTACGGCAGAGTCAGGTTATTCTCATCTGCCTTTATTTACAGCCATTCATATGCTGTTAACCCTTATTCCAACCAGCTGGCTTTAAATTGAATGTGTGCCCTTTTAAACTTGAATTAGCTCTCTACTTTCTTTGGGGGTTTGGTCAAAGCAGAATGCTTAGATAGGAAACTGGGCACTGATCATTTTCGCCCCACAACAGCGTTCCTTATTTAAAGACAAATTCACACCTCAATACAGCATTCCTGTAAGACATTTGTCAGTAAAGTGACCATTGATGCTTTTCTCTTTTAACTCTATTCCTACTTCATAGACTTTCACTTTTGTTTTGAACATATAAAAAGCCTGTGAACAAGGCTAGGTGAGAGATTGTGGTGAACCTATAAACCCTTCAAAGAGGTCTGCTGTGGCTGGAGGAATAACTTGTGGGCAGCCCTGAGGATTTTTGTGCATCTGTTGGGTTGGACTGTTGCATTTATAGACGGGTCATCCTGTACCCCCAACATATTTCTAGGCTTGATCACAGTCCACCCACACATATGCTAAAACAAGAGGAATATTTGTCTCTTTACAAGCAAGTGCGAAAAGCCTTTATAAAGTTTAAAAAAATTTTTTTTTATGTATCCTCTGAGTGTTGCTATTTCAGTTTACATTTTGTCAGCGATGCAAGATCTTTGTGTGATTAAGTGTAAGTCTGTCACCAAACCTTTTGGCTTATAGAGTTTTAAAGGTATTTCCCAAGCACACTGCTAAATGTTTGTGGCTCTATCACCACATTTGAATTTTGGACTTAAAGTACTATTCTCTCTTCCAACATAGAGATGTCTTGCCCTGTGGTTTACTTTTGAGTCCATTTCAAAGTAGTACTACCCACAGTGGGGAGTCTGTTTATCTCGTGGGTCTGCAGCAATAACTCTGGAAAAACAAGGGTTTATTATATTTCAAACCGAGACAACCACAAGCCTGAGTCAGAGTGTCTGTGCGTGGTTCTACCTTCACACAGGTAAACACAGACATGATCAGTTGTGACTCATGTCCCAATTATAAGGCTCTGATTAGATGACCCGGTCCAAAGGCCCGCCCTAGTGTATTATGTTTTCTTGTATTCACTGATTCACGTTTGTACAATGTCCATACAAGTACAAATATATTGAAACTCCCATGAAAATGCACAAAATATCCAGTTTAGACAGGCTGCACAACCACATTCACTGTACATCATATTTAGACCTGGGCAACTTGTAACTGCTCCAGTTAAGGCAGTATTTATGTAGTATTTTTCAAAGATGGAGGACACACCAAATAACGTGATAAATTTCACCCATTTATTTTTAATATTGACCGAGTTAGTTTTTAAGCATGTGATTTTTTATTTTTATTTATTTTTTTCTTAATTTTCTTAAAATTTTTCTGCAACTAATAATGACTCCTGTTATCAATTAATCTTTCCATAATTATTTAGTCCATGGTATGTTTAAAAAAAAAAAAAAAAAAAAAAAAATTCCATTTAATATTCTCCATGCATGTAGTGATGCCTTCAGCTTTCGTGCGTTACCCACTTAGCAGTCCGAAACCTAAAGATATTAAATTTACAATCATATACAACACAGAAAGGCAGCAAATCCTCATGTGAGAAGCTGACCAAGAGTAATTTGGATTTAGTGGTTTGGTCAGGCTGCCAGTAGTAGCAGCAGCATTCCCCACATAGCTATAATTACGCATTGCCGCAACCATCCCTCTTCCCCTACCTGCATGACAGGTAAAGTAAAGACGCTGTTCTCAGAAAAGTGTTGAATGAACATGTACCAGTTCTTCCCCGATCCATGACTACATTCTTAGAAACCCATAGGCGGGCACGTTATCAGAATTCAGTCAGCAAAGCAAAAGGGCCACACAGAATCTACTGATTTCAAGTATCACTTTCAGCCTGAGGCACTTGTTTGCAAATCCCAGGAGTGTGCAGCTCATGGGAGGCACAGCAACAGTTTGGGATCGCTGCTGGAGTTCAGTTTTGCATATAAACCTCCTCTTCTCCATCTCTCAACGCTGTCTTGTCCAGGCATGCCTTGGGATTTTGGTGTCTTGCGCGTTACACTAAATAAACTGGTGAGGCTCAGAAAAAGGAGTAGAAGCTTAACTAGTGTAGTTTTTTTTGTAGGTTTGTGTGTGTGTATGTCATTGCTTTCTTGCTTGTCTGTTTGTCTTTGTGTGTTTTCAAGTATGACTGATGGTGAATGAGGGCTGTGCACACTATTTCCTTTATGTGTGTACTGTTTGCTGAATGCTGTGGTGACCTGTCACCATACCCCATATTGACAGGCCCCTTCAGTCTTGGACTGTGTCCCGGGAATCTGCAGCGTGCATTTTTCTTTATTAAGCATGAAGTTAATTCTCTTATGTACTAAGAGCTTTGAATGTTACATTAAGAGCTTTTTCAGACCTCTAAGATGCAAAAGAAAAAGCAGAATTTGTTTGGTAGATGTTACCCAAGGTTTGCTTTTGTATGTGACCTGTGGACTGATTGTGCAACAGGCGTTCATGGCAACAGAGTAATGCCAACTACGTCACACTTGCAAACACTGAAAACTTAAAGACACTTTTCATTTTAATGCCTGTTACTTTGGTCCAGCTGACATGCAAAGAGAGATGAAAACAAGTGTGTGGTGGGTGTGTGGCTTTTCCCAGTGCAGCTGCACCTTCACACTAGACTAATTTCTTGTTTTTCATAACAGTGCAGGCTTTCACATGACATGTGTTTTGTTCTGTGGTCTTCCTGCATGGACTCAGACTGTGAAAGTAAACTCATTGTATTGTGGTCTTGGTTTTCCTAATAGTTTCATGCTGTCGCTACACTGTAGTGCGGATGACTGTAGTGTGACACTTTAAACCAGTTATGATAATTAGCTTTTACTGCGTGAAATGGTTGTCCTTCATATTTGAAAGTGGACACCAGCGGAGCTTGCTGTTGGTCGTGGTCACCCATGCCACCTTTTAGAAGTGGACCAGAGACTGCTTGTGTGGCCAACACCCAAGTTTGACACCAACTTTCACAGTTAACTCAATGTTCCTCAGTCAGCGCAAGTGCCCTCGGGCCCTCAAGAACCTCCCCAGTTGGCCCATGTGTGAAAAACACCCCAGAAGTTGGGGTGTGTGTGTCAACAGGGCTTTTCTTATAAAGTTGGCCTCTGCTCAACTTTTCTCTGTCACTAAGCTCTCTCAACCTGCCGCTGCTTTTTCTCTGCATATCCCAGCACTTGTTTGAAATGAATAAAAGGTTCCTTCATCCATTGTTGCTGTGAGCAGAGTTGGATTGAGTACAGCTCCAGTTTTAGGTGAAATCCACCCACCCAGCCTATCAACAACATTGACGTCACTGCAAATAACCAGCTGGACCTATGTTTTATCTCAGACATAGTCACTGCCAAGCTCTTGGATTGACTGGAGTTTTTTTGCTTTTACTGTCTTTTACTTTCTTTTTTTCTTGTTTAATTTTGCTTATCCATTATGTTCTCTTGAAGGTTTTTCTCTTACCAGCTTTCTTTGTTACTATTCCTTTGTCCCCGACCTCCTTGACATTTCCAAGCCTATCAGTTATCTCTTATTTGGCACTCACAGAGGCCACAGGAATGGAGACATGCTTCTGTGACACTTGGCCCCATTTCTGTTCCCACCGATTTATGGTTTCTGTAAGTTTAAATGCAGCTGTCAGTGTTTCCTACTGACTCTCCTTGGAGAGTTTGAGATCAGGCACTTAAAAGAAAAAACATTTCTCTGACACCTTGTATTTATGTACGTGTGTATTTTTGTTTATGAAAGCGTGGAGGATGAGTAAGTAGTCTAAATGAGACACTAAAAGGAGAAGTGTGTGCTGTGGGTGTAGCAAGCAGGTGGTATCTGGGGCAAGTGTATGTGCGCTATTATTTTTCTTGTGCCGTCCATGCTGCTTTCAGTGCAAGGAGAACAGGGGCTTCCTCCCTCCTCCTCTCACTGTCCATCCTGCCATGGATGACAGGCGCTCCCCCTGCTCCTTGACTCGGCTCCCACACAGCAAATTAGCCCTCCAGCTGCTTCAAGGCAGTACAGTCTGGTCATGCCCAGTCTGGCTCCAGACAAAACATCAGTGAGACTCGGGCACAACCTCAGACCACCAGACAGGGTTGGATGTAACACTAACATCTTTCACAAGGGGGGGAAGTAGATGGACTAAGACATTCCACATTTTGCATAAAGGTCTGACGTTTTGCCACCTTGCCCTTCCAGCACGTACAGTATATGTCCAGACATTTTGCTCTTGTGTGTCCGTCTTTTTCTTTCTAATTTTAGAACAACCCCCCTCGCCTTTGTGGCAAATGTATTGCCCCAGCCAGCTTGTGGTGGTGCAGTGATGGAGATAGGACATCTGACAGCTATCAGGTGTCCACACAAGCTGCCCACAGCCTCAGCTCTACAATTACCCATAGAGTCCCATGGCAGTAAAATGCTTAACACAGTGAAAGGCTTTCAATAAGCACTCCCACTGTAGCAGTTCAGTTTCTCCCCATGCACATTAGCTGCGATAACTTTACAACTTTCACCGACAGTGTTCCAATCTTTTGCTGATATTATGAGCTTAAAACTGACATGTCTTTATACACCGACACACTGAATCATCCTAAAATGATGAGTTAGCAGTTGTAGAATACCCATGTCCCAGTTCTCATTCTTTTGCCACTTTATCACCTGTTTAGGTTTGCGTGCCCTTTTCTGAGCCGAGATACCACTGTCCTTATCAGCTAGTACTGCTACTCTCTGCTCTCTCGCACTCCCCCCCACTCCCTTTCCCCTTCTGTTCTTTCTCCTTAGTCACTGTAGGAGATTTCTGGGAGAGGCCAGCTGATTTGGGAAGTTCTCCCTATCATCTCAGTCAGTCCCACTCCCCACTCACTCTCCCTCCCTCCACTTGCAGCTCTACTCCAACATTAGAACATGTGATGAGGAACAGGGCACCAAGGGAGCTTTCTCTGGGCCACTGCGTGGGCCTCTGCCTTTACTCCGTGACCTTTCTCCCAGTTTAGTATATATACTTGTACATAGACACACATGCACAAAAGGCCGGATGTAACCCAGTTGTATTTTAACAGAAGTACATTAGTGTGTGTGTGTGTGTGTGTGTGTGTGTGTGTGTGTGTGTGTGTGTGTGTGTGTGTGTGTGTGTGAGTGTGTGAGTGTGTGAGTGTGTGAGTGAGTGAGTGTGTGAGTGAGTGTGTGAGTGAGTGTGTGAGTGAGTGTGTGTATGTGTTTTTTTTTTTTTTTTTTTTTTAAATCCACAGCTGGGTAATTAATCCAACAACAACACAAGCAGGCTTTATTGGCACCTGTCACTGTAACTCCACCACCATCAAATACAGTATGATGGGTTGTGATCATGATGCTTTGGTTGTCGGTTTATACAAGAAAATGATTATTTAAGGTGTTCTGACAATATAGTTAATACCATGACTGTAGAATGGAAATGATGAGTCTTATTAACAGTTAAGGTAATGGCTAGACTGATATTTTTTATGGCTGAAATGACAGTTTTTGTTGTTCCATTTTGTCAAATGTGAATTTTTGTTTGAATCTTCTATTATTGTAAACAACAAAACAAGCAATTTATAAATGTCAGTTCGGATTTCGGAAATTGTGAGTGGCTATCTCCTTATTTGTGGACATCTAAGACCAACTAAATAGTTGTCAATTGTTGAAATAATTGTTAGTTGCAGATAGTAAAGTGGCATGGCATATCACCCATTCATGTTTAAGTCTAGAGTTTTCAAGACTTTTGTATACACTGCTTCTTGTTTCCTGTGTGGTTAAACATGTTTTTGCTTCTACAAACAGATTTGGTTCTGCATGTATGTGTGTTTGTTTTGTCCTTCCTGCATCTGTGCAGTGTGTAACTGCAGAGAGAGTTTGCAAGTTTCTGAGTGATTTGCATGTATTCTCGACAGTGTTGTGATGGCAGACTGGCAGACTGTGTGGCAGGCCAAAGTTTACTCACTTCTCTATTGAAAAGCTTACTCAAGACCAAGAGGGCTAGCTTTCAGTCGTCTATTGTCGATGTCTCAATATACCTGCTTTCAGTTGACTAATACATCAGTAAGTCAATGTATTGTTTCTATTGTGCCCATCAGATTGGAGAAGTATGTTGTAATTTAACAGTTAAACATGATGGAGGGGAGGGTGACAACCAATACAGGTGGTCCAGTGCACACTGCATGCATTATAACTGTCGTGTTCCTTAGCCACTTCTCAGGCTTCCCACCTAACCCTGATACGCCTCAGTTCATATATGCCAGTGTTAACTTTGAAATGGTGTTTTGGTGCCTTTTGCGTCTCTTATTGGCTGCATTTAAAACACAGACTGTATGAAGTCACTGTGTACATCTGGACAACCCTCTGCAATCCAGTTGCTTTTCATCTTTTAGCATAAGCTGTCATTGTGGTGACCTTGGCGTGTCTGTTGGCTATTTCGTTCTTCAGTTTTTCCTCCATGTTTCAACAGTCTGCTCTCCTTTCCACTGTCCAGTTTCACAGGTGAGAAGCACATGTTGATTTCCCTCCCTCGCCCTTTGTCCATCCTTTTCATCTCTCGGGGATTAGAAGCTGATTGAAACGAGCCTTGAATGTCTGTTGCACTTTGTCCAAGCTTCAGTTGTCTGCATGCAGCAATGCCACACTGTGTTCAGCACTGCTCAGAGGTGGTAATTAAAGGCGTCACGAAGGATCTCAGCCATCACACAAGGGAAAAAAAAAAATAAAAATCAAGGCTGTTTTGAGAGCCCTTGTGGGTATTGCCAAGTATAAAAGATGGAGGGGAGGAAAAAAATTTAGAGACGAGAGTGGGTTGATGCATCTTTTTGTCAGTGGTTCTGAGGTTGGCAGTTAACTGAGAGGGTAAGTGACAGTGGGTTAGTGAGTGGGAGCAAGAGGAAAAAGGAAAGAGTTGGTGTCGTTTTGAGTGACTTTGTAAAATGAAAAGGTGTATACTGTCATGCAGTTAAGTTAAATATCCTGAGTAAATTGACGGAGTGAAATAGGAATGGAGAGAGTACAGAGAGTCTAGTGTCAGTCTCAAGGAGGTGAAAAGAGGGAGCGTGGGACTGAAATACTTAGGCTGTTTGAAGCTTTGCCCACCCTGTAATCCTCACCTTGTGACTACTGCCTGTGACACGGTGCTAAAGTCCAAGCCCTTTCTCTCCGTTTCCCTCCCACTATCGTTTATACATGGTCGGCGTAGTGACAGGCAGCTCTCGTCATCCACTCTCCCGCTACTCTCCTTCCTCCCCCTTCCTTTCCTACCTCCCTCCTATGTTGCCCTGAGACGGGTTCCAGCCAGTCTGTGGCGGCTGAGTTTAGACCGTCATGGACTTGGCAGAGTTTGACTGCTCCCTGGCTGGTTACAGACTAGACATTACCTGTTCTGTAAGACACCCTTGTGTGCTTATGTGTTCACTCCATACTGTGCATATTATTAGTTTCCATTTTGGGGACAGGTGGTGAATTGACAAAGTGATGTAATCCAAAGGTGTAGTCAGTTCACAGCACTGTGGCTGCAAGGTAGAAACTGTCATGATGGTACTATTTTAAGTTTCTGAGCATAGTTTTATATATCCAGAAAGCTGAATTTCCTAAATCAAGGGATCTAATCAAACTTGCAAGTTTAAAATGCAACTGTCTAATTCCATTGTTACCACAGCTTTGATCATACTGCAGATTATGTTTCAGTCAATCAAGACTTGAGTAAATACAAGTTGGCAAAAGGATTGTTGAAATCAAAATTAAATTATGTTGAAAGATGAGGGAAGAGCGCAAAGATTTGAAAAAAACTTTTCATTGCAATTTTTTTGACCAATATTCGGATTTGAATTGCAATAATTTTCTAAAAATTTAACTCAAGAAATTTGTTTTGTATTTATGGCATATTAAAAGTGTCAAGCATAATCAGAAACTTGCTGTGTGTCTACTATAATAGGGTCATATGAAATAATCCAGTTACTGTTGTCGATGTCCTCCCATGGTTCAAATGAATCAGTCAGAGAAAAGCCAAACTCCAAATAAACTTGGTGCTCTTTGGGGAAAAAAACTGACAAATTTTGTCCCACATTTATTAAGATATTACATTTATTGTATAATTAACATTACTCAAGAATATTTAAATATAATCATGACAAATTCTATTTATTAACAGCTGCAAATTTGGCCAGCTATGTTAGTAATGACAAAGTGCTGGTAGGTCACATCTGACAGTGTTTTCACACCTAACCCATGCAACCCAACGTTACTGTTGACAGGTCTTTACTGTAACTGCTTAAGCTAATGTTATTACTTCCGACAACTCTGTTCATTAGCTGTCTTACCATGTACTTGACAAATAACAAGCGACCTGCTAGCTACCTAACCCAAAGTGACACATGGCAATCATCCAGAGTGTTCCATGTATGAAAAGGCTTCCTGATCTGTTGGTCCTTTATGAATAGCAAAAAGACACGTCTGTTTTCATCAACGAAACTATTATTGGTCATTTGTAAATGTACACCAGCATACAGAGAGCATATTTACCAGACAACACTTCTTTTTTTAATTTTTTTTTTTATTTGCTAGCACACAAAATTAATGTTGATGAACTACAATTTACCAGTTGTCATTTTTTTACCTGGTGAAATTGCTGGTTTAAATGTGCCCTTTTAAGACACTGGTGGTTATGCAATTAAAATAATGGCTCTTCCAATTTGAAAGTTGTTAAAATCCTAATTTTGATTTAAAAAAAAAAAAAAAAAAAGCATAATAGTTTAGGTCTGGGTGTGTGTGTTATTACAATTAAAAATGGCATATACTCAGTCTGTTCTTTCTCCTCTCTTCACAGGGTTTCTGTGTTAACTTGAGCCGTACCTATATGGCGTGTGTGAGCGGAGAATTTTGCCAGGCACAGCACCTCACCTCTGTGGAGAAGTGAATCGGCCGCCCCCTGAGGGACTACGCTACCCAGAAACCCCCCTGACTGCCAGCACATTAGGAACTGCAGACTCTTCTTCCAAAGGCCCCCCTGGGATATTGCGTAGTCCTTGGCCCGACTGCCCTGCCCTGTCCCAACCAATACGAAAAATCTTTGCATTCTACTTTCTCCTTGAACAGCCAATCACAAACAGCTCTCCTGAATGGGGTAAACTGATTGGATGACTCCTGGATAGTCTCTCCATCTTTTTTTCTTTTTTTTTTATTCTTTTAAATTTTTGGTTTTGTATTAATTCATTTTTCTCTTTTTTTTTTTACATCTCGGAGTACTGTGGACTAGTTTATCCTTTTTGTTACCCTTCTCTGTGTACATCATCCCATAGTTGAACACTTGTTGTCCTCCTGACCCATCTTTGTCCACGTGTTGTCACTTTTATTTATTCTACCCTTTCCTCAATACATAAATCTCCTAGCAGTCTTTGCTGACTTCTGAGCCAAAAGTCGCTTTTGTTTTGTAAGAGTATTGTATTGTAATTGTTTTTTAAGCCGTCTCGCCAACATGAACCGCCCCGCTGCAGTCGAGATTGCCTACGAGTGCATGAGGTTCCTCATCACCCACAACCCCACCAATGCCACGCTTAACAAGTTCACTGAGGTATGACCTCATCTGTCTGTTTGTATCTCTGTGCGTCCTTTTGTAAGTCCTCTACCTAAACTCCTGTCTCTTTTGACATCTGCCAGGAGCTGAAAAAGTTTGAGGTGAACACACTGGTGAGAGTTTGTGATGCCACCTACGATAAGGCTCCCGTAGAGAAGGAGGGGATACAAGTCCTGGTAAGAGTTGACTCACAGCCACATTTGTAGCAGCTTTACTTATTTTACGTTAATCCCTCCCAATTTATATTCTTTGTACTTTTGTCTGCTGTAGGACTGGCCCTTCGATGATGGTGCCCCTCCTCCCACCCAGATTGTGGACGACTGGCTCAAGCTGCTCAACACCAAGTTTCGAGAGGAGCCTGGCTGCTGCATCGCTGTGCACTGTGTGGCAGGGCTTGGCCGGTGAGTGGCAAGCTGCGTTTGTTTGTCCAGGGATGTGACTATAACTCAGAAGGCAGAGCTGACTATTTTGTCTCATCTTATGACTGTTGTATGGTTTACTGTTGCTAAAACCTCTGCTACTCTGCTACTAACAGTTCTGAGTCATGAAAGATACATTGACTGTAATATGGATCAGGTAGGGACATGAAATACATGATTGGACACAACAAAAGAGGTGGGCGGTGGCAGGTGTGTGGATGTGTTATCCACAGATGTTTTTTGGAGGTTGGAAACTGTAAACTTCTCCTTGGTGTAATGCATCCCATTTGAACTAACCTCTCAACCTCAGGGTACACCAGGGTCTGCTTTATCTCCACTAGAACAAAAAGAGTCCAAGGAGATGTGTGCCACCTGTAGGAGTCGGCACACACAAGGCCACAAAAAGCAATAATTAATTAAATGTTACAGGTGTCTAAATAAGTATGTCTTCTCCTAATCTTCCAGTCTTTAACTGTCTTCTGACCCTTCCTCCTCCTTGTAACACTTGTTGCTCCTTCAGCATTGGTCACACAGTTAAGGCTGGCTTGACTAAATGTGCTGCACAGTACCTATATTTCCTGTTCTTCTGTATCTAATCTTAGAAACCAATGATTCATTCAGTATCTTGAATGGTCATCCTCTCTTCCTGCTCCTGTTAATGCTCTGTAAATAGATCAGCTGGTTAAGTTACTGTATCTGTCATCTGTGACGACAGTGTGTTGCAGTTGCCTCTGCAGGCTTGGAAAGGGAAGGCAATTACATTTGCATGTGATCTGTCTGTTGGTCATGAGGTTGCACAGGCGATGTGGAGATATGCCTAGTCATATTCACAGGCCAATGTGACAGTGAATTTACAAATGAGTTATGCAGAATAAACAACATAAGTGTGAAAACAGAAGACAGAAGCACATGACGTGGGCGAGCTGCTGTGAAAATGTCTTTCCTGACCACAGACGCACAATAAGCCAATCAGTTCTCAATGGCTTCCAGCATTTAGCATTGCTGTGGCATTCGGGAGGTTGTATAATTACAAGTGTCAGTTGGACTGGCATTTTCTGAATCCATCTCCTCTTCTTCCCTGTCCAGTGTTTATTGCAGTCATTCTGGTTGCTTTACACCAGTCAATATTCTCTTAAGACCCTCAGTGTGGGAGGCTGCAGCTATTTGCCTTGTTTTGTTGTTGTTTGTCTTTTTTAAACAATATTCTTACCCCTCTTTTTACACTATTGCACTGTTTTTCTTCTTCCCATTTTATCTCTATCCTTTCTTTCTCACATACTGTCCCTCGTGAATTTTGTGTGAGAAAAGCCACTCAAGGAAATGCTCTGTCAGCACTGGATTTGACCTGCCAAGTTGTCTACAAAGTTTTTATATTTATTTTTTTTCCCCTCACCCTATCTCCTCTGGTGATAAAGGAGAAGGTTGTCTTACTGTAACTTATCAGAGTTATGTGTGTGAGGCTCAGGGTGTGAGCACAGGGCCCCAGCAGGGCAACGGTGAACTTGTGCACCCCTGTTGATTTCCCAGGCCTGTTTCCCAGATTTAAACACCCCCCACCCCTACCCCTCCACAATATTACTATGGAACCATGTGAACCTTGGCATTTAATCTTCTCTTCTCCTTCTCTCCTTCTTTGATTCTCTCACTGTCTCCTTGAACTGGTCTACTGGATTTCTTTACCTCTCAGAGCTCCAGTCTTGGTGGCCTTAGCCCTCATTGAGTGTGGGATGAAGTATGAAGATGCTGTGCAGTTCATAAGGCAGTAAGTACCCTCCCTACTTTTCAGCTTTAAGGTTTAAATAAAAATTTAGCATTAAGTCAGTAAATGGTGCATAAATAGAAACAGGGTGCATGTGAAAAAGCAACTGGCCCAGCCAAAGATTGACATTGTTCATGAGGTAAATAAGTTATTCCTTTTGTTGACAACTTATTAATTTTGGCATTTGTGTCTCTTTAGTCTGCAAAATACCAGAAACTGTTAACAGTAATTCCAGAGTCTGCTACTTAAGAGTCTTTGGCTTTGTTTCTAGAGTCTGGTAGTCCCGCTAGAAACAAAGCTGTACCTTGGAAGATGTCTGTTGTTAGAGGAATCCTTGCAGAGACTCCAGGAAGTTGCTGCTCCCAGCCAAGAAATAGTCTGGCACATAAACCTCCTGTGAAACCAGCAAATTGTCGTTTTTACACTTCAGTTTTAGTACAGATTAGACAAACAAGTTATAATGTATTAATTAGTGAGTTTAAGGTGCTGGCAGGTGGATTTTGTTGCCTTTGGAGAGAGCCAGGCTAGCTGTTTCCCCTTGTTGCCGGTCTTTGTTCTAAGCTAAGCTAACTGGCTGCTAACTATAGCCTTGTATTTAAAAGGTAAGAGTGGTATTGATCTCCTCATCTAACTCTCTGCCAGCAAATACAAGTGAGTGCATTTCCCAAAATGCTGAACTAATTCTTTGATCACTACAGTAAAGGCATAGTGTGTTGAGTTTAGTGCGGTCTATTGTGGATAGCATTGTTTTAATCATCTGTCCCCCTTTTTTCCTATGCTTTTCACAGGAAGAGACGTGGAGCCTTCAACTCCAAACAGCTTCTTTACCTCGAGAAATACAGACCCAAAATGCGTCTGCGGTTCAAGGATACCAACGGCCACAACTGCTGTGTGCAGTAGGCTGCCTGTCAGTGCATCTTTCTTATGCACATCTAGTGGGGAATCTTCCAACAAGGGGAGATAAAAAAAAAGAAAAAAAAAAAAAAAAAAAAAAAAAAAAAAAAAAAATGGAGAGTGCTATCAGTAATTATTGTGATGATTTGTTAACACTGAGTCATGGTTAATTGATCAGAGAGAAAGCGAGTGATGGAAAGAATGAATCCAGATCTGGGGATCCACCAGCTGAACCAATGAATGGAAGGTCAAAGCACACAGATTGGCCCGCCTCCCGGTTATACTGTACAACCACGGGCCAGAATTCTTTCAACTTGAGTCCATCCTGTGTTTTTTTTTTTTTTTTTTTCCCTCTCTCTCTCAGTTGTAATCATGGGATAACATTTTCCATTTTGTGAATTTTTATTTTTACACAAACAGTGGTGATGAAAAGATGTATTGTTAAATGATATTCTGATTTTTATTTCCACTAATTATTGATATTATGATTAGGCCAGAATAATGTACCTTTTAAAAATATTTTTAAACTTTGAACACATTGTGATTGTCCCGTTTGGTATTGGGTGTGTTTTTTTTTTTTTTTTCTTTTTCTTTTTTTGCACAAAAACTCAAAGGTTCACCTGAAAATGCAGTAATGTTTTTCTTTTACCCTTCACTTGCTTAAAGTCACTTTCAGTTTAGGGGCTCACTGAGTTTGAATATGTCTGCAATATTTATTCACAAGATATGCTATGTGTGACAGTTATGCGTTTGGCAGGGGCAAGGACACTTTGTTATCCAATAGTTTTTTTTGTTTGTTTGTTTTTGTTTTTGTTTTTTTTTTTTAGCCTTCAAGAGCCATGTCTTTCTTTTTTTTTTCTTTTTTTTTTTTTTTAATCTTGTTGGAGTGCAATAATCAGTCCACCTCAGATAAGCCCACCAAACCTTGCTGAGCATCCTACACACATGCACACATACACATACACTCTCATCCAGGCAGTTAAACAGGAAAAAAAACTTAACTCCTACAACAGGTACTTCTCCTGCGTTCATTCATTCTCCCTAAGGGGGCTACAATAGGACTTCCCCAAATATGCATATTTTAACTCATACACAAAGATCCAATCTGAAAGACAAGGTGGAGCAGAATGAAAATGGTCAGTTTTTTATCATTGTACCCATTTTGAAAACATCCCCAATTCGTATTGGTTCTTACAAGATAAATAAATTGAAATAAAAAGCATACATGTCTTTTGTGTCTCATTTGCACACATTTTAGTGGTACACAAGTAGTTGGACTCCACGCCCATTAACAAAAAATTTATATTGCTGGATATATAGCTATAAACCTTACATGTCTGTGCTAGCGGGTGCTTTTTATATTTTAGTTGAAATATTTTTGTTAGGCTTCCTATACAGTGTTACATTCATAAAAAGGCCTCAACAAAATGTAATGTTCATCCTGTGTTTGAAAATTAGTTAAAATGCTCTCACCTTGCACTAGGTGATAAACACACTAAGTGTTTCCCCGACACTGCTCATTGTCAAAGGCTGCCCTACATATCCTTTCCCCAGTGGAGAGTGAGTCAGCACCATGTGGAATGCACAGGACAGCGTTGTACTGAGAAATGAGTCACAACCTCAGCTGGTAATCACAACTACAACCATTACCTGAACCAATTGAACATGCCCCCTCTGCTGTTCAAATCCTGTCATGACGAATGCAAGTCAGAAAGCACATGTTGACAATGGGTAGTAAAATATACTAAAAGGTAAGATTAACAGCACAGTTATGTAGAAACAGAGACCAGACACAGTAAGTAATTGGAAGTTGCTACAAAATGATCAATCATCCCAGTTACTCTAAAAAAAGCCTTAAATTTATCCAGCTCATGTCTTTTGGGATATAGTTGTGTTTTGAGGTACAGCTGGCTAAGTAACAAATTCAAAGGAAGGTGTAATTATAGACTTACAGTACATGAACAACTGATACACTTAGTGCATTGCAGACCGCCGCTGTGCCATGCTCCCCACCAACAGGTGGCACTAAGAGCAAACAGGGTTTTAGTGGTGCTGTAATCGATGAAGCCCAGTAGATAAA
The DNA here is from genome assembly GCF_002260705.1 of Seriola dumerili. NCBI lineage: Eukaryota > Metazoa > Chordata > Actinopteri > Carangiformes > Carangidae > Seriola > Seriola dumerili. The sequence goes on along the minus strand of NW_019174365.1, from coordinate 2,297,228 downwards.
TGACTCACCATGTTGTAATTGCTGGGTAAGATAATGATCAAAGCCATAAACAGGTTGGCCAATGGGTTACTAGCCCAAGACAAGGCAGTGGCCTGCTGAGTTTCTTACTTGGCAGGTAAAGAAGACTCATCTTAATGAGAAGTACACCATCTTGGCCATCTGACTGGGGCAAATCTGCCTTAGAATCATTCCTATCTGCAATAAGGAAATAATATTTGCAGTTAGGCTGATTTCACAGATCACATTTATAAAGATGGATCACAGGCACCACAGTTTTTCAGGGCCACTTATATTCCATGACTCAGTGAAGTTGGTCGCCATGGATACCATTGAGCACCATAACCAACACTTTTCAACTGTGCAAAAATAATAATAATACACTCAGGTTACCTTGACTTGAAGTTGGTCACATCTGAGGGACGCCCACACAGATGCTCAAACTCCATACATCTAGTGGATATGAACCCAAGACCATCGTGCTGTGAGATGAAAGTATCAAAGTATCAAACATTGTTATCTATACAAGTAACACAATAATGATGAATTAATGTTTATAATCTGTCTATATATTTCTTGTATAAAGGACAATGATTAATATATAAGCTTTCTCTAAGTAAATATAGGACATCAAATTTTGATACTCCTTTATCACAGTAGACATTTTGAGGCAAGCACAGGCATAGCAATGACAGATGATAAAGCCTGCATGGTGCTGGATAACACTTGTAAACATTTTAATACCTTTCTACATTCAAAGACTATCCAAATGCAACTCAAAACTAAAAACTTTTTGTCCAAGTTGTCCATCTGTTTTTAGACCAAAAAAGATGGCAGCCAGAATGTAACAAATCTCCTTGCTCCTTTTAGATAATTATTATCACCAGAAGAAATATTTATTTTAGTCATACAAAAAGATACTCCATATGAGTTATGTCACTTCCTGCAGCCATCTTGGAAAATACTATTTCGTCCGCGCCACCTCACCTGTCGTTTTGTTTGTTCTTGCCCGACAGAAGAATCCTAAAGTCGGCTTAAATTTATCTGAAACCAAATTAGTATTATTAGTAGTATTAGTATCATTAAATAAAAGAACTTGGCATAAGTATCAAAATCGTTTGAACTTTCTCTGTAAAAAACAATTTAATGCTTTGCCACCTTAAATTAACAGTAGCGCAACAGCAGTGCTCTTTTAGCAGAAAGCATAGCTAACCACCTGCACCGGTGCTAACATTGATACCATAATACATCCATGATTGATACATGGAAATTGACATTTTGAGGACGAGGAGACCCACTACTTGCAACTACCTGTCGACCCACACAGTGCTAGCAGAGGATTGTACGATTTTCCATTCAAAAGTAATCTGCACGGACTTATTAAAGTCTCTGCTGTTTGAAACCAGCAAGTACCTGTGAATGTAAGTCGGAGACTCAGACAGGTACAGCGACATTTTCGACACAATGGACATAACTTCTACAAAGAGGAGGCGGACGTATGCGACGCCACAGGAGACTCACACAGTCCAAAAGTTCGGCGCATGGTTTCGATCTGGTTTCCAAGAGAAGTTGAACCGACAAACAGTAAGTGTAACTTCATTTTTATGAGCTGTGTTGTTGTGGTGTGTTGGCCGCCGGGCCGGGCTATCTCTCGAATATGTGTCTTTTTAAGCCTGATGCTGTAATTGATTTGCTTGGCCAAGTGGGCTCGTGTGTATAAATGTCTGGATTTGGGTGATTATTAGTGTCATGTGGTACATGTTAGGCCTGAGGCATTTATATATTTTTAGTTTGATTGAGTAAATGCGCTATTGATTTGCCTGTATAATTGTTTAGAAATCTCATTTATAGAATAAGTATGGTAAAGTGGAAGATAGATAAATGGGGATGTGTGGAGTTGTATGTAAAAAAATTCATTTATTAAACTGGAGCAGCTCTGAATCTCAGAACCTGAATCTAAAGACTAAATCTGATCATCACAGCCTTCATGAAGGCAGGTTTTATTGCAGGACTGTTGGACTTTTTTTTTTCTTAGCTACATGTTCCTAATAGCTGGCAAGTGTAGGTCCAGGGTCTTAGTGGCATTTGTTCAGATCATTATAACACTTGAGGCATCTCCTGTCTGTGTCTATTTGAACAAGAAACGTGTTTAAACTGTGTCTACACATCTCCATGGCTGGGATTGGCAGTGTGTAATATTAAACCTTATGCTTGAAGCTTGGGATGATTTCATTTTAAGAGTCATTAAACTGGCAGATAAATTTATACATGAGATTTCTTAGAACGGTTTGTGACTCCTGCGGCCATAAACATGTCACTTGCATTACACCATCTAATCTCTTCAGTAATAACCTCATGGGATCATTATAAGCTACTTGAAGTCTTTGTAAACCTGCTTTTCTGTAGTTTCACCACAAGTCTGCAGTATGGAGTAGTGCACAGTATACTCTGAACAGAGACATCATCACTCGATCTGTCTCCATGCTAAATCTGTGTAAGACAATGTTTGCTTGTGCAGACATCATGCAGCATTGCCTATAAATATCTTCATCATGTGTCATTTCTTATGTAAGAAAATGTCCAAGTCATTTTACCTTATTATAGACACTAAGATTATTTTCAGTCCTTTTACACATTTGTCCTCTGTGGTTCCACAGATCATGACAACATTCTTCCTGGCATTGTATTTAATATGATATTGCACTCCATAGACAGAACATATAGTAAGGAGCTGCTTGAGACCAGTGCTACATTTAATCAGATCATCTGCATGTATATTATGGTTCACTATAGTACCATGCATCAAGTATTGCACGGTTTCTAATACTTGGACAGACAATCAATATAAATATTACTATTGCATTGCTAACCCCAAATGGATCTGAGCTGAGACACTATTACCCCATTTTACGTGCATAGTCTGGTGTGTGTACCAGTAACCCAGAGTTTTCATAATTTATGTGGGCACCCCTCTTTGACTCAATTTAACAAACAACTTTCTTTGATTAACATGATCAAAGGCTTTGAAAGCATAGATAAAACACATGAAAATGGATGGGTTTTTAGCTCTGTATTTGCTTACAGTTTCCTTTAAGGCATATGCAAGTCAGTGCTGTGTTTAGCTTTAAAATCAAACAATGGACTCATATCTATTCGGCAGAATTCTTTCTAGTATGGGCCTGTCTGGGCTGCTGACTTTACCTGCTTTGTCCTTAATGACTGGCATTAACAGAGCAGACGGCACTGAGTCTGGTAACAAACCATGAATCATAAAGCCAGTAAAACAAATAGCAAGGAGAAGAGCTATTCTCATACTGGCATATTTAAGATGTTCAGCAGAAATATGATCTAAGCCACTTGTTTTGTTGTCAGACAGCTTGTTTATAGCTTGGTACACCTCGTGTGACATAAGCACAGTTGAATCATTACTCTCAATATCGTTTGCTGCCTTATACAAATCGCTTTGGACACAACTGAACACAGGTCGCTGATGCCATAACTCCGCAAACTTGTCTGTTGTGGAGATTCCACCTATTGTGCAGGGTGGAGATATTTTGCAGTTGTTCAGAACTCTCACTTCCTTCCCATAATCAATATCATTGTTACTTAGCAGCATCTTTGCCATGGGATCAGCGCTTATAGCTTGCTAATTTTTACAGTTGAAGCACACTTATGTCTTGCATTAGTGAGCTTCCTGTACTCAAGCACAGGTCCCTGTCTGGATCTGCCTGCTATAGGACATGATTTAGTGGCTTCATGGACTTTGAAATGATACTAAGCTACATATTTGTTCCAGCCAGGCCTGATATTATGTCATTTTGATGCTTCTAGTAGGGCTTACTGCCTTCATACAAAGCACTTACTATATCATTATACATGGCGCATATATCTCTTCCATGCATCACATCCTTACAATTAGCATCATTACACATAATTGCATCTCTAAGTAGAGGAATGGGACTTGATTTATCTTAAAGAGCATAAAAGGCTAAGATGTCTTCCTTTTGTCAGGGCTGACCAGTCCCGTTTTTCTATGTTGCGACTATTTCGATTTCTTGAGAACAAAGGAATATGTTCAACATTTATAGACATAGCAACAGGTCTATGATCAGTTGTTGTTGCCCCATACAGGATGCTTCAACACCCCAATAAAGCATGCACATCAGCTGTACTAATACAGTAAAGTAGTAAAAAAGTACAGCATATTCATTGACCTGAGAATATTCACCGTTGTCACTAAAGGCATTAGAGTAATTGTGGCAATGGTGGGTATATAGTTTAAATTAACCTGTAAATTTATTAGGCCAAAGCTTCTCTTAACTCTCTTAAAGAGCTATGTCAGTCCTCACTCTAACCCACTAACTGGACATCAAGAGCCCAAGGACTGCTTGGGGCAGGAGAAGGCCAAACGGTTTACATTCTTCTACAATAAGACCTTGATCTCATGCAACACTCAGCCCTCTGCATAGCTGATCTGGGCCACACTACTAAGCAGCCAACTCTGTGATATGCCATTGTGAATCGTGGCCCTTTAAAAATGCATGTTCGCTCTTGGCTCTGTATCTTTAATGAGGTGTGTCTGAAATATTTGATAGCCTTGTGCTCATTTGAAAAACAAATACGTTTATTTTCATTAATATTTGATACGGAAATGAATATATGTAAAACACATACATTAATTAGTCTGTTTTGATCAATTGTCTCCGTCTAATGCAGACCGAATATTTCCGCACAGTAACTCCCCACAGGCAACACTGGTGCATATCATTCTCTGGTGCTTCAGAGCAAAACCATTTAATTTTCAAAGTGGGATTTAGCATCTTTTAAGACTATGCACACTCAAAGAAATTATCAATTTTCACTCAGCAGTGCGGCAGATTTGTAAAATGGATGTTTGTCACATTAGAATGTGTTGCTTGAAGGATGAATGAATAGGAATGTGAAAATCACAAATGTGGCATTACAGATATAGTACTGTGACAACTAAGAACTGATTTTACCTCAGAGCCCCAGAAACAAGGCTATAGTGTCAAATGAGGTTACTGAAGTCGGGGGAATCTTTTGCAACTAGTGACGTTATATTGTATAAAAAACTAACATGCTGGGTATTTAGGCCGATTACAGACTCTTGTATATTTAAATCTGACCACTTGTAGGCCAACAAATACTACCAGCATTCAGACCTTCACATTGAAGGGGAAAATTAAAAGGAAAGTGTAACTAATATGGGTTGACAACAAATAAATAAAAAAACAGACATTTGATTGTGAAAAAAAGCTGCTGCCTGTCTCTCGACTTTTCACACCAAATGCACTGCATAACAGAGAGTTCACAACCCAACTCAGGCCCCAGAGAGAGTGAGTTGCACTTCGAGTTAGGTAGTTTGGAAATACTTTGGATTTTGGTCAGTAGATGGCAAAATTGTGGCACCTTGAGAAGTTGCATACAAGCTATATAAGCTAGAGTTAGCCTAGCCAACTACACCAGCATTAGGAACCTGATTGGGTTGCCCTCCTATGGACATTATGTGGAAAAATAGATGTTTTTTCTTTTTTTAGAATGAATAATCAAAAATTTTGGGCAAATTTTGACAACACTAGTAACTAATGTGTTTATCACATTGCAAATATTAGGAAAATCCAAATAGTATTTTTCCAAAAACTTGAGTGGGGTGTGTGATGTTAAGGAGCACATGGACTGTGAACATATTGGAATATTATTAGTATGCTCTCTTTCACTGATGCAAACTCAGACTCTGTTTAACAACAACAAAGAATGTGCACACACAGTTCATTCTTACTGCTTTCAGTGCTTACTTCAGTCAGTACTTTAACTGACATCTTCATTCAATTTATTCAATTTATACTTTTGAACTTGCACTAATTTCTCTCGGGACTTCTGCCTCAACTGACTCTTTGAGCTCAGTTTGTCACCTGAGCTTCAACTCCTATAAGTGCTTTAACTTTGAACTGAATCTTCAGCTTCTTTTTGCACTGACATTTTAATTGCTCATTCAACTTCTATCAGTATTATTTAGATGGCAACTGCAACTTTAACCCTTTCATTATTTCATCTACTTCAAATGTTTCAACTGAAACTTTTCAGCTGTAAATACCCTTGTCTAGCTTCATGTTGTCATTGCCCATTATTCTATTGAATTCAGTTGACTAATGGCCCATATTAAAGACAATCAAAGTATTTACTATCAGCTGTTAGTGGCAAATGAATGAATAAATTAATACACCTCTTGGATTTCCTCATCCCAGTATAAACAGCTTTGAAGTACAATGTCTGTACATCACCTCTCTGTTTCTACAGTCAAGCACAGAAGGGCTTTGAAATCAAAAAGTGTAATGTCTCCACTCCCCACCGGATGGTGATGGAGACCTACATGAACAGCACAGTAATACATGTAATGACCACTAGAGCGCAGTGCTAATACACCCATCCCTCAGATGCCACTGGTGGGCTGCAGTGTTGAGAAGTGTGATGTATTCTCTCTGGCAGCACCTTGGACAGCGCCAATCTGGTGAGTCATTCTGCCACTGTATTCAGGATGTTTGGATTCAGCAGCAGAGGCTGTGCAGTAATTAATAGCCACATATTTACTGTTTGTGGATCAAGGAGAGAAGGAAAATGGAGCATGTTTAACTTCTCAGTGACTCACTCTTACCTAACTCAGAAGAGAGACTGCAACAAGGAAAAATGTGCTTCAGATTGTACGAACTAAAGTTGGTTGCAGGTTGACTTGGCACGTGGAATTATTCACTTCTTACAAGTTGGAAAATCTGCAAATTTCTTGCAGAAGCTTTCTCTAAGATTGCAGCAAAATTAGTGTTTGTTTGTATCAGAAATGGTTGACACAGCTCTCAGATGTCTTGCCAGAATAACATGGATGCTTATTGAAAAAGAGCTGAGCAGGGGCAGGGAGTTGCATATTTCAAAAACTCCTTTTATATGTGTTGCAGCTCTTTGGCATAGAACAGCTTTATGTGGGTGACTCTTATTGTGCAGTGCTGCTTTCTGCCCTTGGCTCCATCGCAGGGAGCCCAGCCAGTGTTGATGCGTGTGAGTGGATGGTGAATGACAGGCCGAGACACTGCCAGTCAATCATCAGGGTTGTCTGGACCCTCTCCTTCACTCTCTAGGGGATAAGATATGTGTCATCCTCCCATGAGGCATCTCAGTATGGCGCTGCCTCCATCCTCCCTCTACTGTGCCAAGTCCTCCCCACCCTACTCTGCTTCTCCCTGCTAGTTTGACGACAGTGTTCACCCCTTCTGTTGTATCTCTGAGTTTTTTCTCTTCTCTTCTCTTCTTTAGATACCCATTTGCTTATTACCCCAGCTCTCATCTTCAACTCCAGCTGCTTCTTTCCCCTTTTACTGCGGATTTGCTGCTCTGTGGTTGCTTCACAGCTTCACCCTCTAACCACGTCGATCTCTCATTCACTGTTCAATTTCTACCCTTCAAGCACCATCTCTACACCCTGCCTTCCCCTCTTAACTCGTTCCCTTTTTCTCTAAGCTGGTAAAAGACAAAAACTGAAGTAGCAAGTACACAATGGACGAGTGGGTTTTGGTTGCCATTTAGCCGAATGACCTTCATGCAGTGCATTCAGATCCCCGTAAATTTTTTCACATTTTGTTATGTTGCAGCCTTATGCTAAAATAAAAAATTTGTTTTTTTTTCCCCTCATCAATCTACACTCCATTTTCTTTTGATCATCTCTGCGATGTTTCTACACCTTGGTTGGAGTCCACCTATGGTAAATTCAGTTCATTGGGCATTATTTAGAAAGGCACACACCTGTTTTTAAATTTTTCAGCATAGCATTTTAATTTTAGCATAAGGCTGCCATACACAAAAATGTGAAAAATTGAAGAATTGAATGGAATACTTTCCAAAGGCAATGTATATTTGCTCATTAAAAATGAAGTAGTTATTCACCATAGAATACCACAACAGAGAAAGGGACTTGGTTAGACCCAAAGACTTTTTTCTCCTCTCTTAATGCACTCGTTAAGAGCCATATCAATAGCCCCAAAGCAGCCATGAAAGGCCAATCTATCCTGACACAGCATGCGTTAAGCGGCCGCTTTAACAAGCACCACTACTAATTGGCTGTGTTTGAGCTCTCTATTCATTAGCAGTAAGGGTCATGCCATTCCAGTAGGCAGGTGTGCGCATTTCTTTTGTTTTTAATCTCTGTCTTATCTCTCTCTGTCTCTTTTTCCACTGTTTAACTTTTGCTCTGTCGCTTTCTGTGATAAGCGGGAGTTGTCTTGTGCCACCCTGAGCATGTCGTCTCCTTGAGCACATATCTGATTAGCTCTGGATAGAAACAATGTGCAAAAAATGTCATGTGGCCACACACATACACACACATGAAATGCTGTCTAATTAGCAGCCGTTCATCATTCCTTCCCCACCTGTGAAAAAATAAGACGGTAGGAAACCAGGTCTGACCTGTGCTTGAAACAGAAAGCAGAGGAGAGGAGAGACACATGACCGTATGGCAGCAAAAAGCAGTAGAGACTTTAAAATGAGAAGTTTAAAAAAAAAGTTTCTTTGTATTTTTTGGTGGACAGGCAGTGGTAGGGGAAACACCGCAGTACACACACAATATATGAATTAATTCAAAATAATACATAAGTAAACAGCATATGTCTTTTAGATGCGGAATTTATTTTCATTATTGATTAGTCAAATATTTTCTTGATTAAGCATTTTGTCTATAAAACATTAGAAAACAGAAAAAAAAATGTGTCGCAGTGTTGTAGAGCACCGGATCCAAATATCCTAAATATTCAGTTTATCCAAATTTAAGATCAAGAAAAGCGTTGAATTTCCACATCTGAGAACCAGGAACCAAAGAAAGGAATGGCGGGAATCAAACTTTTGACATTTTTCCTTGAAAAATGACTTTAACGATGAATTGACCATGAAATTAGCTGCTAACTGATTAATTAACTTATCATTGCAGCTCTAATATGTCAAGTAGAGGAAAGCATCTTAATGTGGATTGCTTACAATTTATTTACTGATCCTTCTGTTCGCTGACAACATTTTTGACCAGTCAGGCTTGATGAGGTGAATCAATACAATCAGTTTGATGTAAAAAGAAAAGTGTTAATTAAGGCTCATGTTTGAGAATACAGTAATAAAGTTTATCCAGTGCCACACACTCTTTCAAGTACCTCCCAGGATTTAATGTAACATGAATTTGTATGCATCCATACCCAATTGTCACACCTCAACCAGTGTTCAACCTAGTATGTATTAACTCTACTCCTCTTTGGTACACTGGTGTTTCCAGGAGAGATCACCTTTTTAGGGTCAGCTGTCAAAACACTCTCCGGAGATGGCGTCAGTATCCCCAGTGTAATCTGTTCTGGCAGACAGCTGATCCCTGCTGAGTGAAATGGCTGCCAAGGAATCCAGTCTGAATGCCAAGCCTCCCCTCCAGTCTCTCACTGACAACGAGCGAGCCAAGACCATCTCTGGGGTCAAACTGCTAATCAAAACAAAGGCATTAGTTATTCTTTTGCAGCTTACAACAAACACTCCTCTCGCTGACTTACAACCTTACTTCACACGAGTGTGTCTCCGGGATAGTCCTTGTTTCGACTTTGCATTGAACCACATAATTTAAGTAATGTTAATCTCTCATTATTGGTCAAATCGTTGACTCAATAATGCTCTCTTTTCAGTGCTGCCCTTTTCCACTATTGACTCTTAGTACAATGCGTTGCTCATTGGCTACTGCCAGAGTGATATTCCTGGGAGTGGATGATAGGGGGTTGGAGAGGTGATCATACCATTATCTCTAAGCTGCTCCTCCATTGTGGGCAGATCAAAGTGGTATTTATGCTAGGCCTCTGGATATGTGCATGCCACGCTGCTTTGGAGAAGGTAGATACTCAAATGTAGTATCAAAGGTTCTCCGTTAATGGATGAAAGGCCTAAATCATCAGATGGAAGTTCAAAAGGGCTAATTAGGCCCTGAGCAATCCAGTGAAATGTTACTGTTGCATAGTATCAGCCACACAAGGATGTTATGTTTTAAAGGAGTAGTTGGACATTTTGGGACAGGAAATTGTTACGCTACTTCATTAAATAGTCCCGCATACAACTCTTCAATTTGAATCAAACAAAATAAGATGTGTTAATAGAGACACTTAGAGGTGATGATAGGTACATTTTGTTAGATTTGGATAGTCAGTTTCAAGTCTTAATACTAAGCCAAGCTAACTAGCTGCTGGCCGGTGTTTCATGTTTACCCTACAGATGTAGGAGTGGTAATAGTCTTCTCAAGTAAATCTGTGTAAGAAAGAAAATATACTTATTTCACCGAATGTCCAGTTATTACTTTTATGATCCTATGTATCACCAGAGTGTTCTTTTTCAGCACTTCTACAATATAGAGGATCCACCTTTCACGGTTAAAATTTATCAATGAAGGAATTAAGTCATTGCTTTGGCTCCGATACTTTCATCTTGTGCTCTCTGCTTTCTAAGAGAAACACGCGCAGTGAATGAATCGCTTAAAGAACAGTACACTACACTAACCTAAGTACACTAATCCACTCAACTGTGAAACTTTGCTTCAAAGTTATTTAAATGTAGGCTCGACTGTAGCCTGCACAGTTGGAGGTACATGTGGAGCCCATCAGTGTGTGAGATTGAGGCTTCTGTAGGAGCTCTGAGCCTCTTGTGGTAGCTGTGATCACTGGTGATGTCTGCCTTTTCACAAGATAAAAGTGCAGGTGCTAATGTTTTCATTAAGTGACAGACAGCATGCATCTGTCTGAAAAGAATCCTTTAATCTCTGCAGAACCATTCCTCAAAAGAGGGTTAGACAGCAAACTTGTGAACCTGTCAAGAAACGCAGCTTTTCTGTAATTCTGCAAGGATTCATAGAGAACATGTACAAATGGCTGTTAAAAATTCAATAATTAAGCACTGTTAACTTTTAAAACTTTAAATGCAAGGATGTCAAAGTCAAACTTTAATGAGTGCAAACCATCTGTGGCTTGAGATTTCTTTAAGTTAATGTAAAATGAAATTAATTGAATATGATATTCCAATGTTCCTATGTATTCATTGTGTAGTGAGATGACAGGGTTTTTCTTTCATTTTAAGCACCTGAGCTGCAATGACAGGTGTGTGTGCCTTTAATTGCATGCCTCCATGTCTGCATTCATTGACATTCATTGCTTTATATACATTTTTCCCCTTGTCAGTGTTCAGTTTTCCGTCTGTTTGCATGTGTTAGGTTTTTTTTCATCCTGTCTGTAGGAAAAAGGAAAGAGACGGTGGCATTTGCTGATTGCTGATAGCGAATGCACCGCATGCAGCAGGGCTTGCATACTTAATGCCGGAAGCCTGGAACTTCGACTGCAATCAGAGGGACTGAGCATAGGGAGGTGGTGGGAGGGAACAAACAATAATACATCCAAATTCAACAAGTGCAGTTGACAGAGTGCACCAGAGACAGGGAGAGGAGTGGGTGAATCGGAGGCCAGCATAATTGACAGCTGATTCTACATATCGGACCTCCGACCTTTTTCTGCTTTGTTTTTCTCTTCCACTTTTCCTCTCCACACACATATTCACAGCGATCTCCAAATGCATGTATAATTCAACCCTGTTTCTGCAGCAGAGCCCGTATAGAAGCATTGTACAACCCTTTTTAGTATTCCAACCGTTTACTGCGCTGGCACGCAGGCAAACACCCGTCACTGTCAAGATGTATAACAGGTTTTCTGTTGGTGGAGGTAATAGGAGTGGCCAGGGAGGAAATCAGAGGGTGACGAGAGGTTGAGAAACTGATGAACTTGTCTTCATGCAAATGCGCTAGTGCACTATTCTGTGTGTGTTTCCTCAAATGCATTTGTGGAGCACCACCTTGATGGTAATATGCTGAGGCCATGTTAGTCTTGGAGGCAATTTTCCCAGCAAACAAACAGCAGGATGTAGAAATAAACTGAAGAGGGACGGAAAGTCAGGAAACGCATGCCTGTGGGGCTGTTTGTATGTATGTGTACAAATATATATATATATATATATATATTTATTTACATGGAAAACTTGATGCAGTGTGTCTGCAAAGTAGAGCTCCATAGTACCACAGTGTTTACTGTTATAAGATTATTATACATTCGGGGCCAGGCACCTAAGGCTTTCTTTTTGCCTGTCTCTAGAAGCCAGTGAAGGAAGACAGGAAAAGGTCTCGGAAAGGTCTGCCGAGGGCTTGGCCTCTTGTAGCTAATCAGACTCTCTCTCCAGGCTGCTTGTCCACTCAAGGCCTTTGCCTCAATCTGACTACATACAAAGACTTGTTAGGACATGAACTACTGGTGACAAACTGTGTCGCCACCCTCGGCAAGCGCACATGAAGGGTTGTGCATAGTTTGCACACAGTACGCTCAGTCATGCAGAAAGGCAACAGGACAACCAGTGGACTTTTTCTTTTTTCTCACGCTACCTTTTCTTCTTACCAACCTTTGAAGCATCCCTAACTCTGCCTGAAAAGACTAAATTCTCCATTCTCTTTACCCATCTTTCTCCCTGAGGCTGCAGTCTATCCTCTTGCCCTATCTCTTGTGTAGCTAGAGTGATGTGGACTAATCTTGAGTGACAGGATTCAGAGCCTTATGTCCTGGAATGCCCTTTGCAGAACCTTCACAAAGGGGTGGCACAATGTTGATGTTGACTTGATTGAGTGTGGCTCTGACAACTGTTTTTATACCACTGACAAGTTGCAAATCAGTGGCTTTAAGGGACAGACTTTTGAGGAGAATGTTCAATTCAAGCTTGGAATGTGATTATATGTTTTGCAAAGATATTCAGTGTTGTGGAGAGTAGTGCTGCGTTACGGGGAAGTCACACGAGGGCTATCTTCATTTCATCAAGCTGTGCGAAGGAAGTCCAGATCCAGCTCAAATTAGGAATTGCGGAAACACAAAGCACAAAAGTCTTCTTTGCTGCTTGCAACGCCACCACTGCTTCCCCGAGTGCTGCAGTTAATAAATATCTGAGACAATCTCCCCCTTCCTCCCTTATATCAGGCAGACTCTAAATCCAGTCTGGGTTGCATTCACTGCTATCAGATCCCTTCTGTCACATTCCCTGCAACACAAAGTCTCACACACACACACACACACACACACACACGTCTCAGTGCCAACACAGTACCTACCCAGCTTGCATGGTTGCCTCTATATTTCATAATGCGTCATGTACCAGTGTGAGATATGGTCCCTGATTTAATTTATGTGGAGCAATGGTGGATCTCTTATCTGTGCTGGAGTGAAATAGCTGTGGATCAATGTCGTTAATACGTCAGTCTCAAACTGATTGAGTGTTTACATGCCGTAGAGAGCTACAGTGAAGCATTTGGAATCTGCGCCGATACAGGAATGTGTCAGATAAATGCAGCCGTTTCTTGGCTTTTCTATGCTGATGTTCACTCTGGATTTGAGTTTGACCCAAGTTCTTGATTCAGCCTGAAACTATGACTTCTGGATTTGGTTTGTTTGATAGTAAACCAAGATTATGTGAGAAGATTTAATCAGTGGTTGATTTTCACATACGCCGATATTACTCGAGGAAGTCCATTTACATTCTCCTTGACCAATCACCTTTGTAGCATGTTTACTGATGAGATTGATGATGACAAAAGCAACGCTATGTGTTAAAAGCCAGCTGAATGTCACTGAAGGTTGCAACTTCAGCTTTCAATGGATTACAGTATTTTATTTAAAAATAAAAATGTTTAACAAATTTACAAGACTCTCTTAGGGACACAAACCTTTGATTCTGAAACCAACTCTTCAGATTTGTTGTGTTGTAATTTTTGTTCTGTTTCCACATAGAAGCACAACTAAAGGTCACAACCAGCCATAAACAAGTTTGGTGACAGCTTTTACATGTCCTTTTCATCCCAATTTTCCCTCCCCTGATTAAAGATATGTCAATTTCCAGCAGATTCACAGAGACAAAATGCTATTTGGCTCTAGCTGTGAGTAAGAGCCTGTCTTTATTTTTTTTCAGGCATTCAGACTGCTGCAAATCATACAGAAATAAAATATGATAGAAAGATGGATAGAAAGCAATCATGATATTTTTCAATCAAAATACCTCATGAGGCATTTTCCATTGTCTTAGAGTTTTCTTTTCTTTTTATGAAATCATTATTTATTTCCATCCATTATTGAATACTGTGGTTTTGTGCTGCTGTGGGCTTTGTGCTCAGTAATTGAATCTGATGGTCTGGTCCAGATGGAAACTTTGTATTCTGAGGAACAACAAGCGAAGCTGTTGGCTTAGGGAGATAGCGAAAAGAAAGCACAGACATCCAGCCAGCCAGCCATCCCAACCCCGCAAGTATAACGAATCATCACACAGCTTACTGCCTCCCATCAAAGTAGCAGAAACATGTAGGGATTTTTAAGATGACTGTAGTTGAAGTGTTTCTCTGTGAGATGTGTAAGCATCAGTGTGAATTCCCAAATATAGAGTGGTGCTGCGTATACCCGCACTAAATCAGTCAGCTAAAATCTCAGTTCCAGTCTGAGCTGGAGCGTCATGCTGCGAATATAAACATCCAGACATGTGCCTATCTGTCAGGATCGGCAGTAAGCTCACAACTAGATCAAAATCCTTACAGTGCCATACAGTGAAATATGACAAACTGTCAATGTGCATGTTGAGCTAGAAATCACTTTTGCCTCACATGGACACTATGTATTCATAACACTCCATCATAGCTCAACTTAAAAGACCTCTCTATGCCACTTCCTGGTTTCTTGCCATAATAAACTCCACTACGTTCACTAGTTATCGTTCTTGTTCTACAAAAGCAGTCCACTCATTCCCTAAGGTTCAAGCAAACCATATAATAATGAATACCAGATATGGAGTTTTAACATTTGAAATTATTCCATAATTTCTGACTAATGCGTGACTAATAGCTTTCTTGCTCTTTCCGTCTTCTAGCCTATCTCGTCCCCTCCCCTCCTTCCTCCTTCACTTGGCTCACAGTTTCTAATAGCCTTCTTTCACTGCTTCTTTCCTGCAGTTTGTTAAGAGATGTGGCAAAAAAAAAAAAAAGAAAAAGAAAAACATCGCGAGGGATAAAAAGCTGCCACTTTGCCAAAGGAAGTTTTAATTGGGGCCCAGGGGAAAAGAGCTCCTCCTGTTTTTGCAAATTCTCTCTGCACTTTATGGCAGAGATGAGCAGCGATCTGATACCCAATAGGGATGCAGTTACACTGACAAATAATTCAAAAAACGGACGCCGCTGCGCACGTTCATAAGACGCCTTCTTGTGTTTGTATTTATAAAACAGCAGGGCTTTCTTTCCCTCCCTAAATGATGCAGTGCTTTTGAAATCGGCCATGGTGTTCCACTGTCACTCAAGATTTCATCATGTAGTCACAGACGTCTCGGAGGAGTCGGACGAGGCTATCTGTGGAATAAGATGTTATGCATGTAAATAGAAATTAAAAGACATTGGCATGAATAAACCATGGCTGAATTTCACTACAACCCCCAGAACAAAGATTTTCTATGGGAGCCATTTTTTAAAATCTGTCTCTCCCTCTGTGTCACTTCTAAAAGCTGTTGTCTCACTCCCTCGCCCTCCATTGCATTCTTTCCTCCTCCCTTCGTCTCTTTCTCCAAGTTCATTCATACAAGTACTGGCCTGTATTGAGTTTCTGTCCAGGCGCAGCCACAAACTGCCAGCAACGCTCGGCCTAAACTCTAAAGAAATGTCTATCAAAAGTCAGCCGAACGGGAGGAGCAGTGCATAACAACAATGGCGGCGGGAGTGACCCCTTGACAGACTGACATCACCAAGAGTAATTGCCTGTCATGTGCCGTACTGTTTCACATTTCACATAAAAGCCCCCTCTGTTATTCATTTAAAGTTAAGCCGGGGTGGCCAAGGTCGCCGCACTCGTCCTGTAAAGAGAGGGATAATTGAACACCCCACCTTCTCTCCGGACTGCCACAGGATGGAGTGACGGCCACGTCAAGAATGACTAGAGGTTAAGAAGAGAGGCATTTGAATTTGAATAAAGCTGAGATGTGTCGGTGTCGCTGGAGTGTTTACACCCAATGTGTGTGGGCTCAGGATGACTTTTTATCCTGCTTGTTATTTTCTCTAACTCCCTTTCTCAGTCCCTCATCTTTGCTCTCTTTCCCATCCAGCCCTGCTAGTGGGAAAAGTGTGTGTGTGTGGGGTGTGTGGGGTGTGTGGGGTGTGTGGGGTGTGTGGGATGTGGAGTTTGAATCTGTTTCTTAACTGAGAATTTTATCATTTCACAAGGAAGGAGATCCATTTCTTCCTTTTCTTCTTTAGGCCAATGCCGCTCTGTTTCCTCTGCCTTAGCCATAACCCTAGACAGGCTATCACGTAATTCTGTAGCTGTGTCACTTGCTCAAGCACACAGCTCTATCATCTGTCATTGGAGTTCCTCCAATAATTTTGGTTGTCTGAACTCGACTTTGTTAAAATTATACATTGCATATCAACTGTTGAATTGATAGTGCAGCATATCCCTATGATCTCTCAGCTACACGTATTTCTTATTCATCTCCTCCACGTAAACATGACAGGCATGAGAATAAGGTGTGAAATACCATACATATGGTTGATTAAAATTTAACTATTTGACATGCAGTGTGCTATAGATCCATACCTGCACAATAACCTGCTATAGGACAATGTGAATAAAAATCAAGTCATTAAGGAATATGTGTATTTTCATATAATGAAATGATATATCATACCCTTTTTAAGACGTTCATTTCACGTAGGCATGTTTTATTGAAGTCCATCATGATGAAAAATGTCATTGACTGTTGAGTTTTCTCATAACAGAAGTCGTGCCCAGCTCAATACCTCCCCATTGCAGTGATATACTGCAGGTTAAAATATATAATCAAAAAAGTTATTTATCTCTTACATAACATTTATAGGTGTGGCTTAATTTTCTCATTCCAGGGCTATTTTGCTGTTTGACAATTTAAGTATCTTTACTGATTTTAAAGCTTGCGCTTTGTCTACACGGGTCATAGTGAAAGTAGCAGCAGCTTCAGTCCTGTGTCAGAGTCCATCTAGGATGCATTCAGTCAGAGCACCTCTGTCAACTCAGAAGTGTTTTGGCAGTGAAATCAATACACAATCAATGTAGTTACTGTACAAATCGGAAGACAATGGACTTCAGTGTTGCCCCACACACAGGCTCTACTTGGACGGACCGCTCAGGTAGACTAAGACCCGCCCACTTGGTTTCAACTGAATCGCGTGCTTCAGTAATGGGGAGTGGGGACGCCAGGCTTCTATATGTGCAGCCGCCTAGCTAGTGTCTACCTGTAAGCTGCATGTGAGGTGTTTAAGGAACATTGGTAAATTGTAACATCTACTGATAGTCTACATAATTGGGAATGGGAATTGATAAGCTTTTATTGATAGCATTGCATTATTGATTCTGCTTATCGATCCGATTCTTTATCGATTCACTCATCGATCCCTTTGGATTTTCTGTGTGGAAAAAAGTAAGCCTATATAGGTTTTCAGTGTCAACAACACAAATTTTATTATGAGTCCCTGAACACTGAACAAGATAGATAAATGCTCTGTAGCTGTTCAATCCCTCGAGGAGGGTGTGCTGTCTGCCTTGTATTAATTTACTAAAAAAGAAAAAGAAACGGCTCTCGGACGGCTCCCATCGTTCACTTAAAAGAGCAGGCTCGTTTGCGACCGACACATCGCTAATACGTACCTTCACTGCTCTGCTGAGACTGGGAAGCACTCGTTGACCGGCTGCGTAGATCATCAAACACATGGCACTCCTGATACTTAATGCCGTGCTGCGTCGACAAATGTTTCAGCATGTTGCTGGTGTTTCCACCCTTGCTTGAAATCTTAGTGCCACAGACATTCTACTTTGCGCTGTTAGTGTCATTTGTGTGAGCCACACTTCCTCCACTCCTTCGTTGTCGTTTGCGCTGAGTGTCTCTCGTGAAAGCGTGGTGTTATTGTTTTGCAAGACTAAGTGGAAGGCATCGATAAGTGAATGGTTAAGCATAATGGCAAATGATGTCGATGAATCGAACCTCTCTCAACTGGAACCGGTTCTCGATTCCCATCCCTACGTTTAGGGAACATCTGTACATTGTAGCAACAGAAAATGACTGGAATCGACCCTCCCCTTCTAAACTGCATAAGTCTTTGCATGCATGTTGGTCACACGCTGCTCCACCCACCACCACAAGTAAAGTCTCACCCTGTGGGAAACACTGGACTTGTAGCCTAAAAAGATGCTTTGTTTTCCTGGTTACTCAGATAAAGCGCAAGAGAAATGTGAGCCTTTGCATGTCAGGCTGTATTGATTTATAATAAAATCATATCTGCTTCATTGGACAAACATTACATCAGATTATTCATCCCGATTATTATTACACAATTATTTTAGGGAGAAAATACTTTTTCTTTTCACTTTAACATTTAAAAAAACAGCACTGTTTTCACTTCCAGGCTTTGCTACATTTCTGCTAATGTACAAATCTTTGAATCAAAATGAGACTTAAAATAAGGTTCTTCTTCACCTGAATTCATCTCCTTGAAGCAAAACATAAATAAAATTGTGCCCAAAATATAGGCTAATTAAAATGAATATGCCATATCAAAACACAACCAAATGAAAGAACCACGCGTTTACAGGTTTTTGGCATAAAACACAATTCTGTAAATATTTTTCTGGCATGAGAGACAAGTGAGTGGAGCTCACTTTATCTCCCCCAGTGCTAATCACCCTCTCTGAAGGGGAACTTGTGGCCAGAATGTGCAAGTACTTTTTTTTTTGCCAGTTTTAAGAGTCGTGGGTAGAGTCTCTGGTGTTCCCAGTCCATAGGGTCCTCCTCACTGTCAAGGTTGCCTAATTGTAAGACTAATCTCAGAGACTTGTTGTTCCTGCTGGGGAGACGGTCTTGCTGTGGTCCCCTCAGCGGTCTTGCAGAAGCTCTCCAAGGTCTTCTATTTTCTTTGAAGTGGGTGCATCCTCAGTAGTCTCAGGGTGGAGATCAGTCAGATCCATGTCCTTGAAAAGAGTAGGGTAGATAAAATATGAATACCAAATTCAATCTAATGAAACACATTTAACATCCATAACCAGAGAGTAGATTACAGCACATTTCAGCACTTGATTTCATAGCACATTTTAATCCACTTCATTTAATTAATTTATAATAATTTCTGTATCTGTATGTAATCACAATAATTACTTACTATGATGCCTGCAGGCACAATCCTTGCCATCTCAAAAGTAAGTCCTGCTTGGATTGGTGCAATATTGTCCTCACTGACATACCTCACCTTGATTTCCTACCTGAATGAAATGAAGTAGTAGAAGTATCTTAACTGGTAGACATACTCTCTAAATATTAAGGAATGGTGATTCAATGCCTCTTTTCTTATCTCCTTTATAGGTTATATGGGACTATCCTTAATGAAAGCTGATAATGTCGTCCCACAATTCCTTGCAACAGTAACATTTAAAGTGACACACCGTTGTAGTTTTGCCATCACAAACCAATGTAAATGTAGAAACAGACAACCATTTTTTTTTTTTTTTTTTTTTTTTTATGCTTGGCAAACGTTTCGAAACTTATGGAAATCCTTGCATGATTGGCTGAGCTCCAAACCAATAACATAGATTTCTTCTCTTTCAAATCCGTCCCATCAGGAGTCATCTTGAAGGACAAGCATATTGAATGTTTTGTTAAAGCATAAAGTTTCCTGCCATATACTTAAGAATATAATTTGCTCTGGCCTCTTGCTCAATTCCTTATTTTTATGTACCCTAAGTATAAATTGACAACATCCTTTCTTAGGAAGTGTGATTCTGTTTTGGACAGGAAACCTTACTTGAGTTGTGGGCATACAGCTTTGAGTTTGTCAATGTATTTATCTTCCATGTTTTATAAATAAATAAAGTTGCAAGGCTCTCTTGCACTGCATTTGTCTTTTCCTAAATCCTTATGAATTCTCCTACACATCTGTCCTTGACCTTGTGACATTCTCAATCATAGTCAAGGAAAAGTGGTTAGGAAAGGAGATTTTTTAAAAATTTTGACCACAGCCCTCGTGCTCTTCCTTGTATTCTAGTCTTGATGGTGCTTGTGTAGTCTGGGACATCATCCTTCACTTTCAGGATAGAGCAGCTACAGCCCTTTGCTGCTCCAGGACTCTTTCCATCATGGCCTGCCTCGATCCCTACCTTGTGGGGCAGTCTGTCTTCAGTGCATGCTCTGGAACCTCCAGCTCCCTTTGTGCCTCTGCTAGTCCCTTTTTATGCCTTCAGCTGTAGGAGAAACTGCTCCCTAGCTTTTGGCAGAGGCCCACTGCACCACCAATCTGAGGATCTCTCAATGCATTCTCTAAAAAAAAAAAAGAACATGACATTCATATATAAAATTAAAGCACACATTAACAGAATCAGTACATATTGCATACAATGAATCATCACAGATTACACACAATATTTCAGTTAATTACATGCACTTTTTTTCTTTTGTATTTGTTTTTTTAATATATAATGCTACTCACTTAGTCTCTCATAGCCAGACCTCTACAGGTCTACGTCAGTGCTGGAGAATGGTCTGTCTGCACCCATTGTCATTCTTCTACAGGAGAAAAAAACACTCTGGATTTTAAAACCGGCAACAGGCAGGGGAAGCGGAAAGAGAGGAGAATGCCTCAATGGCAGGCTTATACCTACAGCCTACATCTGGTGAGTCAGACTACTACTCGCCTAATGGAACCTGTGACCAAAGCACTGGTGCCTCATCCATTTATTCAGAGAAGCTGCCTAAACAATGTTTGATGTGTTGTCTGTTGGAATGCAGACAAGTCTCTCTTCCTGCAAACTCCAAGAGGCCATCACTTCCCTCTGTCCCTAGGCAATTGACTCTCCTGTGTGGTCTCGTGGGAAAAATGAAGTTTGGAAGAATCAACCCTTCATTGTTAAATCACCTTCTGTGTAATGAATTGTCTGGCTCATGTTCGGCTCCATTGTTCTGCTTGACCATAGGTCAGTGGTTGTCGTGAAGTACTCGACAGCTGTAACATCCCTCTCCATTTCCCCTCGGCATTTTGCATACAGCGCAGGTAATGCTACTTTGGAGAAGTAATTGCATGAGGGGATCACATGTCTGTAGTTCAACGCCTTAATTTCTCACAGTGTTTATTAGACATGCATCTTTGCCAAATGGAACGTGATTGCATGGATTATTTCAGTCTGTCTTTGGTGGCTGGATGGACATGGTGATGTGTTGTACAGTGTTGCTGTTGTGTCTGAGTTGACACTGTACAAAGACAGGGATTCACTGAGGTAATGTTGGCAAAGTTATTCTTCTTGGCCTTCATGCATTCATCACACTGCAGTTTGTGGTGTTTTTTTCAGGTGCTTGAACAAGTTAGTTGTGTTGGTTTGCGGTGAAGCCAAAAGCTCTCGATTGCCCCGCTGGTGGTTGGCTGTTAGTTGAGGAAGTGCTTTATTTGATATGTAGCAGGGTTTTCTATGAGCGGAGCATGCATTCTAAACTTCAATATCGCAGTCAATCACGTTCATTTAATTATGGGAAAACTAAAAGCGTGATTGAGATTAATATTTGATTAATTGTGCAGCGTTAACATGAGACAGATTGATTGAAAAATACAGCTGAAAATCATCCTTTTTGCACAGTACAGCTGTTATTAATGAAAAATAAGCAAAAGTGATGACCCTTGAAGCTCAGCAGAAACAGAAATCATAAAAACAATAGATTTAATGCAATCAACTATTTATATTTTCGTATACAGTCAGTATTGTTGGGGGCAGAGAAGTATGAGAAGGACATGCATCCATATTGTGGAGTCCACCGGTTCGGTGTCGATTTATTTGTTTTGTAGAGAATGAGACAGATCTGCCATTTGATCTCATTTACACCTGGCATTAACATGTCATCTGTATGTGGATACCCTGGTTGGAAAAGGAGAAATGCATTCTAATGCGAGGCATAAATTCACGCAGAACACATTGTGATTGGAAATGCAATCGACTCAGACAGACCACATGTGGAGGTGGTCTGACTCGCATTGTGATCAGATCTCAGCAAGGTGTAAATGCAATCTGTAAAGCGTGACCACATTCTTAAGAAAGAAATCTGCCCAACCAGCTGAAAGGTCACCTAACTCTGCCTCTTCCTGCTGAATCGAGCCACCCAGCAAAAGCTACAAGGTAGTGGCTGTAGTTAGCATGTCTTCCCTTGCAAAAAGTGATTTTAAAATGAATTTACATATTAAGATCCTATCACTATGTGGGCAAAATCGAGGCAGTGCGAGCGCTTACCCATAGAGTTCAAGAGGCTGATAGAGGTTGATGGTCGTCTTGGCAGTGGTGTCAGTTGTTTATGGAAATGACACTAATGCCTCATCATTTATATGGTAATGATTTATTAATGTTAAAATGTTGCAGCCTTTTATATGGTTATTTTTGCAGTGTGATGATGAACAGGAAGCAGAGACGGGGAGAAGGGAGGGGAGGGCAGAGTGGAGAGAGCAACGGTTGCAGAGGTGATGTGATAAAAGATTCATAGCGCAGCGGAGCCCAGGTCATCTGGGGCCTCTGCAGCCTCTCTATATCACCAGCAGCAGCTTATCCAGCTCTCCATGCAGAGGCAGGGAATTTGTGTATATGTGTGTGAGTGTCTGAAAAATATAGACAGAGACAGAAATATAGATGGAAAGATACAGGTTGTCTGTTGAGAATCAGTTTCCGCCTGCAGGTAGGTGATCTGATTAGCTCTTAACACTTGGTCATTTTAGTCATAATGCCATAATGCCAACATTAAAACAACTCTAATGTATGTTTGAGACTGAGCTTCAGCTTCGAAAAAACGTCAATATTGTTTGAATATGCAAATGATATATCAACTCCTCCGTGACCTGAACGCCTCCGTGTGAGCATCTTACACAGCTCTCTGTGTGTGCTGTATGGAAATGCCAAAAGTTGCACATGGGTTTATTCAGATAAGAGCATGTGGCAACACTCCCCACCTTTAGCCCATAAAGCAGTCTGTCTGACAGTGCCAATGAATATGTTACCGAGTCTGTGAGATTAAGAGGGACAGGCAGTGCGTTCCATATCAAATCAGGTGGAAGCCATTTCCACCTCTGCCATACATTTATCATCCCATGTCAGGAGTTTTTTTTTTTTTTTTTCTTCCCCATCGTACTCTGCCGCTCTCTCACACTGTCAAAACAACACCTTTGGCTCTTTCTTCACTCTCCAGAGAGAAGCAGAGAATTAGAGTTGGGAGCGAAATGAGTGATCTTGTGATGAGTTAGGTGTGATTTATAATAAGGTGTTCCAGTGCAAAGTGCAAAAAAGAAGTTTCATTATTCAAACTTTTTTTTTTTCCCCAGGGATTCTGTAATGATGATGTATCACTGGCATTACCTTCTTGCTCTGATTTGACGTTGGCACAAGCGACCGTATTGAATTTTGTTTTCAGGTTCTTTTCCTGGTGGTAGATAGGGGAGAAAATGTACTTTACCGTCGGTGAATTCTCCTCGCCTTGGTGTTATTTTTAGGGCGACAAAGACTTGATGGCATGCAGGGGAAAATGTCAGGATTTTCTGTTGCTATTTTTCCAGCAGGAAGAATACAACGTCAGGCTTCTCACACGGCAGCAGAGCATGGAGAAAAGTTAAGTTTGACATATTTTGATTAGAAGGAGATGCAATACTGCTGACTACTATGTAAAAATGTGTATCAAAATGCTTCAAAATGTGCCTGGAGTTTTTTTTTTTTTTTTTTTTCTTTTTTACATGATCCTCTTTTTTCTTTTTTTTTCGAGCTGGGTGGTGGTGCAGATACACAGTCCCAGAAATAGAATTTATGGTAAATCAACACTTTTTGAAGTGTGTTGCAGAAAAGTTAACTGTGTGTGTGTTTATGTAAATGTTCGCCCGCTTGTATTTGTTTATTTGAATTTATCTGTGTGCACATGTGTGTGTGTTCCTATGAGCGTGTGCATATTGCATCTCTGGCTATGATCAAATATCCATAATGCCGGTGTAGTGCCGTCACTTCTGATTATGTTGAGAGCTCCTAACGTTGCCTGAAGCCTTTGTGTGTTTTCACCATCGCTCTGGTTCTTCTGTTGCCTGCTCCCACTCATTGTCTTTTTCTTCATTACTTTGAATATGGTGAGAATTTTTCAGTAGATCTAACATTGCTCATGTTTTTCCATTCTTGCTTGTTGGGAAGAGAGAGTGATGGAAAAGGGATGGAGAGAAGGGGGCAGAGTGGAGAACTTGGTGTTGTCTTGTGGAGGACAGGAAGGATTTAATGTTCAGAATGAGGGGTACGCAGGAAATATGGACACACGGACAGACGGCGTTTAATCATCCCTGCTCCGTTGGCTGTATATAGTTCTGGTACAGGCTTTTAAAAGGATTGCTTGCTTGCTGTAGACACCAGACAGCTAGACAGCCAAATGAAAGAGGGTACATGAATTGTTAGAGATTCACAAGACAGTGTTATTGGAATAAAGCTGTGGCCAGTTTACTGACAGAAATGTATTGAACAGGAGTAGCACTGAGGCTCTGCTGAAGGAAGACATGGCATTTCACAGGTTCAGAAATACAGCTTTTATCGTAGTGTATTATGTATACAGTATATTGAGTGATAATTTGGAAGTGGGTTATTGTTGAGAAGTGGCCTTGAAAATTACCCAAAGATGTCTATTGAAATTGGAACAAAAGGAAATGATTAAGATCCTGCAGGAGAGACACACGTCTTGGTGAAACTGAAGTGGTTTCATATCACCTTCATTTGTGCTGTTTTACTAGCAACGACAGCGTGTGTCTGGAACTGTTTTCACCTTGTGAGTCTGTGTGTGCGTGTGTGTCTGTGTGTGTCATCATGGCCAAATGTGGTCCTGGAGACACCTACTGTAGTGGGAACTACCACAGAGGCTTTTGACTACTTTGGCAGGTGTTTACATATCTGTGGACAGATTTTTGTCAGCATGATAGTGTCACAACTGTGCAAGATGCAGTCACAAAATTTTACAGGTGTGTAGTTGAGATCAAGAAGAAGCCTGAATTCAGGGATGTTTCTGGTCTGACCCATGAGTATAGAGTGAGTACTTGTGTGTAATAATGCCCAAGGTAATGTATTTAAAAAAAAAACAACATCCAAAACCCCCAAATAAGACCCAACATTTATACAAATTCTCAGCCAGATGCTGGTTGCCTGGCAACCAAAGAAGACATTCTGATACATTAACCCCTGTTAAGCCACAATGTTGCACTGCATCTTTACACTACTTTTCATTGGATTAAACATTACGTGTTCACTTCACACGTGTTGGTAGGTGGATTTTGTTACTTTCAGACCGAGGCAGGACAGCTGTGTCCCTGTATTATAGTCATTGTGTTTAGCTAAGCCAGCCCGCTGCTAGCTGGAGCTTCATTTACCGTACAGACATGAGAGTTGCATCAATCTAACTCACGACAGGAAAGCGAATAAGGTTATTTACCAAACTGTCAAACTATTTCTTTAATGATTACAGCTGGAACTAACAGTTATTGTCATTGTAAATAAATTGGCTATATATTTTCTTGATTAATATATGAATCATTTGGCCCATAAAATCAAAAAATAGTAAACAGTGCCCATCACAATATCCTACAGCCCAAAACGGCATCATTACATTATTTACTTTTTGCAACATATATTCAGATTCCTGTCACATAAAACAAGCCAAACAAACAAGTCTTTCTAATTGAAAAGCTGGAACTAGGGAATGTTTTGCTTTTTGCTTGAAAAATTACTTAAAAGATTAGTTATCAAATAGATTCAGATAAATTTTCTGTCAGTCAAATAATCGGCTAATTGACTAATTGTTTCAACTCAAAAATGGTTGTCATTCAGTGATCAGAATTGTTAATTGTCTGTTTTCTGCAGCAAAACAACGCATTTAAATGTTTATTTTTGCCCATCTGGGGAAAAGACTGTGGTTGCAAGTGCTGAATTTTAAGAAGTGTTTGTTTGCTGCTTTCGATGTAGAAATAAGCCAGAGAGAACTGTAAATCTTGTCTTGAGACTTTACAAGTGCAGAAATCCTGCATGTATGTACGATTGAATACTTTATAATAAGTCTAAGCAGCATCCTCTGTAAGCGTAGCCTTTAGGGGAATGTACAAACAAACAAACACATTCACAACAACAAGTTGGAATCAAATACATATGCGAGCACCATTTCATTTGTTCTGCTACTGAGTTATAAAACCCCTTTTTATAGATAAGTTTGACAGTGAATAGAGACATAAACGACAACGGCATGTTTCCCTGGTAATAAAAATCACACTCTCTTCTGGATGTGCCTATGGTAATTACTCTTCATGAGACATAAAAAACCACTCTGATATTGATTACTCTCATATTTCATTTTCATCTTATGAGACATCTCTACAGGGAGAGAGTAAAATATGCTGGCAGATGAGCACTGCGTCCTGAGCTGAATGTTTTTCCCAGCAGGCTTTGAGGTAAAAGATTCCTGCTGCAATAATTAGTGGAAAGGACCAGGACTCATGGCAGTGTTCGCAGTAATGCTCACACAAACTTTGACATCACCCACAACTATTAAAACATTTTCTAAGGATACACAGACAATACTACAGACAATGTTGTTGATTTGCTCTGTCTGGGTCGATTAGGCAAAGCAATTTCTCCTGTGAATATTGTACAAGGCAAACACTCGTGAGGACAGAAGAAGTTTAAAAAGTTGAGAACAGCCTTCTCGTTCAGCTTAACCAGAAATGTGTTTTTTCAGTGGAGTTGAAATAATTAAAAGATAAAATGATCGATTGATGAGAAAATTCACCTGCAACAACTTCTGCAAAATGAATAGGCCCAGATATTTCCTTTAGAAGAGTTGGTTAGACAAAAACATTTTTTTATTTTTTTTTTTAAAAAACATTCTTAACTCAAGGTCCACTTACTAGCTTTTTTCGGGAGTTTTGGAGCACATCTCACGTTTTATATCTGGGAATGGAAATTGGTTCAGTTGTGTCATGTGTGTGTGATAACTAACCCGTCTCCATTGACATCTGAGCCAACTGCAGTTAACTAATGAAGATTGGGGTTTAAAGCTCTGGAAAAGCTAGTAAGTGAATCATGAGTAAAGAAAATGACCAATGTCAAGAATGAACTTTCACTCTCGAATAGCAGACGTTACGGTTCACAATGATTGGATATGAATTAAAGAACCTGCTCCGATTCCCTCTTCTTTCTTTCTTTTATTTTTTATATTCATACAATACATTTACAATTACAAATTGGATTGGGACTTGGGAGGAGTGGGATAAGTGGCAAGTGTGATCCTCAAGCCGAAATCTCTGCAGTGTAACCAACACAAGTGTCCATGTCATGGACATGTTAGAGTCAGGGGTCAGGGTTTTATCAAAGTCATACAGATTAATCCTCTGGAAACCATGATTTTTTTGTTGAAAAATTTAGTGCCAATCCATCAAATGGATGTTGAGATATATAGTATTTTAGTGAATATGTGAAGATTTTGACCTGCTGCAGGCACTAGATAAAAAGACAGGGAATCACCAAAGTCATTAAGACTCATCCTCTGGACATGATGAATTCCAAATTTCATGACAATCCATCCAGCAGTTGTTGAGATATTTCAGTGTAAAGAAGAGTGACAGACAAACACATTGGTGTACAGACTGACTGTGCCATCCCCACGAGCCATGGCAGCTAAAGGTTCAAAAGTTTGATTCATTTCTTGGTGCGGACTCCAAAAGAACGACTCACCAACAGTGTCAGACTGCCCGGCACTGCGTCAGATGAGATGAATCATCCAGACGTGAAGTTAGTCCTCATTACAAACCCCCCAGTTACAAAATGGCTTGCGGTTGTGATTGAAGCATTTGGCTGCACACTTATGAAAACCCATGTTTTTCAATGAGACACTTGTAATCAAATGAGTTCCATGATTATTCCGCCACAAAACAACCGGGGAAGATAAGACCATGTGTCTAATTTACAGAGTGGCTGCTCTCTCTCTCTCTTTTCCTCACTCTCTCCCGCTCCCTCTTGTTCTCTCTTTCCCTCCCTGTCCGTCTTGTTCTCTCTCCGATCCTTTTTCTCATTTTGCATCTCAAAATTAGCCACTCCTAACATATCTGACGAATCTCGGACTCACATTTGTTTCTCTTTCCTGTCCATCTCTTTGTTGTCTCTCTGCATCTCTCTGCCCCCCCGCCCCCTTTCCATCTCTTCTTCCATTCATCATTAATTCATGTGATGCAGCGCAGCAGAGCCTTAGTGAGTGATACACTTCAACCATAACAAACAAGCCCAAATATCTGCACTCAGCAGGAATGATCTGCATCGACCATGACTGACGGGAGGGAGTGAGCTGGGCATAAAAATGTATTTTCAAACTTTTGTTTTTGACAGTCAAAAGCAACAACTTTTGCCTGCTTCATCAGAACTTTTGATCTTTAGATTAACCGTCAATTTGATGAGAGGAATTTTCATCATATTAGATTTTTTCCAGCGCTATAAAGGATATTCAAATGTTTTACTGAATACCGATAGCCTGTAAATCACTACTGCTGTTAAAGTAAATTTGCCCTCTTTTGAAAAAGGAATGAGGCGCTTTGTTAGTTTTACATGAAAATCATCAAACTTCAGAAGTGTTCTCACTATCTGCCACAGTACCAACAGTATCTTATGTATAAAACCTATAACTTAATGAATGAGAGCTAAATTAATGAATAAATAAGCAGAATGTTAAAAAAGATGAAAATAAATTGGCTAAAAATATAAAAATGATAAAGAATAGTTTACAATCTCGGGTTTTCCTTTTAAATAAACCATGCAGCTTAGTTGACCATTGAAGCTAAAGTAAATGTTTTGTTTTCCCATTCATATGAATCATGTCTCTGTTTTGTCATGGCAACCAGCATGCCCTTTAATTTTCCCAGTAAAGGGAAAATAAGAAATAATTGTCAGATCAATAGGTCTTGACACTGCCCCACACACACACACGTTTGTTCCACTTCCCTGTGGGGACTCATTGTGCATTCCCTAACCACTTACTCTAACCTTAATCATCACAACTAAATATCTAACCTTAGCCTTAACCTTAACGTAATTGTAAGCTGAACCCTAAAAACAAGTCTTAGCCCCTATCCATGGAAACCTAAATTTTTGTCTCCATGGTGACGTGCATCCCCATGGGTTTGTGTGCATTCAAGTTGAAGTCCTCACTTTTATGTAAGAACAAACGCACACACACGCACACACGGACACAATACATTCACATCATCAGAGAGTTGGACTCTACAAAACACTCCTTTCCAGATTTTCGATTAGCAGTCCTTGTAAAATTACTGCTCCAGTGAAAAGCCCTAATTTGAGTCTATTTTCTGATAACTGCCTCATCAGCTTATCACGCCCTCTCCCCGACAGAGCCCTAATTTTTTGTTACGGATTTGTCCACAACAATGTTGAAAGTTCGGCTTGACAGGAGCAGCCTGAGCACTCGTTGTGTTCAGATGGAGGCTTGTCCTTGAAGTTGTGCAGCCTTCCAGGACATTGAGCAGATTTCATCCCCGGAAGAGAATGCTGCCTCTGAGCACTTTCTGCTGGCTCATGTCCCCCCTCTGTGGACAGAACAATTCTGGCAGGCTGTTTGTCAAAATGCCACAATATTGAGTGTGCCTATAGGAATGTGTTCACCCAAACCGAGTGCCTCGTCGTTAGTGTCAAGACTGCACTGCTCATGGATTAGTCTGTCAGATTTGCGAGTGCGTCTGCATGTTCCTGCTTTTGTCTGTTTTTATGCTTTTTGTATTAGTCTTAAGTTCAAGTGCTGTCTCAAGTCTGCGTCATGCTTACACACAGTGCTCTGTGTCTCGTTTGAGGAGTTGGTGATAAGATTTTACCTCCTTCAATGGTACAAAAAAGAAGAAAAAGGCTCACAAACTCAGCCTCAGTTACAACAAATCCTGCTACCCACATCCATTAATATTGCATGGCATTTTTATAACATTACCCCACCTTAACCCAGGCTCATGCTCTGGATAAGCCGGGAATAGCCCTTACACAAGCATTCAGAAAGGCGATGTAAGACCACGATTGCGAAAATATTGCTTTTGAATGCGGCTTCACCTCTTCTCCATTATTGTTTTCAATGTTGACTTGCATATTAACAACTGGACAAGTGCACCACACTGTAATGTGTATTTTAATGTTTGTTGTTTGGTGCTTTCCTGCACTGATACCTCAGTATACATCTGTACAGTAAATATGAAGCTACCGCCAGCAGATGGTTGGCTTAACTTAGCACACACACTGAAGGCAGGTACAACTACAGCTACTGTACGTCTCTTTCTTTTGTCCGTTTTGCTTTTACCCAAGGTTACCTCACTCAGATAGTTTCATGGCAACCTCAATAATGTAACACTCTACATCCTTTTGAGCTCTTGCTGTCTCTGCACACAGCTGAACCCTGAGCTTGAGCAGGAAAGATCTACTCCCTATGTTCAGCGCCCAAGGTAACACAGTGGATGTCTCCATTCCTGTTTAAAATACTGATAAAATCTGAATGATTGACTGTACATATTCTCGAGTCTTGAGCATGTCTTTTGTTTGATTTCTATGAGTGCAGGGACTATTTCTGGACAGCATCTCTAGGCTTGAGGTATGTTTTATTTTCCACTGGCATTTGTTTGAAGTATCATCAAACATGACTTGCAGGCTGAAGAGGGAAAAATACTGAAGATAGATGGTGGCTTTGTGAAAAGATACTTTTTGTTTGCTCTATATCCGTTTTATTTGGGAGAGAAGTTTAAATATTGCTATTTTATGTATATGCAAATGAGCTGCGGAATCAGTTGCATAATTAGTGACCGTAACAAGTCCCTGGAGTGCCACCAGCCCTGACATGAGAGATTTCCCAGTGAGGAATTCACCTATGCAAACTGGATGACCCTACATGATTAATATGCTCACTGCTCTTAAGGTTTGTGTCAGAACTTTGTTCCAAACTTCATCTCAGAGTCCATTTTATCACTTTGGGGCTCCTTTGGGTCTTTGCAAGTATAGTTTTAACTTTACTGCAGACTATCTTTTTACCTTGTATCCTGACTAAAATATTTTGATTAAAGGTCATATATGGCTACACATCTCCTGTGATGTTTTAACACTGTCGCCACATCCTTCTTAATTATAATGGGTATAAGCACTGTTTAAAATGATATTGACAAATGAAATGATATGGCTTACTTACATTTCTTTTACTCTATTATAATTGACGTATGTTTGACAGTTGATGCACTTGAATTACTAAAAAAAAAAAAAGAACTGGTTTATCTACACTGAATGTGTTGACCTTCTCTACAGAGGTGTGAATGTTGTGCAGTAATGCCCAGCTACTGAAAATGAGGCCTGTGATTCACTCTGCAGTCCTTGTAGTCGATGAAGGACAAGCAGCGTTTCCTACCGAAACAGCCTCCAGGCCAAATAGTGAACTTTCATGTGAACTTTGTTTTAAATATTGCTAACCTCATCATTAACTGAATGCTGGCAAGGAAGATGTGGAGTACACAGTTGTGGGCTGACCCGTTATCTTTAAAACATTTGTCCTCAGGTCCATTACCAGGATCATTAATGGGAGATTGCCATTGGAAAGTGTGCCATAACAACACCATTAGTCTTCTTCCACTTTTTGTTTGTTCCTAAACACACATATTTTTAGTTAGCAATTTGCCTAATCGCCTGTAAACAATCATTGTCCTGTCCCTTAGGAGGGTTGAACTCTGCGCAGTGTGTTTGAACAGTTATTGTTATGGCATGGCTCCAAAAAGAAATGCTCAATTATCCAATCAGCACTTTACCCCTCCTCCCTCTGTTTTTTATCCTCTTTTTATCCTTTTTCAAACAGCATGCACAAGACCTCCCCCATCCCGTCCTTTTACTCCCCCCTCAACACATCGTATTCAATGCTGCATTACACTTGCAAATAATCACATTATTGCCAAAGACACCCTCTGATAAACGGAGCATGTGTGCATGCCAATGAGTTTGTGCATAAACAGTGTGTTATTATTTTAATGAAGATCTGTCACTGTTGTCAATTTTGTTAAAGTGCGTATGTGTCTTTTTGCAAACTGCCTTTAATTTGCCACAACAGTGCCACTGGGGCCAGTGACAGAATAATTGAATGAGATAGAAATAATGAATTAATATAAATGCATTAAAAAGATCCTTCTGTGGAGAAAAAATATTTTGAACAGCTTGATTAGTCAGGACTAATTTGATTGAAGGGAAAACTGGGATGAAGAGAGACTGTGGTTTATAGCAATTAATATTCAATATTCAGTCAAACAACTTTCCCAGAATTATTAAGTTTTTGCAGCTGTATGCATACCCAGTGATGCCCCTGCTTCATCACTCATCACACAGCCACAATGCTAATGAACAACAAACTGGATAAATCTAATTTCTGCTTGTCACTTATCCACTAGTCATGTTGCAAATTTCAGCCAATGACGCAGAAGAAAGAAAGGATGGTGAAATGGTGGGCTAAGAGACATAAACAAATTGTGACAACTAATTAGCCACTAATTATCATGAAGAAATAAGTGATATTCAGACAGTCGTGTGAAGTGCACAAGTATTTTTACTGTAACACATGGAAGCTATTTACTCACTTTTATAATGGTTTGCCACAGCAAATTGTTATAAGGTAAAACATATGCTCAGCGAGCACTTTTTTAGTAACACCATGCTAATACTGAGTACGACCTCCCTTTGCCCTAGAAGTGGCATCGTTTGTTAACTGTATTTACCTTAACTATAATAGCACTTGAAATAACTTTATCACAACAGTATTTGATTTGACTTAATTACAAAAGCACTTTATTTACTAGAAGACTAATTTCTTTCATTAGCATGGCTTTAAGACAGAACCAAGGGGTTTATGGCAATGACGCTGCTGAAATAAAACTTGTGCATTGTTTGTGGAAATATGACTCATGATGATGTCTCTAGAAGTGTATTCTCCCATTGTCTAGTGTTAAAAAAAAGTAAACAGAAATCACAATAAATTCAAATATTGAATCATGATACTTGTAGAATCTTAATACTTAAAAATTGCAACACATGTCAAATCAGCACCCAAGTAATGTGATCGTATGAAATCAGCAGATGAGCATATCATCCCAGCCCTAATGAATTCATGCTGTTGATGGCTCAGCAGAAATTCTGATTCATCAGACCAGGCTATGTTTTTCCAGTCTTCAGCTCTCCAGTGTTTGGTCAGTCTGTGCCCACTGCAGCTTCAGACCTCTGTTCTCTACTGTATGTGCATAATTTTATGCATTGCACTGCTGCCACATGATTGGTTGATTGGAAAATTGCATAAATAAACAGGTGCTCCTAATAAAGTGCTTGGTGAGTGTAGATACATTCATTTTGTCAGTATAAATGCTTATATACTTTGCTCCTACATCAAACAATGATTTTTCTGCTCCCTGTGGTTTCATGCTTTTACTTTGAAGGATAAATCCCTTAAAAACATTTCTCTCTCTATCATGTATTTTAATGCTTGGGGGTGTTATTTTCTCCTTGTGGCTTAATGTTGTGGTAGGAGTTAATACTGTCTTGACGTGTTGTTTGCTTTTGCTAAATCTCATGTTCCAGACTGCAGCCATAACAGCTACTTAATACAATAATTTCACATTTAACATGTCAGTTTTTCTTTATCCAGTTTCTGGCTGCATTCAAACAACCTTTCCAGCAATAGATGCATAAAAAATTCAAAGGAAGTATTTTATTTATAGTAAGTTACATAGATAATATACACCTCTTTATGGATTTGGGCTTCTGGAGCCTTAGTGATTGTTATTTGCTCAATTTCATAAGGTTTCTACACTTTTTGGCTCTGTTTGTTGCAAGTGGGACGGTCACATTACAACCATCTGATTGTAATACACTAAAGATAATGATTTTGATGCTGCGTCTCTGGCTCCTGAACATTACACTTGGTCTGTAGGGATGCCACCGTGTGGAAATTTTCCCACTGCGTAACAAAGTCGTGTCAACACCGCTGTTACCGACATTTTACAAGAACAGACATGTGTTGGCTCAATATCTGCGGATTAGAAGTGTTACCTCCAGATGCTGCCACTTTCATCAGACACAGTTTGCAGATTGCCTCATTAATGATATCAGGTTCCCTTTTGGCATTGGGTTTACATCTGAAATATTAGAAATAGGTGCTTTTGTTTTGCGCTTTGACAAAATATATAAAAAATAATAATATTTAACAAAATACCTAAAGAAAATAACTGAAATGCTCCAACGACACTACAATGAAGCCAAAAATTTTGTGTGTGTGTATTTTTTTTTAAAGTAGACAAATTGATGTTTATGCGCCCACTTGAATTGACTTTTATACTTTCAAGTCAGACTTCAACTCTTTGTGTTGGAGTTCAGGTCAAGTCTCAAGCGCTGATTTAGAGCAGATTTATAGATAATTATCGATGTGGATATTAGGTAAGGTGATCAATAGCCAAACTTCCAAATATATTGTAATTATTTAATTTAAATCTCAAGTGACTTAATAACATCTTTTTTTTTTTGTCTTTGACACAGCGGAAGACTGATTGTTTTGTGACCTTGGAAAGACTTTTATGTTCTTTGACTTCTGTTTTCAGTGCTGTAAAAAAAAAAAAAGAAGAAATAAAAATCAGCTTTTTCTCGGAACAATCCCAAAGAAGGGATGGACTTTCAACTTGATGAGAGACACTGAACTCTTTCAGTAACTGAAGCAGAGTTTGACTCCTCCATTAGTCCCAGGCTTGACCGAGCTTGTTCTACAACTTTGGTTGAACATTTGACACTAACAGCTGACCCATATATTTCTTATACACTTACACAAAAGGGGAATGAAAGAAGAAAACTTCTCAGTTCAGTCTGTGTTACATTTGAAATGGTAGTTATATCAATGTAGTAAAAACCACAGAAAAAGGGGCTTGAATTAAATATATCTGCAGTATATTTTTGTAGTTTCTGTGGCATTGGGTATGTTTGGAGACCTTTGTCACTGCTGCCTCTCTATCACCAGAATAACTAACAGCCCTGAGTGTACCTGGATGGAGCAGGGAATCAAGACCTGAAAACAGCCTCTCGGATAAAGAGCTGAAGGCGACGGGGGGCTCAGGGTTGACGAAAGGAGAGAGAACATAGAGAAAGAGAGAGAGATTTTTCTTTTTCTTTTTTTTTTGAGGTCTGCAGGCAAAATGACACATTTCAATCGCAGAGTGATTCCTTGTTAGAGGACATTGTCATTGCAATAGCTTAGAGTGTATTTGAGTTGAAGTTCTTATGCTTGGTGCTTTCCTATATATTCAGAGTACAACATAACAAAGTATAATGTTTAGTTCATGTCCTAATGTGTGTGTGTGGTGGGGGTGGGGGGGCTGACATGCCAGCGAGGCCACGTAGGTGGGAGGAACGAGGGTTGGGAGTGCAGAGGGGGAGCAGTGAGCGAGTATTTGTGTCTCAGGTGCACTACAGGAAATGAAAAATGAAAATGAAAAAGAAAAAAAAAAAAGGAATACGAGGAGCACTTGTCATAGGAGGCGGGTGCCATTTCTGACGGGAAATTAATAATGTATTCTTGCAAATTTGCCGTGTTACTCAGGGTTGGGAGGTTTGGTCGGGGGCTGCTGCGGACTAGAGGAGGGGTGGAATGCTGATCAACTGAGGGAAGACAGATATATACACACACATGAATATGTAGTGCATGACAACACACATACAACAAATTCTGACATTATTGACTACTCCAAATTTATATATAAAGCACATGAGCTGTAATTGATAGGATATGTATAGTATACGTATATCATTTTCATTCCTGTGAGCTACGTACTCAGCATTAATTGACTGTAACGGATGATATGTTTTGTGAGTGTTTCCAATCAATAGAAAGTATTGATTTGCTAAATGCAGCAGGTCTCCAAGGGCAAGTAAAGATATTGAGAGTGATGGGTTGCAGGAAACAAAGAGAAATTGATTGACAGAGACGTGTAAATGCTTTCCTTCATTTTCAAGCATCTTGCAAATGAAATCTCTCGAAAAAAAACTCTCACAATCTCATTAAAATCGACACTTTAACTCTTCATCTTCTCCAGAAAAACGAGACAAAAAGTATTATCAGAAAAGAAAATTCCGAGAACAAATCCATCTCATGAACCGCCCCCCCCCCCCCAAAAAAAAAAAAAAAACAGACATACACAAGGTACACACATATTGACAATCCCTGGGCTTATTGCACTTTCATTAGCTCCTAAATGTGTCTGGCGGCGGTCAGCTGCATGCACGCAGCAGTGAAGTACAGCCAAATCAGTCATATAACAGATGCCTGAATAAATGGAAATGTGCATGTAAGCACAGCTGAAGCTGCCCAGTTATTACCGAGGCTGTGGATTTGCATTCAGCTCTGTGTCAGTTGGATATTGCTTTCCTGAGCATGGAAGGTCAGCTCTCATTGCTTTACTAATATCCTCAGGTCCCTTTTTCATCTTTTTAAGGCATCCTCTTGTCCGTCCCGAGTGCGTTTGTGTGCGTACATGCATGCAGGAGCAGCCGCGGCGTCTCTAAGTGCTCTTAAGGCCTCTCTGTTCAGATTAATTTCATGGCTGGCTTCATCGCAGCTTCACGCCGCTTTACATACATGAGCTACGCCGCGATGTAGTCGTATGAACGCGGCAGTTGTTGTCGACTTTTGCAGGCTCTCATGTGGTAGTACAGTTTTCACCTCCTGCCTCATACATGCAGGTTCATGTTCGCTCTCCCTTCTTGGTTGTGATTTAACTGTATTCATTAGCAGCTCTGGTTTTAAAATCCCATCAGGCAATTGTCTATTTCTCTGGGTTTAGTTTTTTCTCATTTCTCTCTGTTGCTCTCTCACTCCGACTCCCACTTTCAGTTCGATGCGATCCATCCCTCAAATGACTGGCTAGGTGTTAAATATTGAGTCTCACTGTCAGATACTGGTTACTTAAGGGCATGGTGAGTCAAGACTCCCCTTTGCTTTTGGCTAATTCTTCTAACAAAATACGACCTCTGTGATTTAAAAAAAAAAAAAAAAGCAGTATGAGAGGGAGATGCAAAGAGCAAACAAGACAGATGAAAGGGGTTACAACATCTTATCACTCTTTGACTAAATGGACACATTCATTAATTATTGACACAGACGCCTTGTCCCAACATTTTATAGTCTCTTACGTGTCATAACGGATGACTCAATCCGCGAGGCAAAGAGAGATCAAGGGCAGGGCAAAGTGTGACTCTCACTTTGATATCACCATCAACACAGTCATGTAGAGGAGAACATGGAACTCAGCCATCACATGTGGTTTCAGATAAGAACTCTTAGATCTTATAATTCACAGTAACTCTCCACGAATGTCTGGTTTGAATTAATTAGGGTGGGTTGATATGACCAATTGTCTTTTCAGCTTCAGGAGAATGAGAGTTTTAATTATTTTTTCTGTGCAGTGAATCCCTCATGAAATCTTTCCTTCATGTCCTTTGTTCAGTTCGTGTCTTTGCCTCTCGCTGTGACACAAAAGGCACGGGCAAAGAAAAACAAAAAAAGGACTGATGTATACGAACGCGTAATACCATGGCGATGCTGTGATAAACAAATTTCTTAAAATTTGGCACAGGCATTCATTTTGACTCAAGGATGAACTGATTCGATTTTTGTTGTCAAAGGTCAAGATCACTGTGACCTCACAAAACATGTTTTTGGCCATAACTCATGTGGCACAGTTATGACACAATTTAACTCAAATGTGTCTAAGGATAAAATGAAGTGATGACATTTTATATCCAAATGGTCAAAGATCAACTTCACTGTGGCATCATAATACAAAAACACGTGCAGCCATTATTCAGTGCTCCAACTTATGAAGGGAAAATTGTGACCATATTTCCTGCAACTTGGCTGGTTGGCTGTGGCATACAACCACCAGGCGGTAATTCTAGTTCTTGACTGTGTTGAGGTGACCTCTGTTAAGCGGTCCTAAATTCTTGCCATGACCGGGCTGTGACACATGGCAGACTACACATTGGATCCCCACCTGTAATAGCTCGCCCCCTTTACGACTTGCACAGGTGTTCACTGGCAGCACCAACAACAAATGTTTACGTATGTAATCACAGTTTTTATGAATGAAAGTGAATCTGGATCATCGTCACATGGAGGTTTATCATTTTATTGGTAGGAAGCGGGCGAGTGTGCGGGTGAGTAGCATACATATGGTGTACAGAGGGTGACACCTGCCTTTATGATTAATTTGGTATGATGCTTCTGACCTTGTCTCAGGCCAAGGGATAACTATTGGGCTAATTTAATATAGTCTAATCTTGACATTAAAATCCTATCATTTGTAAAATGGGTAAAAACAAGTGGCCATGGGCTGAGATGATTTCAATTTAATTCAATACTTTTATTTAATCTATAGGAAGCTTGGTTAAAAAGTGTAGATGGCACCACAAATAAACCGAGAACAGCACCACTGGAGATAAAAGGTGTCAAATGAAAGGCCAACCGTATTAATGACACTTCTCTCGAATCTTCTTACTGGCTCCATTAGCCAGCAACCCATTGATTTGATTTCACCTCTCGCGCATGGAGTGCATCCCAAGGTCACATGTGGCATTTGCCCTTGAAATATGTAACCAGTTTTACAGATGGATAATGCTGAGAAGGTTTGTCCCTTTGCTTACACGTGTTGCCTGCAGAGAGGAAAGGAGGAGAAAGAAGTGGTCATGGGTGATTGGTTTGGTAATTTACAGCGAGGATTGCTATATGGAACAAAGTGAGTTCGAAATGTCATGTGTCATTTTCTTTGATTGCATGGCTGGAGCTGCTTTTGCTTTTCCACACATATTCTTAACCCTCCCCTTCTCTCTCTCTCTCTCTCTCTCTCTCTCTCTTTCTCTCCCTCCCTCTCCCCCACACACATAAACAGGCCGACATACTCCCTTTTAAATAATTGGCTGTTTAAAAGTCAAGGGAAGGTTTTGTGTAGTGCGTCACAGTCTCTTTTTAAAGGCTGCTAACCACGTGAACCTTTCAGCTGAAACCTTCTCAGAATCACAGATTGCATCAGTAAAACCTAATCCCAAAGAATTATTCTTTTTCTGACCTTGACAGCAAGCACGTAGTGTATCTGTGCCTTACAAAGAATGAAACAATTCATTACAAACATTACAAACATTTCTCTATTCCTTCTTTTCTCCTCAGATCTATGGAAAAAAAATTAAGGCAAATGTTCTTTTCCTGCAGCCTTTGATTAAGACATCACAGTTCCAGGCCTTGCCTCTGTTATATTTTTGTGAAACTCAGAAGTAAAATGAACTGAACACATACAGAGGGTCCTTGAGTTTCAATGAATACACCTGGCATGAATGCAAGCAAATTGAATAAAATGTTGCCTGTAGTCACTTGAAAGATTTGTTCTCTGCATTCAGAGAAGGTGCAGTGTATCAAAGATATTCAAAAGCAGTGAGACATTGTTATTCCTCTGAGATGAACGGTTAAATGCACTTTTAGTGTTCAGATTTGACGGAGCACAAGCATCTGATAGGATTACACTGTGGGACTTTAGTGTTCCCATGTGTCCGCTCTGCAGACCTTGTGACATTCACACTGGAAGAAAATGGAAAGTGCTGTGACTGAACTGACTTTGTGTTAGGTCTACAGATATGCAGAAATGGGATATACAGGAATAGATGTATTCCTAAAGCACAGGCTGTGCTCCGTTTTTCCACCACTATTGTGCAGTGGCATTACTGGTATTAATGTCAGCATCCTTATTTAGTTTCAGCTACGAGTAGTAATGTATGTTGCCTCTGCATGCAGTGAATTATACCAGGTGACTGACTAAATTAAAACGCTACAATTTAACTGAGACAAAGTAAAAGTAAAGTAAAGCCCAGCTTGAAACAAATCTATGATGGCTGAATAAAGATGAAGCATAAAAAAAAAAAAATCTATAACAGTGTATAGCAGCAGGTCATAAATTCACCATTTTGTGAAGCAATCCTCTGATCCTTTGAAACTAAACTTCAAAGCTTTCCTGAACTCTCAGACTGGACCTCAGATCAGATGTCACTGTATTCATCATTCAAAACATTGTGTTTTTTCATGTCTTTTCTCCTAAGACTTGCATTCAAATGCATCATTGAACGACTACCTATTAGGGTTAGCAACATTTATTTTGGGGGAATGTCAAACTTCATTTACTTGACTTTTACACAAATGATGTATCCTTTTGGCCAGAAAACCTCCCATAATTCAGTTTGTTGAATCTTTCTACAGAAATAATTGGACATTTTTGATGTTGCGAGTTAATGGGGAACATCCTAATACATCTTGAAGCTAGACTGTCCATCAAGTCAAATTAAGTGATAAAATTTGTTGTCTGTCCTTGTTTGTGTTTTGTTTGTCTGTGCCTCCCAAAACAATTATAAATATTGGCTGAAAAAATCATGTGTTATGATGTGACAACATTAAAGTAGAGGTTTGGTTTGGGGATTAAACATCACCTGGGAATATAACCATCCTGACCAACCAAAAGGATTTGCCAGAGCACTGGCAACCGCATAATCCCTCACCAGGTTCCCACCCAAAACTGCCAGTCGTGTTCGTATATCTAAACCAGAGGCATCACTGTCAGGAATTGAACACAAGTCCCTGTGGTAAAGGGCATTAATATTCTGCCCATATCCCTCATTGTGATTTTGGAGATACATAGGTCCCTTATCCTCTCTACTGTTGTTCAGTAAAAGTTGTATTTCCCCTGATGTACAGTGGTCTCTCCACAAGCTTGTCTTCATTGTAAAGAAAATTCAGCATTACTTAAGATATACTGTGACTGGGAAGAATGTAAAGATGATTATTATAGATAACAACCTGTTACTAACATTTACAAATCAAGACTGTAGAAGGCTATGGGGATAGAGAGAGGTCAGTAATTCCACTATCTCCCTCAAAGGTTGACATAACAATAAATGAAGGGGTAGTGTGTAGTTTCAACAAGGGGTGGGCATGATTAATCGATGATTGATAATTGATCATTAAGAATTTTGTCAATCACGTGGAATCTGATAGATCTAATGTATGTATCAACGAGGTTGTGTTGTGTGTCTTGAAGCAATGTAATGAATTTTACTACGTGGCAGCAACCAGCCAGGGCGCAATTTAAATTTTCAACACAGAGAAAAATGAATACTATGCTGCTGGCGTGTGGGCTGCCGTAGGCTTCGCAGGGAAACATGAAGAGAGCAAGGCGAAGTTTGGTGTGGGAACATTTTGAGCTGAAAAAAAACGAAGCTCATTATAAACATTACAATATTGTGTATAAGCGCCACAGCTTTGGCTTGTTATTTGTGAAGAGGTTTGGCTCAGAGCCTCGGGCTCCGCTGCCATTAGGAGCGCCGCATATCTGTTTTGTTCTGTTTAATAGTTAAAGAATTAAACTTTAACTGCCTTGTTTAAGAGGATTGTTGTTGGACTACAATTTCTTGGAATAAAGATTTCATTTAGGAAAAAGATGCTTTTTTAATTTAAAAATTTAATTTTTAATATAAAAAATGAATTGAATTGAAAATCAATTGATAATTGATTTCTTAAAGTGCCCATCCCTAGTTTCAACCAATCAC
Source organism: Seriola dumerili (assembly GCF_002260705.1). Lineage (NCBI taxonomy): Eukaryota > Metazoa > Chordata > Actinopteri > Carangiformes > Carangidae > Seriola > Seriola dumerili. The sequence goes on along the minus strand of NW_019174365.1, from coordinate 2,255,391 downwards.
ATTGCGTGGTTGAAACTACATACTACGTCAGTCCCCGTGTGGTTTCTCTGTAAATGCTTAGAGAAACGTCAAGGATCTTGCTGAGGTATTAGAAGAGCACCACTTGAGTCAACTTAAGAACAAGATTGTATATTCAACAACAGTGTATTCTGGAAGACTTGTTTCTTTGATTTTAGTCTCTCTCATCTCTCACGTCCCTCTTATGTGGTTGTAATAAAAGTACTAATTTTTTCTTGTCATAAGCACATCTTGTGATAAATTATGTAAAATAATCTCCTACATTTTGAGATCCATCAAGTAGATTTAGACTTTTAGATTTCACATTTTAGCCATTTATCTGATGCTCCTTTCACGGATGAGCTACTGAAGCAATTAAATTCCCACATTACCAATATTACCAGCAATCTGCAGTAGAGCCACACAGCCCTTGTAATGCAATAATGATAAAACATTTTGGAAGAAATGGCGCCAAACTTAGATATCACAATGTTGACGTGTGTGTCAAAGGGTAGATGATAGTTTGAGTGCAATGCTGCAGATGCTAAGAGCTAGCTGGGTTAGTTACACCTCAAGGGAGAAGCTGTTGTGATTGGTTAAACCGGGGCACACCACTGTGAGCTGTAGTGAATGATGCAATGCTAAAGGTTAAGGGGTACTAGATACTTGTAGAGAGCCATCACGGAGTCTGAGGCAGGTTAACCTTTGCTTCTCCCTATTGATTCACCCCACCAAAGAATCCCTATTGATTTGGCCCCTGAACCTCCTGGAATCAGTGACTTTTTCTGTAAACAGAACTGGGATGCACCACGCACACACACACACCCAAGCAGAATCCAATTTTATTGCATGACTGGATCGCTCCAGTATGTGATTATTACCCACGGAAAATGAGGAGGCGTTTCTTCTGACACCTCTTGTTAGTTTTTCGTGGAATGGAAGAAGACTGCGGACGAGGTGATGGTGCTCCTGTGGGTGGCAAGACGTTGGTGCAAGCATGTGTTTTGGGCTGACATAAGATTGATGGTGTGAGTGGTTGCCTGAGCTGATCGGTGTCAGTCTTACTTTTTTTGGCCTGATGCATCTTATATCTCACAGTGGAACTGTGACAGAAATAAAAAAAACAAAATAAAATGTAAATTGAAGGCCAGAAAAGCTTGGTATCTCATGTTCGCAGCTTCTGCTTTTAATGCAACCTATCGCCAGTAACACAACAGTATGAATGAGAACTTGATATATTTGAGTGCAGTAGGTGTTTTTGGCTTTAAGCTGTTGAAACACACACACACACACTCCGACCAACTGACTGGCATTTAAGCAAAGCCCTGTGCCGTTAAATAGGCTTCGTGTCTTAGCTGTTGTTCAGAAACATTTGTTGTGTGTAGGTGCCCTTCTGATGGCACTGAAATGGAGCAGAGGATATCGATAGGGAGACAGAACACGTAGTTCAGTTTCTTAGCCTGCTTCCTTTTGGCAGTTACAAATAAAACTTTATGCCCTCATTTCATTTTCCCCCAATCCACAGACAGAAGGGAAATGACAGGGAAATGAAGGGACATAGAGGGGGAGAGAGAGAGAGAGACGAACCATAAACATCTGTTTGTACATTCCTCCAGCTGATTTTGAGTGTTTATTGTGCATGCTCTGATTAATAAATGCAAATAAATGACAGCTTTGTTCAGTTTAAACATAGCATAGCACATTAACATAAAATGTTGAAGATATGATTAACAATATTAATTAAAAAAAATTATTAATAATTATTATAAATATATAAAAATTATGTTCAGGGCCAAGCCAAGTCCTGCTGTGCAGCACGCTCTGCGCACTCTGAATGACAGACACAGAGAGGGCTGGTAAAGAGACGGACAGATGGTAAAACTATGCATTTTTTGACAGTCCATCGGCCCAGCGATATGGGGGGATTTCTCCCAGTGCTTCTGGCTCCTGATGGCCAATCTGATTTAGAGATGGGAGATTGGTCTGTTGTCAGTGTGTTTGTGTTTGTGTGTGTATGTGTGTGTATTTGTTTGTGTGTGTGTGAGAGAGAGAGAGCGATAGTGAGCGAGCAGGCCAAGAAGGGGCTCAATGAATCAATGTGCTGTGCGCAACTCTGATAACATAAGAGTTTACCCATTTTAAATCGTAAAAAAAAAATGAAATCAATATGTGGTGGTCTATGACGATGATATATACATCAGCACATAAAGTAGCCTACTGGGTCTTGGCAATTTCACAGGGTGACAATATACTAGGACGATCTGACTATGTAGACTTTTGTGCTTGTGTAGTATTGTCTAATTTTCCTTAACCTCTTGTGATAAGCTGTCACTGACGAGATTTCTCTGTTCAGATGAAAGATGGACAAAGTGAGAGAAGTGGTTGGTCCAGGAAGGCCGATTTATTCATTGCATCCACTCGCTGCTCTCTTCAATCTAAAGAAAAGTCAAATACCTCTCACTTGTTTGTCGACTGAATGAGATGCGTAGGTGCTGCTCACCTCAAATATAATGACATGCTGCAGAGGTTGGACAGCTGATGCTCTGTGATAGGCATCAGTGGAAAGGGCCTGGGTTGCCACTTTCATAGGTTTCAGTGTTTAGTTGCTGAACCACAGACCACTCAGAAGTGCTGAGTTCCAAATGGCACATCTTTTCAAAAATGTCAGCTGTCACTGCTGCTTGTTGCTCAGATCCACAACAGATGCTTTTTTTTTGCTTTAGTCTGGAAAGGGCTTTATCAACGGCTTTCACCTCGAGCCCCTTGTGTACTTCCAGGTTTAGCATGTGGGTCCAACAGGGTACATTTAATGAGTCCTATTTGTATTTGCCCTTTCAGAGCACAGGAGATGTTGAATTCATCCAGTGTGCTGCCGATGCTTTCGGCAATGTGGGCAGCTGTGTGCTTTCCTCTCAGCTCCCAAGTACACAAAACATAATTGTCAAGTTCCCATGAGTCTCAAATACAGTGAGCTGTGACTGTTACATAAGCATGTCCAGCGATGTCCATCTGTCTGTTATCCTTTGATATAGTCTTTATGTTTTCCCCGTGTTGTATCATGTAGTTGTATTATGTGTGTTGAGTTTATGGTGCAACTTGGAATTTTATATTATGGCTCCATTTTCCATCATGAGATCCCGAAACCCTCAGCAGAGGCAATACCAATGGGCTGCGCATCCACAGCTTGCTATCATATCAGTGATGGAATTTTGATTAGCTTCTGGCAAGGTGCCTCCTGAAGCTGAGTGTGCTGAATAGTAGGCCATCAGATGAGGATGTTCACTTGATGTTGCAATGCTCGTCTGCAGTGACGCTGCCTCACTTGGGTGACAAACAAGCAAGTGAGCAAGTTTATCGTCACCGTAGAGTAAAATAGCCAGGACGGCTTTGCTTGCTCGTGTCATCCATCATCCAAGCATTACTTTCATAGTTTACTAGTTGAAAGGGCAGGCCATAGGTCAGGTGAATAGTTAAGTGTTAGAGCGCTCTCTGCTGAATGACAAGGCAAACTACTTGTCTGCTGTGTTTATAGGCTGTAAATTTTATATTTTTCATTCTTGTATTGACCCAACTGGGAATGTGTTGGGTCAAGCTAAGTACACAATCATTCTGTTAGCCAAGAGCAGCCTATGTACACATCCAGCAGACTCAGAGCAATGATGGAGCATTAGCATCCATTTGGAGCTTTGTGTCTGATAAATGCAAATCCAACATTCACTTTTCCTTAAAGTGAATGTTGGTTTGGTCTCAACCAACTCTGGAGGAAAATATATAGCTGCTAAACATTCCTCTCTGGTCACCAGCTGTTTGCAGTAACATGGCTGGGAAACCAAAAGAATGACCTGAAATGAAGAGCTCTGTAGAGCTGAGGGGAACTGCAGAGGTGGGTGGTAAATCTGTGGGTGAATGATTATTTTTCATATTACATCCAGTCATCTGATACATTGTTAATATTGACTGATGTAGCTTCAAATAAAAGACGACAATAGCAACCGTAACAAAAACAAGAAGAGGTAGAACGACAACCACATCCACAACAACCTAAGCTGTTACAGCTACACCCAACCACAACTGTGTACATCTCCCCTGGTGACGAGAAGGAGAACGCACCCAGTTTCCTGCACTCCCTTCAAAGCACCACTGAAGTATTTGGCAATTTATTAGATTAATGTTATTAGTTCTACTTAATATAAAGTGTTAGGAGGACATTTGAGAGTAATCTGTTATCCAATTTCACAGGCAGTCTAAAAACGGCTCTTGGAATCTCTAGTGTCTCAATCTGCTCCTCCCTCTCGCTCTAATCTCCTCTCCTCCAGCTGGAGCCCAGGGAACAGGGGAGCTCCAGTGCCACTCTGAGGAGGGGCTAATCTGAGCATGGGCCGCCCAGGATTGCTGCTCTGGTCCTGGGCCAGTGCTTTTGGCTAGCTCCCTGCTCCAATCATGAGGCCCGCTCTGCCTGAAGCGTGCTTTTTCTAGACAGCATGTCGACGCAGTGGTGGATGGAGAGGTCAAGAGGAGAGATGTGGAGGTGGGCAACGGGTGGGCTGGTGGTGGTGGTAAGGAAGTGATAGATGGATGATGAGGAAAGGCAGGGTGGTGGTGATGGAGGAGGGACTATATTAATCTAAGGGAAAATGTGGATGACGCTGTTCAAAGGGAGGTAGGTGAGAGACAGGCAGGGAGAGCATGAGCAGTCATGGCTGTGTGGGCTTACTAAAGAAGAGGGAGAAAGGCGTGCACTCATCTGTTTTATCAGCTCATTAATTAAATCTGTTGACCACTGGCTGTATTCTAAAGAGAAAGTTTAGGCTTATGAATTCATATTGAATTAAAAAAATAGAGAGAGGACTTTTTTGCTGTTCACAAATACTTCCTTTTGTGGAACAATGATCGTGTTGTCAACTTAAAAGTACACTTAGAACTGATGGCAACATATTTGCACAGTTTAATGGGTTTTATTGAAGCTAACCATAGCTCACACTGCTACAGTGTTGCTGCAGCTGTTGACAGTACTCTTCGGTCTGTGCCTTTGAAAGTGAAGGCACATTGCAATTTTATTAAAAACACAGGTCTGCAGTTGTAGAATAACAAATGTTTTCATGAGGTAATCAGTTTCAAAATCTGAGTCACTCCTTTCCACACATCCTTTGGGTTTTTCAGAATTTCTTTTCAGCAACCAAATGAGTTTTAAAATGTAATTATTTGTCTCTAAATGTACATCATCTATGACATTTCTATTACTTGTTTTAGAAAATATTCATAAAATACAAAAACAAATGAAAAATAAATGGTAAAAGTAAGAACCACACTTATTTTAATGGCTCATTTGTGAACACACAAATAAAATCTCACAACAAAGACCAACCAGTAGCTGCTTTTGATCATCATTTGATCATCACACAGTCTTCCTCAGGAGTTACCCAGTTGTTATGGAAATGTGGGTGTGAAAATTTCTTGGCTGCTTCTAATATTTTTCCTCAAATATAATATTGTAGCTCCAGCTTTTGATCATTACGCCACTTTTCAGAATAGTTGCATTCTTTTCTCAGCTATCTAAGGCTGATAAAAGATCACAGGAGAATTTTGTGAAATGAATTTTATTCTGCGTGCTAGATTAAAAATCAGAAAAGGGTTGAATGTGATGTTGGTTTATGAATGGCTTTGAAGCGAGTATGAGGTCTTTGTGGGAATTGAAATTAAATTACATTAAATATCTGTCATCCCCGATGAAACAATGGGTGTGCTATGTTTAATTTCCCATATTTCCCATTAATTTTACTTAAACTTAAAGGAATCTCTAATTTATTATATGTAATATAAAAAAAACATATCAGAGTGACATTTGTGGTGCTGACTTTTCTGGTTTCTGTAAGGGGAAAGTGGAAAGGAAAGGAGGAGGAAGGAGATGCTTGAGATCTAAATAGAAAGTGAAACATTGCCAAACAGAGAGGCAGAGGAAAGAGGAGATGCTCAGAGAGGTGACAGAAAAACAGGAGGAAGAATAGGAGGAGGGTCTCAGACAGATGAGAAAAGTTTCTGGACCGAAATGAGAAGAGAACAGAACAAAGTATAATGAAGAGGTGCAGATAGTGAGGTGTCGGCGTTGGGGGAAGAAGTGTCAGTAAAAGATAGAGAATACAAACAGGATCCCCCACTGTCTGCATGTCCTTTTGTGATAACAGAGCCAAAGGAAGGGGGTGCAAGTGCACAAGTAAAAGGGTAGACTGCCTTTCAAATAAGAGTTACTGGAATAACTCTTTATTCTTTCTCGCTCACCAAAGCCTCTTAGATTAAGTGTTTACTCTTAGCTTCCATAGGGGAAGCAAGATTCAGTCCCTGCTTTTTAAAGAAAAAGTAATTACTTGCCGTCTACCTCAAAGTAGGAATGCATAAAAAAAATGGGATTTTCCAAAGCACAAGTATGCAACTATTCTTATGAAACTGGTCCTGTATACACACATACACACACACATTAGACCAGCTTTAAATGTGTCTCTGTGAGGCGGCATTTCAGATTATGACAGGCACTGGCACTGTAAGCTTAGGCTGGCTGGGTAGCTGGCAAAGCTTAAAAACCTCTACAGGTGCTTGGGCAGATGCCTGTGTGTGTGTGTGTGTGTGTGTGTGTGTGTGTGTGTGCGCTTTATCAGGGTGTGAGGCAGCATGCATTTCCTGTATTACGATGAGATTGCAGCAGGTGGTCTGTAGCGAGGAAGGCTCACACACCCTTTCATCATAATGTAGACTAATATGATAATAAAAGCAAGCACTTCTCAAAAAAAAAAAAAAAAGGTAGTCAAGCAGAGCATCAGAGACATGGCACTTGAGCATGTGAATATGAGTGAATACATTACTGCAATGATGAAAAAAAAAAACAAGTACCTCATTTCTGCTTTCTGCTTTTTGCTTATGCATGTTATTTATTTATTTATGGGGGTTTTCACCACTAAGGCAGTGTCGCTCTTTCATCATGCAATCAGCATCGAGCAGCCTCTCTTGGTGTGTCTTTGAGATCTGGTAAACATGAATATCAATACACACTGTTACAGATATCATTAGAGATGCTGTTACTCATCTGTGCATCATAGAGTGCCTGTCAAAAACCCTAAGCTTCACAGTCACAGCCTGCATGAAAATGTTGTTTTCATGTGTTTTTTCCTGTGTCAGCCTGTATGAATATTTTGTTATTTTAGGAAAAAAAAATCCATAATGAAAGTAGTTTTGTAATAATGAACCCACCTGGGTTTTGTTTATTTGTAGTTATTCTATTTGTGCTCTTAACGTATTTGTAAAATGTAAGATTATGTCAGCTTCTGGCAAAATATAAGTATCATTTTTCCCTTTCTTTTTTTTTAAACCTGGAATTAAACCAGGATTGGGTTCCAATCTGGAACAGTTTATCGTGTCTTAAAAAGTGATTTTCTACTATTCATTTTAAAGTAGGATTGGTTGCTCGGGTGGTAGAGCAGGTTGGCTGCTGATCCCTGAGTTGATGGTTCGGCTCACCCGCACCCAGGTTGCATTAGGAAGGGCAACCCCAAAAAACCTTTTGAAAATAACATGCAGATGCTGATCCGCTGTTGCAACCCCTCACGGGAGCAGCCGAAAGACTGCTACTACTTAACTGCTACTTCCCGGACTGACTTTAACAAGATTAATTTCAACTTTTTGTAGTCCATAGTATTTACACATCTCACTGGCCTGACAGCATTCACAAAGTCCATAATTTGGTTAAACTTTAAAAACATAGACAACAGACATGAGAACATGTTCATGAATACTTTGACAAAACCCATAAAGTTATCATTACCTGGGGAAAAGAAGGTAAAGGCTTTCCTCACCGCCCGTCTGGACTTGAGCAGTGAAAAGACCTTCGCTGCATTTTCAACATTAAAATGTTCTTGGAAAACGGATTTCATCACAATTATTGACTACATTGCTCCTGTCAATAAGCACTTGCCTGGCTGGTGGGGCTCACTGTTCTTCAACGAAATTGAATGAATGGGGTGACATGCAGCAAAGGGGCTGGAAGTTTTCTCTGACAGACGTTGTCGAGATGCCATGCACATAAAACTCGTCTGATCCTGAAGACATTCAACAGTGAGACGTCGCTCAGCCAGAGGTGGTGAAGGTGCTGCAGCAACCCCACACCCACCTCACTGAGATGTGTTTGTGTCATCATCATCAGTATTATTATTATTTTACTGTTGTTACACACCACTCTCCTGGTCACCGACAATAGACCTATCCTTTTTTTATATTATTTCGATCGAGGTGGTTTCCTATGTTCTGTACAGCGTCCTGTCAGTAATCTTCCTGTAGGCCTATTGATCTGTTGTGTAAGCTTTGGATTGGATTCAGACAGCCTCTTTAGCATGGATTAAATAAAATTCAAATCCAGATTTCAATTGCAGCAGTTAAAAAGTGTGGTTTTGTGATGATTGACAACTCTGTGCTGTCTTTCTTGATATCTATGCCATTTTTTATGATTCATATTTCATGATTTGCTACATTAAATTTGAACGTAAACTGCAAATACACTGTATGAATCTATCTGTCCCTGAATTCTTGAATTCTGATTTCCAATATTACTGAGATGAAATGGAAATATTGACAGTATTTTCCTTATTTCCCATCATCGTTTTCATTGATCTGAACCTGCAAATAAAATGGGGCTGATCTGGGGAATTCAGATGCCTGTTCAAGATGTTTTCTCTGGCTACCTGGGCTGGAGTGTTTGCTCTAGTCATAATGACTTGACATGTTTTGATTCACCTACTAGCTTTTTGATAGAGCTTATGCTTCATTTACTAGAAGTGTCATTGTGGTTCTAAAACAATGTACCTGTTGTTTATTTTATAACCAACACAAATATCTTTTGTGTAATAGATGCAGTTGCAAAGAAAACCCCTGAGTCTAACCCGCAGGTTCACTACCTGACATTCAGCCCAAGCTTGGTCGCCGCTTCTTCTTAATTTCCATAATTGTTTTGACATTTTATCAGCCCAGCAAAGCACAGGTATCATTTACACAACCTTCTATATATTTTTTCTTTTCCCCAGGAAGGTGGGTATGTGGCTCTAGCACTGTCCGCTGAAAAAGGGCAAAGTGAGCGTGAAATCATGAATAATCCAGCACCCAGCTCTGTTAACTGTTCCTGTCTGATTTTGGTCAGTAGGCTAAAAATGGTTCTTTCTCGCTTAAATGTTAAGTGTATCATTTCAAAAATAATGATTTTTGTTGGTCATTTCAGATATTGTGAATCTGGCTGTGTCTTCGGTGCTGTCATCCACATTTTGCAGGAAAAAGAAAAGCAAAAGAGGACTTGTGACTGGACCTTTTGCCGTCCAATTAAGGACACATTTACATTACTTTCTGGTCAAGTTATTGCCACATTGGGTAAAACTGAGGTGGGCCTATTTAAATTTTGTCTTCACTACTCTAAAAGTTAGGACCATGACAATGTGTTGACAACATTTTCATGTTTTCCTTTTTATATATATATATATATATATATATATATATTCCCAAGTCAATACAGAATGTACAATCTGATAGGACAGAACCTAACCTGAACTCTTCTTGTTCCAAATCAGTCTAATTATCACATTGTCAATCATGTTGTGTTGTTCTTCATGGTGGTGACAATGTATGAACTTGGGAATGAAAAAAAAAGTGCTATGGTGATAGGAAGAGGACAGAAGTCCATTCTTACCAGCTGGAGGTGTCAAAATGGGAAGACAATGTGAAAACAGAACGTAACAATGATAGAACTCGTACTGAGCATGTTGTGAATTGGTATTCGCAGCTCAATTACCATTAAGAAACAATCCTTATAACTTTTCACCTTGTCATCAAAGTTAGAGGAAAGAAGTTAACTTTTCCAGGTGGAAAACCACGACATCCTTTAAGGGGATGATGTCAATCTAAGCCGACGTGAGACAAGTGTTGAAGGAATTGTCGCTTTCTGTGACATTCTTCGCATTCAATGACCTTCATGTCAGCATGTGGAAAAGACTTATGAGCAAATGTTCACTGGAGGAATTACTTTTTTTTTTTTTTTTTTTTCTTCTCCCCAAGGATACTGTAGCTGTTAAGTGTCATCAATGTAGTCAATTTGATGCATGGATTGCGCAACAGATGGTGGTGAATATCTCAGATCCTGTGCTCAGCAGTGGTTTATGCGTGGATGCACAAGTGGCTGATTGTGGCTGCATATATGTATGTTGTGAGTGCACAACTGATATTTCATTTGCTACACAGGTGTATGCTAATCACCTTGTATACAGTAATTACCAACTGCTACCGGAGCATCGTACAAGCAGACACGGACTTCATTTGCATGTTTTACCATCCTTAACCAAGGAACAAATAGCTACTCCATTACTGAGGATATGAAGCTCTAATGGCAGTGATTAGCTCTTCTTTAAATATGTACAATATATTGTTGGATTACAACATGATTATTGTAGTTTTTTCTGTTTGATTCAGTGGCCTTCTCGGATACTTGCAAGGCAAAGGACGCCGAACGACTATCTGTTATGTGATGTACCTAACACCCTTTTACTTCTGTCAAAGTCCCTGCTATTATTGTGGGCTCGTGTTTAAATGTGGCATCAGTTTTTCACATTACTTATATCTTATGTATTCTCTTAAGATCTTCAAATGTAAAAAACTGCTCCAGCTGCTAGGCTTTGATGATGATGTCTTCTGTAATCCCTCTAGCGCCCCTCAGAAAATTCTGTTTTGGTAGAAATAGGAAATAAAAATAAAACGGTTCACTGTTTAGATCTCTTAAAGCCTCTTAAATGCCTCACTCCCCATTAAAGTACATGGCATCTAAAGCATTGCGATGCAGTAGTAGAGAGTCTTCTTCTACCTTAAGAACATCACTTATTCTGACCTGGTCCAAACGATTTACCATACATCACATTCACCAGTCTAGTCTGTAAGCTTCTAAGATTTACTATTAACTGGAAAAAAGCAGGGTTAACTAACAATTATTTTCATTTACAATTAATCCGCCAGCTAGTTAATTAATCATTTAGGCTCTAAAATGTCTGAATATGGTTGTCGTACTGTCAGTGTAATCTTAAAATTACTTGTTTTGTCTGACCAACAGTTCAACACTCAAAGGCATTCAGTTAAAAATCACAAACTCTTCACAATTAAGAATAGTGAATACTTGTCAGTTTTCCTTGAGACTTGACTGAAAGAATGAATAATTTATCAGTCTAATTAAGCTGGCCAATCGATTAACTGACCAATTGCTTCAGCTCTTTAAAAAAAAAAAAAAAAAAAAAAAAAGCACTTCCAGCAAATGAGTTAGACCTCACCACAATGGAAACCCGGCCCGCACATCCCTTCTAGGTAGCTGTTGTGGATGTGGTGCTGAGTGTGGAGATTGTAGCTCACCTTCTGCCCTGTATCTGAGGCTCACAGTGTAGTTTTGTGGTGATTGCTGCACATAAATTACATTCGCAAATAATCCTCAAGGCTTCGGTTTGACTCAGGATCTCACAAATAGTGGATTATTAGAGCTGTCCATCTAGCCAAGGGAAACGTGGCCCGTCAGAGTCTTGATGGAAGGAAAGCTGCTGAGGAGGAAACTCTTTGTGTCAATATTCATGGACACCTTCCTGACTGATGAACCTGCATAATGAGCTCAGCAGGTGAAATTTAGACTCCAGAGGAGAGTTGCCACATCGACTTACTGGAAACCAATACAGCTTGGTTAGAAAACTAACACTTTTGATCAGTGGGGTTGAACTAGGGACTTGGGTTACAATATGTAACCATCAATGGTGTGTGATAAATTATTAATCCTTTCATTTTCTGATATCGCATTTCTACACCACCATCTATATCCTATGATCTGCTGTAACACCACCACTCAAGTGGTAAAAATGGCATATAATCCATATTTTGGCATTAATATACGTATGTGATTGATATCTGATTTGTATTCAGTGTAAAGACCCTGGAAAACCCTGTATAGGCTGATTTCCTATCTTGGTTTCTCTCTGTTTAGCTTTTTTTTTCTTTTCTACCTACCATCTTTCAGCCATCGCGTTTTGTTTTTCTTAAAATGGAAAATGTTTCTGCACAGCCACAGATGCTCCTATTCCTGTAGTGTGTGGAGGATTTCACACAAGCAGAGACATCTCAAATGTAGACACTGACAGAGAGGAAAAGCCAGCCTGCAACTATCTGTGTGGGTATTTGCATCTACACAGTTGAGCAAATACTCTGAAATGCAGTGTCCCAGTGTGGAAGACACAGTGAAGAACGTATGTGTATATAACTGGGGGCAAATTACAATGAGTTAATAGGGGCAGCTAATGGCTCAGTCAACATCACTTGGGTGTGTCTTTGATCTTTTTGAAATATGTGCGTAGTTGCACTGTATCTTTCATCATCTATGGTAGAGTCAGCACTTTGATTGACCCATTACACATCATTATAACACTTCGGTTTAGTGTGATTAAGACAATTTAAAACCACATTACACATCACTGCTGCTGAATTACACACAGGAGACGCACACACCGCACACACAAACATAGTCAAGGAAATGAATGGAAAAGCAGAAAAACAGATACATTTTCCATTTTTGTTCTGCTTCATTTAATCCTTTGCTTTCCCAATGTTTGAATAGTAGCCAGCTGACCTATTTGCTGTTCCATGCCCCATCACATGTAACGGTGCCGTCTATTGTTTCCCTTGATCTATGTGATCACCCTTTGAAAAGGATTCAATTGCTTTTTTTTTCTCAAGCAATCGTGTGTTTATGCTCCTGAAATAACACTGCTGAGCCTCGTCCTTAACACAATACATGCTATAAAATGATGCGTAAAACAAAAAAAAAAGCTAAACAATTAATCTGAAAAAGAAAACAACACTTTATAATTGGTAGAGAAGCTTTGCGAAGCCATGAGATTTTCATCCAGCAACATTTTTTAACGGGAAACTGTAACCAAGAGATGGTTGAACGGTAGGCTTTGGTTGGAAAGAGATATTTTCCCAAAAGGTGCCCGGAGCCAGAGCTTCTACTCCTACTGATAAGATGAAATAAAACCTTAAGTGACTGAATCGACAGTTCTCAATTTGTGAAGCCCAGCTCGCTTTGTCTATAATCCTTTATTCTCTCCCGACTGGTCTCGTTCTGTCTCTCAGTCTGACTGGAAGAGGAAAGAACTGTTGGATCCGTACTCTGAACAGTCAGCAAAAACTCTTATCAAGCTCTGTGGGGAGTTTCTAGCCAGAGGTCGAATATTTTCCCCACAATCCTTTTCTGTCTCTGCTGGGGAGGGGAGGAGGTCAGCAGAGCTGTATCATTCACTAAAAAATGGTGTATACTCAAAGGGCAACAGAAATGATGTTTGTTCATGGAAAGCTTGAGATGATTCTTACCTAATCACCCAACATGAATAGTCAGAGGCAAGAAACCAAAGGAAAAAATGGAGGTCAGACTCACATAGATGGTAGTATTCTTGAACAAAGATGGATTCATCATTGGATCAATAATATCATGTTTCTGATGCCATGTAGCAACGAAGCTGCTGTTGTGTCAGTGTTCAAGCTCTGTGTGCTCAAGGCCAAATAAGAGAACTTGACAGAGCAGAGTGAACATGAAGATGAATTTTCATTGAGAATAGCACCTGACAAGTTTGCAGCACTAACCATTAAGCGATAGTACTACTAAAAACTTATTAATACTTTATGACCAAATACCTGCAAAGCTAATCACATTCCCATCAGCCTCAACTATATCATTGTGTTTAATGCTACTAAGCATTAGCTTAGCATTAGCTTATAAGGTTAGCATACTAACAGGTTGAACTAAGATCTTGAACATTGTAAACATTTTTACCTGCTAAACATCAGCATGTTAACATGTGATGTTAGCATTTGACTCAAAGCGCTGATTTGTACAGCGTCACAAGCCGCTAGCATGTCTATGTCTTGTCATCTTTATAAATGGAACATTTTTCTATTTTGGTTGGTCAAAACAAGCAACAAGCAACTTGGTTTCTAAGGAAATGTAATGATTAATTGCTTCGACAGAAAAATCAGTTATGAAAATAATTGTTAGCTTCAGATTTGAAGTAATAAACAAATGAAACCCAATGTATGAAGAGAGAAACATTAAAAATATTTTAATTAAATATGGCTAGTCAGAAATCACAACAACAATGCTGCGAAAGGGAGCAATTTAAGTTATTATAGACCCCAGCAATCATCTTAAAAACTGCAATTTACTGTTGTTTGCCAAAATGTGATTTCATAATGGTCCCTTGAAATTTTCCTGGCAGACTGGATGTCTGAATGATGGTTGTTATGAGGAGCACGCATGAACAAACACATATAGACATGAAGTGGCATTTCAAACAAACAACTCTACCTTTCCCCATCATTCCTTCCCCGCATGAGCTCCTCTCAGCCATGCTCCTTGTCCAGTTTTCACAGTAGAGGGATAATCCAATGACAATTCACATCAAGCCCCATGGTGGGTTAAAGAGGAAGGAAACGGCATCGCCCTTATCAAATTCATCATGGAATATGGCTATCAATTCACGGCAAGACTGCACTCTCAACCATTGCTCAAAATGGCTGAGCGCTAAGCACCTAGGATATGGTGTTTTGTGGACAATTGCTTGGCAGTGGGGAAACCAATTGTGTAGAACTTCGGAGAGGAATTTAACTGTTAAAACCGGCCTTAAATCAAATTTGTAAACTTTGTTTTTGTCACAGACTGCAGAAACAAAGGAGAGATTCAGAATGGATTATTTTGCAGTGTATTTTGATGTTGATTACTACCATACACTTGCCACCCACAAAAAAAAAAAGAAAAAAAGAAAAAATACATAATGTAATATTTTTGATTTTTCTCTCTTTGATCTGCGGCCTTTTTCACAGCCAGATTCATTCATTCATTCATTCATTCACTCTGACCTAGAGTGACGGCCCCTGGGGAGAGTCTGAGCCAAGTGAAAGTGAGATAAAATAAGAGCAGAGGCAATGCAAACAGCAATTTAGGTAAATGAAGAAGAATCTGTATGGTAATGACACTAAGTATCCCTGTTTCTTTAGGGGTGGCTAGCTGTCTCTTAGCAACAGTGGTGTTGTTGGTGTGGAAACCATTGGCAGATTGGAAACATTATTCACCAGGGCTTAATTAGAGGGGTAAAGATTAGGCCAGGGTTGTCTTTAATTGAATGGTGTGTGTGTGTGTGTGTGTGTGTGTGTTGATGTGTGGTGTGTGTGTGTGTGTGTGTGTGTGTGTGTGTGAGAGAGAGAGAGAGTGTGTGTGTGTGTGAGAGTGTGAGAGACTGCGTACACAAACCTAGTTGTTTCATAGTTTGCATCAAGACTATTAAAACAGGTGTATGTGTTTGTGTGTGTGAGGCTGTTCTTTAAAGCAACGACATTGCTTTGAATGGCACACAAACACACTGTGTACCCTTTCATGTTCTAACCTGACCTTGTTATTCATATTTAAATTGGGGACACAACAGTCATTTTGGATTCAACTCAATTTTTTGAACTACTGGCTCGCAATACTCAACCTTACAACCTAACATTTCAAATGAGCTGGAAATGCCCCCCCCCCCCCCCCAAAAAAAAAGAAGCTATTTTCAAGAGGCTTCAAGTGGCCAACTCACAAATCCAATATGTCCACAACATCCCAGTGTTTCCCCCCAAGATTATTTCGAGCAACAGCTAGATCTGAGATGGGGGGGTTTGGAGGTGGGGGTGGGGTGGTATTTGCCTAAACCCCAGACTACACCTATATCACTATATGACACGTGGCTCGAGTTGCGAAGGTTATGTAACCACTGTTCCTACGGTGGCAAGTTTACATTCGTTCGTCAAGCTTAACTGACCACACTGTCAAATCAAGTCAAATCAATGTTGACAATATTACAATCACTCTTTCATTCCAAGCGGGCACAGTGGCTGCAGCACAAGCTGTCCATGTTTAAAAGGCTGATGTTTCTTTTTCAAATGCATCACAAATAAAGAAACATCAGAAAAAAAATCTATCTAAAAATCTAACTTAATGATAGCTGTTAAATCTTCCTTTCACTCTCTTCTTTTTCTTTTACTGTTCTTTCTCTCTCCCCGTGGCCGTGGTGCACCTTGGTGTCACTTTAGCCGTCACTTAAAAACCTTCTGCAGAATTGTGTGATTGTGGCTTTGTGACATTGCAGCGCCTGCAGTAATTTAAAAAAAAAAAATGTATGTTGAGGAAACACTGAATCTTTCATGTGTGAAGAACAGTTCTCACTTTCTGGTTTTTAGTGGAGAATCATTAGTTTCTGGCTTCACAGGAGAGAGTAAGCCAAGAAAGACAGGACAAAAATGGTTTCCTGTAACCTCTCTATGTGCTGTATCTGTGCCAACTGTGCGTCTGGATCGAAATGAACGGACTATACTTACCAAACTGGGATTATGTTGAGTGTGGACTTTGTGGAGTGTGGGAAAAATGGATCTCTCCAAAGTCTACTATCAGTCTTTGAGAAACAGAGAAAGGTTTTAAGTGTCATACAAATAGACAGTGATTTAAAAGGTGTGTATTCAGAATGTCAGCTGCACTGCACCTGTAGAAGATCTGAAAGTCAAACCTCATATTTTAAGGAGGTTCAACCTAAACCACCTTATTTAACTATTTGCTGTGTTATAAAAAGTATAAATGTTGGCAAGACCAAATGACATCAAGGGGTAATATTGAATAGTGAGCTCATGTTTACTTTTCCTCTTCATGTTTCATGAAATGATCCCAGTTGAGATGCTAAGGATGTGACAAGTTTTCTGTGATCAGATCGCTCACTTGTTTTAAGGGAGTAACTTTCTCCCTTTGAGCGAGACACTTTCAAACACGGTCTATGCATTACATCACACATGTCAAATGTTATTTCACTCTAACATAACCACAAAAGAAAATAAACATACTTGAACAAGCAACACAGAGATGTCTGGGTTATTGTTCATATTTCAAGAATTTTTCACTTACATATGATAAAAGCTTTTAGGATGAGGACTAAGATTAAAGGGCACCAAGTTTAAATGTAGTTCCTGTTGTGTAACTTCAACTCTTGCATAGTATCTTGGCTCCCGTAAAGATGTGGATGTGTTATTTCTGAATGGAGATTTTTGACAGGTAACCTGGAATTCTGCTCTTAGCTAATGATATGTTGCTTGGCTTTGGAAGTAATGCTAAATTACTGTGGGTAGTGAGCTTGTTAGCCAGACATGCTAATATTTGCGGCTTACATTATAGCAGACAAATGCACCGAATCCTTTCCATAAACTTTTGCTGTTTTGTGTCTTTGCTCGTGAAACGGTGCTAAAAATGACCCTCTATACTTGTCAAACTGGAAAACACGCATCATAAAATCACACAAAAGTCTTCCTAAATATGTATAGAAATCACCTTTCTTGATTTCACATGTGGGAAAAGCAAATGACGCTGTATTATTTTGAATACTTTTATTTTTTGATATTATTGGACTCATCTATTTAAGCCATTTTGCACAGGTGGACATTCACTTTCTTTCGAACACGAGTTAGTCTCCCTTTAAGACACAAAGATAAAGTAAGAAGAGAGTAGCACTCTCTGGCATTTCAGCCATGCAGGTTAGATATGCCTCGCCTCAACCTTTCCCTGTTCAACAAAAAAGAAAATGACAAGAATCTAACTGGGCCACATTTATGACCTGCAAAAATTCTCCTCCTCTATCTCCCACTCTTAGTCCCACAATTCCAGTCTCACGCACCCAGAAAGTAGATGACCACAGAAGTAATGCGGCATGACCGTGTCCCCTCCACACCATAATTATAGAAAAAGAGAGAGATGTTGACCTATAACAAGTGCTGATTAAAGCCAAAATATAAGGATACATGTGTGGGCTCTGAAATACAAAGCTTACTTTTTCTCCTGGGTACACACTTTATGCTTGCCTCTCTTTCATGGTGAATACTTTTGTGTTGTATGAGAGGAAAGCGAAGCTAGACAGTTAACTTTTTTCAGTGGGTTTTTTTTTTTTTTATCAGAGAGAAAGGACATTGTCGAAAAAACAAAAGCGAGAGCACAGAAATAAAGGTGGGCTGATTGTCTTCGTGTCAGATACCTGTAGAGGTTATATTTTTCTGATTCTGGTTTTCAAAGGATGTGGATTCATTATGGCTACCTGAGTAGCCATAACTTCTCATCTAAAGCAAGTTTTCATCTCGGCACATATGCCCAGTTGTTTGGCAGGTTCGGTTGTTTGGGATCAAAGACAGGACAGGACAAAGTCGAGACACGAAAGAACATAAGGGGAGAAAGCAGTTATTTGCCATTAAACATAGGCACACATAATAAAAGCTAAAGATTAAGCCTCAGCTGCTTACGTAACCTCACCTTGAAAGACTCACTGAGATTGGAAACCCCTCAAGCCTCGCCTGCTTCAAATGAACTTACGTAGCACAAAGACGGAGATGTGCCTCTCACTGAAATATAAAATAGAGGAAATGGAGAAACTAAAAGCACCTTTAAGAGATTGTTCCTTTATTATTCAAATCCCTAACAGGCAAAAGAGAAGGAGCTGGGAAGTGTCACAAATTCTGATCAGACGTGATCAAAGTGCATTATACACCACAGCAGCTAAATGCAGTCTCATTCCTTGGCACTTCTGGGTCAGGGAGCATTTTACTGTAGGTGTGTGTGTGTGTGTGTGTGTGTGTGTGTGTGTGTGTGTGTGTGTGTGTGTGTGTGTGTGTGTGGGAAAGAGAGGGCAAGAAGGAAAGAGACAGAGAGGCGTAACATAAGGAGAGGGTTGGCAAGACTTCTGCGAGTCATTAACAAGTGTGCTTTGACTCCCATCTCTGCATTCTTTTCCATTTGTGAGTCTCGTATTGCCTGAGTGCTAGTTTCTTTTCTTTATTATGAAAGTCTTTCAGACACCTGAGCTTCCCCGGCTTCAATTCAGCTCCTTGATTGGCCCCAGATGTCCATATGGAAATGATGTCAAACCATGAGTGCACAAGGAGCCCATTTCCCGCAATTTCTCTGCTTGCTCTATATCAGCTTCTCACTGCCAGGAAATGGGCACGAGGACAGATCACAACAAACAAGTCAGCAGGAGAAAAATAACCAGAGAAAATGAAGGCAGTGACGGGGAAACCTTAGCTCAGTGAAGGTCTTGCTGTATCACTGAGCCACATTAGGGATGAACAAAGTGGCTCTGGAATAATATGGCGCAGGCTGACACAAATTTAGGTGGAAATGTTGTAGCTTGGGAACATGCAAGGCAAAACTGCAAAAATCAACACTTGGCCTGGGTTTCTATTCAGCAAGCGCGCTATTGTTAGAGTTGATATAGCACTTTATTTCTGCTCCATGAGACAGTTGAGACTTTTTCCACTGCTGAGTAACACTGCAAATGTGCTGTGTCAGGAATGCTAAATAACATTAAAGAAAATAAAAAAGAAATATCATCAACCAATGAATGAGCTGCTGTGATTTCATGGTGGAAGCAGCGGATGTGTTAAAGCAGAATGTAATGGCTAAAGCTTGATTACACCTGACAAAGTAAGGATTGAGGTTGATTCATGCCGGTTAATGACGGGACAAATACTGTGGGCTCATAGTGGACAGATAATAATAGACAGATACTGACCCCACATATCACACTAGAGAAATCTCCCTTGCCAGTACACGGTGTGCAGACAAACACAGTTTGCACACACATAAATTCCACATTTTGTCCAAGACAAATGGGTTTTAAAAAGAGAAAATGGTTACGTAAAAGCCTTGTGCTTACTTTCAAGGGCATTTGGGGTCAAAACCCTAAATTTTCCTGGCAGCTGTTTGGGTTGCTGAGATGTTCACTGCAGTATGCAGCTTGACCCCTTTCTCTTTTTAACATTTCACAGTAATAATATTGATGTGCCACTTTCTTGGCTCTTTTCAAGAATTGATCATACACTATCTCTTATGAAGATATAATACCTGGAGCTACAGGAGGAATTGCTGCTCCTACAATTTTATAGTAGTGGCAACGAAAACATGCATTCTAGCCTGTGCCTCAGTTCCTTTGCATGTTGTTTGATAGTTCAATAAGAATATTAGAGTTGAGCTTGGCTCTTGTGCAAAACCTTTTTCCTCCCATTTTGCAGACTTTGATAAGTAAGACAGCGTGGAGGAGGTAAATATTGTACAGGGTGAGTTGAGTAAATTCTTAGTCTCTTTAGTCCAAGTCTTTAGTGTTTGCATCATATCATTTAGCTGAAGTCAGGCTGTTTTATCGAGCTCCTGAAGTGTAAACATTTTTGAGATTAAAGATCTTTACCTGACAAAAGCATTGTTTATTTTATGTTGAGTAAAAAAAAATCTAAATTCCCTATCAAAATAAAATATCTCAAAGTTGAATCCATGTATATTGTAAATTCTCAAATAGTGCCTGGACAAAATTATAATTTAAAAAATCTAATTCAGACAGTCATATTTTTGCAGGACAGCTACTGTGTGTGTATGGCGTGTGTGCGATGCATGTCAGCCAGAGCAGTAACCATAAAGCTTTCTTCTTGAAGCGGACATGTTAAATGAGCATGTTATCCCAAAAATAGTACCTGTTAGGTTTCAAGACATGTTACAAAAGCAGTGCAACAGTCTGAGCAGCGCTTCTCACAGTGCCACCTCAAAGAGGTTCATTTTGTCTGACTCTCAGTGCAGAGTGACGTAAGGGAAGGATATTAGTTTGTGATGGCTCGATCAAAGTTTCTGTTGTTTCTTCCTTTTCCATCAGACAGCAATTCACCACTCAATCTATCAGCAAGCCAAGAAGTATCGCTTACTGAGCCCCCCCCCCCACACACACACACACACACACACAGACCTGACACAGAAGTCTGCTGTGATATGTATGAATGTGCATGTGTGTGTATAAGCATGTGTTTCCTCCGCCTCAAAAATAAACCCCAAACATATCTCTTGGTGTACTACTTTCTATGGTACTTTCTGTGTGATCTCATTAGACTGGAGCAACGATGATCTACCAGGACAAAAGAACAAAGTGCAGCAGAGGTGAACAACACAACACCGCCACCACCAGTTCCCAGTCACAACATTGTCACCTCCTATGGGCACGTTCTAAAGGTTGAGAATGATGAAAAGCTGAGTAACACCCCCCCGGGCCACCCTCTGAACACTGCCTAGAGGCTAGCAGAGTACTGCACTCTCAGCAACTCAACTAGAGCAAAGAAGAATGCGGCCTCATGCCTCAAAATAAGAAGAGGGATTGAAGAGTTTACTGCAGAGTGAGATACGCAGCAGTGGAACGCAGTGACGCCGATGTCTATAAAAGGATTAACTGAACAAAATATGCAAATATGTATTACAAAAGTTTGAAACTTACATTTCAGAACACAGGGAAACATCTCACAGACTTCCGCAGTAAGGGTGGGCGCAGCTGGGGGAGCAATGCGGAAATCATCACATTGGCCAAACTGTCTCATTTCGGTTCGGCCTTTGCCGTATATGACGGTGGCCTTCGTCGACGTTATCTCAGATCAGTAAAATTTTAAATTCACCATTGTTTTGTTCTGTTTTGTTCAAACTGAGACTGTTTGATTTCTACAGTAGTGCATTGTCTTGTCTTTTACTGACCTCTTGTGAGAGGTCGTAGGAGTATATCACGTCTAATGGGACTGTTTGCCTGAGAGGAGCTTAGAAAAATATCTCCCGATATTAGTACAGTTTTCTCAAACAGCAAATCTGTATCTTATATAATTTGGATGTATAAAGTAACTCCCTCTTCTCCCCTCTGTAAAATCGATGCAAAGCAATTTGGAAATGATGTTCAATTATTAATAGCTAATGCATGCTAATACAGTCGAGTGATTTACATAAATGACAGATTTATAGATGTGCAGAGATTCACATTGAAAACCCCCATATTATTTAAAAACTGTCATGTCCGCACATTCATTGAACTATTACGCATATCCAACACTTTACACTGTCAGGAATAACTCTCTCTCTCTCTTCTAGTCTTCTAGTCTCCCTCTTCCACTCACTCTGCCAGGATTGCAGTGTTTTGGCCTCTGATGAAGGCTTTGGTTGCAGCGATGACAGAGTAATTAAAGGGATTGATTGCAGCACAGGGAGAAGCATTGCAACGTGTGTACAATACACACACACACACTGACTCACACATGCACACAGTTTTTCAGGAGATACATTACTTCCACTCTATTTCGCAGACAGTTGAAATTACAGTGCTAAATGTACCAAGTCAATCCAACATAAATCCCATATGGGATGAAAAGCCTGAATTAACACCATGTGATAGAATAACACAGTGTAAGGGTGGCAAGTTTATATGACAGGGCTTTCAAAATTACATGAATAGAGTGTACAGTGTGTTGTATAATTAACAAACTTGTATGTACTAGTAATATCAGTAAAAAAGTTGGCTTTGTGGCTAAAGTTAGCTGATGTTAGCAAACTTAATTTTGATCATAACTACATACTTGTAAAGTTTCGTGACTGTTGCCATGGTTGAAAAGAGTAGGAGGAGATGTCAGTTACCCTGCACTTTTGTCGCCACTCTCCCATCATATCAAAAACATTTTTCTTACAATCGTGACCCACCAAGTGATCAGAGCTTTTTGCAAGTCTGCTCAGATCCATTCATGTATTTGACACATTGACATATGAGACCCACAGCAAAAGGACGGAGCCCTACCTGGATGTGATCACTTTGAATACACCAACCTGGCCCGACTCTGGTCCAATTAAGGGGTTGAGTGTAATGGTAAACATCCTGATAAAACCTTACTCAGTTCAGAAAAGCCAGTGTATGTTACAGGAGAATACTGTCTCACATCCTGTTAATGCATTTTAACAGCTACCACCCTGCGCTAGCTTGTTGTGGGTTTTCAGTCTGAGACAAGATTATAAATGATTACAGATATCCCAGCCTTAACATGTAAGGAAAGTGTCAGAATGACTTTGTATGAGTAGATGAATGCAATGAAACATGAGTGATGCTACCAAGACTGAAAATTGAAGCCCGTGGATTAAGACCCTGACCTCACATTTTACAGGGAATAACGAGAAATAAAAATATACTTCCTTGAAAATGTCATACAAGTGGCTCTCTGATTAAAAGGCTATGATGAGTTCTAGGTGCTACTTTTATTTCCAGTACAGTTTATAAAGCAATCTGAGTGAAAAGCATGACCAGTAGTTCTGAAAGGCTGCAGAGAGGTTAGGTTCGTGCTGATGACACAGTGATGAGAAGGTTATTTGTGGCCACGAGTTGAGCGTTGTGTGCACTGTGACCTGAGAGAACCGTAGCCAGCTGTTAGGCCAGAACTGGTCGTTATTGCTGAGGCTGGAATTCATAAGTTGTATAATAACCCTGTTTTTTTTTTTACTGTAACTATTAAGTTATGTAAGGTGATTTTGAAAATGAAATGTAGTCGTAATATACTGTTGAATCCAGATAAGGTTTTTTTTTTTTTTGGATGGTAAAAAGTGGGCAAAATAGCTAATAAGATTTCATGTGAGCTACAATACCCTTCAGAATTTCTGCTGGACTCGTAATAGATTTAACTCTAGAGGGAGGACAGGTGTGTGCATAAAAGTGTCATGATTTTCAACACCTTTTAGTCCTTGGTGAAAAGTCGGCTTACTGTCTACATCATTGTAGATTTGTAGCATTAATTTAGTCTAAAAAAAAAAAGAAAAAAAAAAGGCAAAGTAGCTGTGATTTGGAAGAGAAAAGGTCTGGGGCATCACCCACTGAATTTATCATTGACCTGAAAAACAACTTGACTTAATTGGAAACATCTCTGGAAGGGAAGCAGAGGTTTGGGACTCATTTAATTCAGCCCCCATTTACCTTCCTATCTGCTCCATGCAGAATCTGTCATGACTCTGATGTCAGGTCAAAATTCTCAAAGCGATACTTGGAAATATGAAGTGGTACCTGAAAATAAAGAGTCCAAATTGTGATGATGTTTCTGGGTTGTTGGCAAAAGTTATTGGATTTCCAATAAAACGCCAAAAAGTGACTCCTGTCACTTTTTAAAAGCTGAAATCAGGACCTCTGTAATTTCAGTGCTGTCATGTTCTTAACTATTCATCTCATGAAGATGGGTGGGTAAAAAAAAAAAAAACAACCTTTCAGTACATTAACCTCATAGCTCCTGTGTGATTTGACAGTGAAAACGATAAGAGCAAAGAATTAAACCATGAAAGGGGTGTCACTGTCCAAATAGCATTAGAAGATCAGTGAATACTGCAGAGCATTAGCCGTTGCCACTGTCAGCGAAGCCTGGCACACATCCTGTCTTTTGAAGGTGGAAAGTGAAGTGACAGCGAACATGCAGCATGAACCATTCATCATGTCAGTAAATACCAAGAATATTATCAAAGACTTTAAGCATCATTTATATATCAAGATGCCTCAAATCTCGGCCCAGAGAGAGCTGTCAGTCTCGTGAAAGCCGAAATGCCAAGAACTGAAAACAAGCCTGATGTAGCCACGTCTCACTTCTGTCAACAGGAAGAAAGAGCTAAAAGATCAGATGTAAATAACTTGTAGCACAAACATGCTTCAACATTGATTATTCTGCTACCTCTATTGTCAGGATGTGAAGAAGACACAATTCCCACGATGCTGTTACCTTTTTTGGTGACTGCTGGAGCCGCTGAAATGTCAGAAACAGTTGAATTCCCAGGAAGAAGGTTGTTTCACTTCTTTGTATTTTCCATTCGACTGTATCAAAATTTGTGACAATCCATCTTGCAGATGTTGAGACATAATGGAGTTTTTTTTTTTTCCCTCTACAAACTGATAGGCTTTTCGAGCTTAAATTTATTCATAGGCTTTTTCCAGTCACACAGTTTTGCTGTATCTTCACTAAACAGTTGCTTATCGATGACAGCTCATCATAAACTGCGAAAGATGGGTCAAATTTGGCAGTATTCCTAATTTCAAGAATATACTTCTCAACAGTAAGCTGCTTTTTTTCCCCTCTCTGACTGTTCAGTATTCAAACATTTGTACGTTCAATTGCCAGTTATCACAGTTGTTGCCTGAAAAGAGAAGGAAAGCTATTTTCATGCTGAATTAGGATGTTGATTAAGTTTCACCAGTGGATGATGATGTTTTCCAACTTCGCTTGACCCTACGAGTGGTTGAAAAACACTGCACAGAAAGCTGGCAATTCAGGGAATATGCAAATACCTGGGAAATGGAAAGAATGTCACTGTTAAGTATTCTATCACAAGGTGGCAATATTTACAAGTCTTGTAAACACACACACGCACACATTGATATGTAAAATACTCAGTGCATGCCCTCCAAGAGATAGAGACAAACAGAATAAAACCTTTTGACATTTCCCGGCAAATCATCCCCAAAACATTTGTCATGGTGTTCTCTATGCAGAAAACACAAAGATTCTGACAGCTAAACTAGCATGAAACCACTGGAGACTCACAGGCTCAGTTGGTGTTACAATGAAAACTTTGTCAACCCTGTAACTTAGGCGACTAAGTTCCAGGCTTGAGGGGGGGGGGTTGGTCCAGCCTGGAATTAAGTTCCCTGGAACTTGGTCCCCTGGAACATAATTTAGATTCCCCCCGGGATGGTGCTGCTAGCGGTTGCGATGCGACCGGGCTTACTTTGTGTCTGCGGGTGGCTGTGGAATTTGATTTTGTCTTTACTGCTCTGTTCTGTCCACAGCATTGATTATTATTCTGAGTGAAAACCATATCTCAGGCTGATACATATTTCATGCTGCTTGTGTGTGCGTGTGGAGCTCTCATTTGTGAATGCATGAGCCCATTCAATAATGTGCTTCATTTTTTGAGGGTAATATATTTTATTTCTAATCCCAAACAGTTAAAGTGGCTCTCTGTCTGCACACTCACCCACGCACCTCAGTGTCCTTTGCACTGTTATTCTCTCTGCATTTTCTCTTACTCACTCTTTCTTTCCTGCCTATGGACAGATAAAAGCATATGTGTTTTTGAAAGAGGGAAAGGTTAATGCAGGTGTGAATGCTAAGGACCTGACATCCTGGCAAGAGAGGTGTACTGAGAGAAACCAAAGTCAAGATGTCTGAATCCAGATCACTATTTTTACTCATATGATGCACTTAAAAGAAATAACCATGTAATTGTAGTGATTGTGATGTCACGCGGTCGTGGAGGACACTTGTACATCACTGCGGCAAGGTGAGAAGTTTTAACACTGGATTAAATATTCATGGCTAAATGTGCAGCAATCAAACATAAGGTTCAGAAAACATCAACCCACTTTATTATTTAATAGGAGTTTGACACTCAGCAGCAGTCTACGACCAGGCTGGCAGCCCTGTGGATCTGTAGGGGTGCATTTTTAAAAAATGCTTACATACTGATGTAAGCATTTTTTAACATGTTATAGTGACGGGTATAATGTTTACCATGTTCACCAGGTTAGTGTAGCGCGTTAGCATTTCCTCATTAGAACTGATGGAATTTATCGCCAATCTGACCAATCAGGGGCCAGTAACGAGATGCAACACATCACTTTGGCTACGTTTATGTCTGGCATCCGGAGATGCTGCTTGCGCTGTTTTTTAGTTTGGAAACTAGTCTGGATGGGCAGAAACTGAGACAGACACAATGAAGCAAACACCCACGTTCGCTGTCTTATCAGTCATGACCTGTCCTTCCCTGATTTGTCACGCTCCTATCACATGACATCACATTTCCAGACGAAAACAAACTGCATCAGACTTGACCACCAGTGATGAATGCAACATGTATAACGAATTACAAGCGTCGCTGACCTTGTTGTCTTTGCAAGCAGCTGTTGTGCATGTTTTTTTTTTTTAAAGTTAAGAAATCTCTGGTCTTACTTTAACGCCATTGCTGTTCCTCATGTAGTATTTTCTGCAACCAACTGCAAGGTAGATGATCTGCTCCCTGTTTACACGGTCATGCGCATGTACAGCGCACGTGAAGGGTCATGTGATGTGTTTTCTGCTGTCTTTTGCTTGTATGGACGGCGCTCTGATGTGGAGCTAAAACACTTGTCTGGACGGAGAAGTTTTCTATTTTTAAAAGCTGTTTCATAGTGTGGATGTACCCCAAGTTAAGATCCGTTCTCAGTACTCATCCCTTCCTGCTAGGCTGAGCACCTTCACTAAGTAACCCTCTGTTTTACCTTCTACATCAAGTTTATCTGGATTTGAAAAGACGTATTCATTTAGTGGATTCTTGACATCTCTAGCCCATTAATTATGTTGGTCAATAACTATACCAGGCTGACTATAATTGCATTGACCCAACAGTCTAACCTCCTATATTCAGATTCACTGAATTGAAGACTAAATTTTCATTTAGATCTAGTCAGTGAACTCTTGAGTGTAGCATCTCTCTGTCTCACTGCATTAGATTTTCAAAGTAATTGAACAAAGGCAGTGTTAACATTGATCCCATTGTAGTCCAAATGGTATCACATGGTGAATAATATTGAATAAGACATTATTTTACAAGATGCCTTTTTCTCCTGCAGGGTTTCTTGATTCTCAAAGAGTTGGTTTTGTTTTTATGTCTTTAATCTCTGAAAACGCCACAGATGAGGAGGATTTCTTTTTAATCACGGGGCATTTTCACAATTTAGCCGAACTCATAAACAAAAAAAAAAGATTTCAGTCAACATACATATTCATTAATTAACATTTAATACCTCTCCTTTCTCTCCATTTTTTTCTCTTTTTTCTTCATAGCCTCTTCTCTAAATTCCCATTGCCTCTCATGTATTTTATCTTGTCTGTTGGAGAGATCGTTTCCAGAGGTAAACAACAGCTTTTCTGCCACCACCCACAGGTACCCATTTTTATCAGTGGTCAGCAGGGCACCCTGCCCGCTCAAACACCACCCCCACCCCCCCACCCCACCCCACCCTCGCTTGGCACTGTTCTCCTCAACCCTCTGACCTCCCCCACTCCCACTTCTTAACATCCCATCCTACCCTTGTCAAGCTCCACGCTGATTTCATCTCACCCGATAGCTGAGACCAGCTCACAGTTGTTCTTCTATCTCTCTATCGCCACATCTCTCCTTTAGCCCATCCATCCCAGTGATAGCACCTGCCCACTGGTCATAAAATACCTTCCAAAGCCATTTTCCAAACTTAAATGGGGCAAAGTTTGTGGGGAGATTCAAGGTTAAGCCTCCTCGTCTAAGCTGTGGTGTTGCTTCTTCTCATTTATCTGCAGTAAATTTTTTATTTTCTCCTACACCGACAGTGAAAACTTTAGCATTACTGTCAGCAATTTTCTCATTATAAATAGCCTAAAAGTTAATGTAAAGACAAGACATTAATACTGTAGTTGTCATGTTAGAACAAAGATGCAAGCCGGAGGCATTATGTTTTCGGGTTGTCCGTCTCTCCGTCCCATCCTCGTGAACGCGATATCTCAGTAAGGCCTTGAGGGAATCCCTTCAAATTTGGCACTAATGTCCATTTTGACTCGAGGATTAACTGACTAAATTTTGTTTTCAAAGGTCAAGGTTTTTAGTAAAAACATAACCTCCTTGTGAAAAAAAACCCCAATATTTTCACCACTTTAGGATTTAGCAACATTTGAATCAAAACCTGTTGACATTTGTGGGCTATTTAATCAACATCAGTTAAGTTGTCAGTATTAATCTCTTTATAAATTAATACCTAGATATGTTTTTCTTTTTTGATCATTGCTTCATGAATATTTAATGTCATGGAAAAAAAGTAGGATTTTAAGGCCAAGTGTTTGAAGAACAATACATTCTTCATTTCTGAGCAGTGGCAGGAATATGCTGGATTCACAGTAAGAGATGAGAGTTTATCCCAGCTCTGGTAATAAAAATTAACAAAGCACCTTGAGTATTCTGTTAATCCGAGTTGACATCGCATGCAAACATCTTACTTTTAGTTCACACAGCCTTGTGCAGCATCACTGTAGTTGTAACCAGCTTATTTTGCGTGGTAAATCATTGGCAGGAGAACACACAACAAGCAGAAATGTTATCTACTTTTAGGTACATGCACGCAGGGAAAATTTTAGGTTGGGTGATCGAAAGTGCTTTTAAACATCTAAACACATGAAAGGCCTCCAGAATACAACAGGAACCAGGATTTTAAGCTGCATCTTAGAATGCAGTGTGCTGGAGTGAAATCATAGCCTTTTCTCCATTTGCTACACTGCTGGGGCAGAAACTTCACGTCTTCACTGCTATGCGACAATTGGCTGCTTAGAAGGAAAGACTTTATTCAAAAAACACAAGTAGTTTGTATCACTTTTTATTCCACACTCTGAATGACCCCACATACACAGCTGTGTTTGTCTCCTGGAGCTGCTTCAATACTTTCCAGGCCAATCCGTGATTTCCTCTCTGGTTCCCTTGCACCCTGATCCTGACCCCACCTTTTCACCTCAGCTCTTAATAACCCATCACCTCTGCCGGCTCGTCCCATTGCCTATTTCAGCTGAAGCTGCTTTCAGCAAGGGAATGTCTCGGGTACTGGAGCCACTTTGCTTGAACTCCCAATGCACAAAGTGAAAAAAAATACATGACTACACATTCGGATACACACACACATACAGGGGGACTCATCGATAGACACGAGCAGAGGCATTCCTAAAATGACCCTGTAACCTCTATATCCCCTCACAGCCTCCCTCTCCCCGACTACTCACACTGACAGTGGAGGCTGCCTTGGAGAGTCATATTAGGATTCAGCAGCAGGCCTGATGAACACCAGCGAGCAGCCCGGGAGGTCACTACTGCGAATTAATGAAATATACATCTTCTCCACCGCAAGGCAGCTTCCATCTGAAACTGCAGCCCCAGGATTGGATTTGCGAAGGCACTCACACATGAGTATAACGCACACTTTCGGAATACACGCGCTAGCACGGGGGATGCGCACGTTCAAAATCACACTATGTAGTTGTAGTTGGTGCTCAAGTGCATGGATGTAGTGAACCTCCTCTTTACTAACCTTCCTAATGCTTCAAGCTCAGATAGAGCACCTGATTGTTTATCTACCGACACTGTCAGGAGTGCAGTTCCTCAATCTTCATTACAAAGAAAAGGCCCCAAATGCTGTTTTAATGGTATAGCTTTTATCGGCCGTCTCCCTGTGCAACGTGTCCTCGGAGCTGCAGAGTAAATTTACACATGGGCTTATGCCTAGGATCTCCAACTGAAGGGTATTTAGCTGATAAAGCCTCCAGGGGTGCAGTGGGATATGTATTATAGATGGGGAGAAGGAGATTTGTTGTTCTCAGACACGGGAGGGAAGTATGTGACATTACTCTCAATCGAACTCTCTTTGGAGTCTCAATACTCACAGTGGTGGTTTATGTGTATGCATGAGGGGGCACAAACGCAGACACTCCCTCTTCTCATGTGCCCCCGGCTGAAGACAGTTGTTATGGAGTGATGGGCATTGAATGGAAGTTAGGGAACATTCAGACGTGGGAAGTTAAAGGGGCAATGGCACAAACTGAGACGGGGCGTTGATGGGGGTGAGGAGAGCAGGGAGGCTTTGCTTTGCTTTTAATCTTCGGTAAAGTGGCAGAAAAAGGAGCACTTAGGCGGAGAGCACACAGAGTTGATATTAATGTCTTAATGCTTGAGAAAGTTTTAGTAAAATCGAGAGACAGTTACGCGGGGGAATAGATGAGGTGCTATGTAATTAGCTCCTCGTATTAGTTTGTGTCTTGTCTCTTTCCATTTCTCAGGTTTATTTTGTAACAGGCATTAACAGTTCAGTTAAAACTCTGGAGGATGAATTTGGATTTTTTATGTTACTTCTCTGGCACGTACAAATTGTGATAATGAATTTTAATGAGCAATTTACCTAATTTGGAATTTCACACACAAGGCGCGGTGTTAATGTTCATCAGGGCCACCGTCATTTTCCATCATGAGGAATCTCATAAAGTGCATTACTTAATTGGTGCCCGCAGGGATTTGACAAAAGTTTGTCTCAGCTGTATTAAGATTAAAAATGGCCCCAAGATGCACCAGTATTAATCTCACCAACAAATAAAAAATACTTTAGTGTGCAGATGTGACAGATAATGAATTACAGAGGACAAAAAAAAAAAAGTTATAGAGCTAACAAGAGCCTTGCAAAACAAACAAATCTTCAGCATACACTTCAGTAATGAAAAAATAACAACATGAATAACCATCTCTGTAACGCTACGCTGCTAATGAAGATACAATACCTACGTACAGAGACACAAATAAACAAATATTGACTGGAGTGGATAAAAAATTGTATCTGACTGAAAATAAAATGACCAATGACCTGACGTTCAGCCTGTGATGCATGGCAGGGCTGTCCCTAGTGCAGCGACCTGCATGAGTGAAAGAGCATTGACTTTACTTTGTGTAAGATCAGTGGGTCATGGAGTTGTGAGTGGGAGCGTATGTGATAATGTATCATTGCACTGTGATTATCTCAATCTGCAGGTGGAGTTCAACTCTTCTGTTGAGCTGTTGAATATTTCCCACTTTTCCTAACTTCCTACAGTGCTGCTGATAGATATTAATGGCAATAAATATGTTTTGCTATAGGTTTTAAAAAAACAAATTTTTGCAGTTTGTGTCTGTTTCATTTTAAGAAGTGTATATGCTCCACTTAGTCTAGCTTTACTTCCTCTTTTCATTGTGGACTTAACCCATGTTACTTTGATAAGACTTTAGGTCCCTCTACTTACCATTTATAACACTGTATGAACATTTGATAAATGGTTTATTGCACACTTAAATGCAGCTGCAAGCAGATGTTTAGGCTGGTTTATAAACAGATTATAGGAGGTTATATGTTGACATACTGTACATTAATAAACACTTAAAAATGTCCTTATGGCTGCACACAGCTACATTTTATACATAACGGAATAGACCATTATATTAGTAATTAACCATATTGTTCATATACAATTGCTGAAAAGGGGGACATTGAGGTGCTGTTTATTTTCCTGCATAGATGTGCTAAGTAGAAGAGAAGGTTATTTTAGCGTGTTTGTAGCAGGACTACCGTGTAGCTATAGTTTACTGTTGAGCATCATTTTTTATGACGCACATAAAAAAAAAAAACCTTTCCTATTGTTTTTTATGCTTCTATTTGGCGTTGATGCACCAGGATGCACTAATTTAAAAAAAAGGGGAGGCAGAAAAGATGCATCCCAGCCACTGTAGCTAGACTACCTCTGTCTGTCTGATGTGACCGAGGTGACGTCCCCAGTACGAGTTTCGCTTAATTATTCTGTCCACATTTCTAACCATTGTAAATTAATAGTCAGCAATGCACTATTGCTCCTCTGCAAATTTCTAAATGTTGATATCAGGTGCCTTGTGGCTCCATACAACTGTTTGACAAATTCCAAATCGAAGTAAGAATGTTTTTAATGGGTTCATACAGTATGTGGTCTGGTTGGCTTATGTCGTGTGTCACTTACCATTTTGATTGCCCATTAAAAGATATAATGAGATTTTATTTTGCAAGGATTTTAAGGATTTTATCCTCCAAGTTGAAATGAATTAGAGGTTGGAAGCTGTGTGTTTGTGCGTGTGTTTGTGTGTGTGTGTGTGTGTGTGTGTGTGTGTGTGTGTGTGTGTGTGTCAGAGAGTGTGCAATACACAGAAACAAAGCGAGAGATAATATACTTGAGATCCTCCCTGTCATCATCTAAAAGTCACAAATAGAAAAGTTACACAGTAAAATGGAGAAACACATGTAGTTGCACAATGTCACAGACACTTACAGACTCACACTTAGACACACACACACACACACAGTACAAGATCCAGCACTGCTGGACAGCCAATTACATGAGCAGCCTGAGGGGGAGGAGAACAGAGGAAAGGTGGAGAAAGATGAAGAGTGCTGCAGCAGAAGAGAAGGCAGATGAGGGTTGAGGGACCCTGATGCCCATCAGCTGCTGATGTAAAACTCAGAGTCTGATCATTGCCTCTCGACGGGCCCAGAGAGAGAGCCAGCGTGGGTTTTTTTTCCCCCCACTTCTTTTTCCCCTCTTCTTTTCCTCCTCTTTTTTTAATGGGCAGCCTGTTCTTCCCTGACTCCGTCTCCTTTACTAGCAGTGTGTCGGACTGCTGTGCACAGCAGAAAGACAGCACTTTGATGGACGTCCTCTCATGTTCCTCTCTGTGTCTCCCTGTTGTTCTCCCTCTCTCTGTCTCCCATCCCTCTCTCTGCATGCCCCGTGCTCATAACATCCCACATAATGCCCTCCTTCGTTCCTCACAGCTCTCTGTCCTCGTTCCGCTTTTGTTTTTTTTCCCCTTATCATGCTGTTCAATAACATTTGTCTTTACGCCTCTTCAATCTCTTCTCGCTGTTTGATATCCAAGAGAAAAAATAGAAAACCCAGACTGACCTGCCATGTACAAAATGTTTTCTATCCACTGTTTGAGGATGAGTATGAGCGTTGTGTGAGAGCGCTGCGGCTTCCCTCGTTTTAGGCAATATCCCTCAATTTCTTATCTTCTTGCACCATGGACCTTTTGTGATGCTTCCTCTCGTCTGCTTTTTGTGTTTTTTTTATTTTTATTATTTCTTTAAAAAAAACAAACTTCCTAAACTCTTGCTGCCTCTCTTGGCAACTGTGGTCAAGTACCGCAGAGCAAAGATCCTTTTCTTGAAGGAAACTGCTGCTTTGCTTTATGCATGGCTAAGGCCATTTTACTACATGAATGGATATCCGTAATTGCAAACCAGCGGTGAGTGAAAGTGTTTACAGTACACGTGTACTTTTGTTTACTTTGCTCATTTGGTGTTAGTGCTGATATGCCTTAGAGAAGGGTTTCATAGCCAAAAAGAGGCTCAGAGGGCAGAAGATCTGTGGCGCCTCGGCTGTCACTCTCAGTAGCCTGTAATTTTGCTTTCCCCCAAAGCGTAGCTCACAGGAGCAGTGAGCAGCTATTAACTGAGGTGTTACACCTCATGTCAGACACTGCAATATTACACCACGCAGGCCAGAGGTAGCTCATACAGAGAGAAAGTGTGGAGGTGAAGGAGAGGAGGTGGAGGAAAGGTACAAGGTGTCTTGCTTCCCTTGGCACGACTTTATGAGCGTTTGCTTTGGGAGGGAGAGGTGGAATGTGTGCAGATGAGAAGAGCAGCACAGAGAGTCATATTTAGATGGAAAAGATGCTGTGACTTGTGTGAAGAGCGTGTGTCTTTGTTGACTGGGCAGAGTGGGCATGTAGGAGAAATCTGAGCGTCCTTGGATGTGTAAAGATAAATGTCTAAAGCTGTGTGAGACTTAAAGCTACACGGTTCAATTGACATGGTTTTATCAGCAATGACTCAAACTGGTTCAATACATGGGGGAAACCAATACAAAGAGACAGATGAACAAAATGATAGTCTAAAATGAGGCAGCAGAAGCTGAGGTGTTGTAATGTTTAGTATCTAGTTATTGGTCAAGCACCAAAAACACTGGATCCTACACTTCCCATGATGCAACTACTCCCAGCCTAATAACCCTCCCACTTCTTTCAAATATCATGTCCCACGCTTTCCTAAATAATTTTAAAGTCTGCAAGCCCATTACAAGACACGATCTGGATTGTTTTTCTGTGACTTAATAAAGCTCCTCCAGAGCCACAGAAGACATCTTACAACTGTTATCGCTGGCTGAGTAGTACTTCTCCTGATGAGTCAACCGATCTTCCTGTGTAAAATCAGTGGAGTGCCTCTTTAATTTCACTTGGCGGCACCGTGGTGTCTGCTCTTGGATATAGATAGGGCTGTTAATAGCAGGGGAGAATATGTACAAAACGTATTGATTGGTCTGTGCGGTCCTCATCATCATCACAATGCAGTGAAGCAAGTTGTTGACGGAAGATGTAGCTGAGAGGCGAAGCTCATGTCTCCTTGGCCACTGCATAATGAGGCACCCTGAAAAAGTAAAACTTCTCAAACAAAGAGACTTGATTAATGCATATGTATTGTAATGTGTGTGTGTGTGTGGGGGGGGGGAGGGTGTGTGTGTGTGTGTGTGTGTGTGAGAATGCAAGCCTCAGTCATACAGACCTCACATGGCTTCACATGTTCACACACCCCCAGCAGCTGTGGAAGGCATGACGCTGAGTGAGATAAAGGCTGGTGATGGCTGGTTTCGACAGACCTTCTGACAGAGACACAGAGAGACAGACATCCAAGCAGACAGCCAAACCGACAGGTAGGCACAAAGGCACAGCTCAAGGAGGTGCTAAGTGACAGCTTGGGATAAAAATGAGTGACTTTAGTGCATTGTAGCATTCATGTTCCCGCCTGTCAGTGAAACAGCCCCCTTGAGACACGGGTGTCGTGACAAACGGCAAAAGAGAGAAGAGCGGGAACGAGGGAAATGTCCAAGTATCTTGCAGTTTCATTACCCGCACAGGTTAATGTTGATGTTTAATATCATTCCACATGACACTGAACGTCAAGGTGCATTTTGTTCATGTCAGAATGAGCGCGTCTTCCTTATTTGTGCCTTCGTTTTTACCATAGCTCTTCTCCGAATGTTTACCTACTCAGAGGTACCCCATCCTCGGGGACCCAATCATGAATTGCCGACGCGCAACCACCAGCAAGGGAGAGGCAAGGCAGAAACAATGTGCTGGCATATAATGAGAGGCTAAAGTTAGGTTGGTCCTCCAGAGAAATATGATGCACAAAAGCAAGAGGAGAAGAATGATATTTAATGTTTTGAGGAGCTAGGAAGAAAAATGAAGCAAATGGAGAGAAAGATACACTTGAGAAAACTACGCCATGTACCATAAACATCTGGCACTTTTTCAATTAATATGCTATTTGAGATTTCATCACATTTAAAACCAAGTTTGCATTTTATCCAATTAAGTAAAATCTGTCTCTCTGTCTAAACCACCTCTGAACTTCTAGGATAAGCAATCATAGCAGCAACAGAAATGGCAAAGCAGTGGCAAATTGAGACAAATCTCTACATCCAATCGACCGGCGCGCAGGGTCATATCTTGAATAGAGGGATGCATTAGTCATGCAGAGTAAATCTACATTTCCACGCTTCTGGAAAAGAGCAGAAGGGTCTGACCTTGAGTGTTTTTCACAGTGGTGTGGCGGCAGTGGAATCACGTTCAACTGTGACGTTAATGGCATTCGCACTGTATTCACATGGATGATGTATGTGAATAAAAACCGTGATGCATGATGGAATAAAGCGTCCATGCTGGATGTCAATGGTCTCATTAATGGGTTCTCACCCACTGTGGGCACAGGCATATTAGAATAGTGTGTGTGTGTGTGTGTGTGTGTTTGTTTGTTTCTTGATGATCTGATTCAGATGTAGTCATATATCATCGATTGTGTAGCCACGTTCTGTTAACCCAGCAAACAAACTGTGTTTGGCTCTTTGCTGCACTTATTGATTTTGATAAAGTCTTTTGCTTCAGTCAGCCTATTACAAAGTCTCATTTGGCTTTATAATACGCTGTGACCGCCTCCTGAGGTGAACGCTATTCGCTCATTAATTTAACATGAGCAGAAACAGACAGCTCAGATACGGTCAACAGTTGTACGTGTTATAACTCTGGGGGGTTCCATCAACTGCACATTGATACGTGCAGATGCAACCACACACAATCTCACACACACACACACACACACACACACACACAGAGAGGCAGCGACACACATTCATGCACACCACCCACTGTTTGAGAAATGGTGATATTAATGACAAAAGAAGTGCTGTCCAACGTGCATCAAGCCAAACTCTGGCAGCTGGAGCCTTGAGTGGAGAGATGAACCTGTTTTTGTGTGTGTGTGTGTGTGTGTGTATGTGTGTGTATGTGTGTGTGTGTGTGTGTGTATGTGCGCTTTATGTAGAACAGTGTCCCCCCAAAAATTTTAAAGTACATTACCTGTATTAAATCTATTAATTAATGTCAATATTAATAAGACACATGAGCTTATTCTGAAGGAGTCAGCTGTTTGATGTTGCTGTACAGACTTTCAGATAAATCTTGAACTTAAAACAAAGAAAATGATGTATACTAATTGGTTACGTACGTCTTGTCTTTCATTCTTCGCAAAAGTAAAATTCACTTATGTTTTAGGTTGTCAAGACTTGATGCATTGATTCTGCTTTTTTTTTTGAACACTGCACAACTGCATGAAATAGACAACCATCTTTGTCTTTAAATGTCTTGAGGGCTTACATCCTGTAAATCCTTGCATCCTGTTAAGCAGATAAGGAATTCCGGTTTTGGAGAAACTTCTTTGGCAGCAATTACAGCTTTTAGGCTTCTTGGGTACGTCTCTACAAGCTTTGCACACATGGATTTGGGCTGATCCTCTCGAGGTCTGTCAGATTGGATAGTGTTTGTGAACTTCCATCCTCAGGTTTCTCCAAAGGTTTTCTGTGGGTTTTAAATCTGGACTTTTGCTGGTTCAATGAAGGGAAGACTGAGACTTGAGGCCACTCCGACCTTGTCATGGCTGTACGCTTCAGGTCATTGTTGTGCTGAAAGATGAAATGTCGGCCCAGTCTCAGGTTGGATGCACTATGGAACCTCTCTATATTTGGCTGCATTCATCCTTTCCTCAGACCAGTCTCCTTGTTCCTGCTGCAGAGACAAACCTCCACAGCTTGATGCTGCCACCGCCATGCATCAGAGTAGGGATGGTATAAGTCATGGAGGTCTCATCATGGAGGTCTACAGAGAGTGTCTTGGACTATATGGCTTGACATTATGTACACATGTGTGGGCCTTTCTAAACTATGTCTAATCAATTCAGGTATTCAGAGGTGGGCACAGGGTAATTAAAGCCAACAGGATGCACATGACAACAGTTTGGAGTGCCACAGGAATGGGTCTGAAAACTTTTGTAAATGAGAGATTTCAGTTTTTGATTTTTAATAGATAAGCAAAAATTTCCAGAAACATGTTTTCATTTTGTCATTATGGGTTACACAGTACAGATTGATGGGCAAAACGACAACGACTTATAATGAAATGAACAACGGCAGGTTAGGTTAAGTCTGAATACAATATGAAGCCACTGTGTCTGTCCACATGTCGGTGGCAAGTTTCACTGAAAAGCTTTTCTTTGACAAATATATTAACAGTAACACGCATAGGTTTAAAACTTAAAATATTACGTGTAGTTGTAGTTATTAAAAGTGATTGGTTTACAACACCATGATATATTCAATATAACATTTTCTTATGTGCACTGGACAAATGTGGTGTGCATGTATGTGGCTGCTGTTGAGGCTGGTGATTAAATAGCTCACACAATCTTTATGACACAATCTGATTGTTCTCTTCATTAATCCCATTTTGTGAAAGTGGTGATAAGAACTGTCATGCATGGGCAAAGATTTCCGCTGATATGTCTCTACTTGCACTCTCACATTTGAAACTGCCAGGCTCAACACACAAGGTCATAATTAGACACGCTCTGAAACATACACTCACACATGTAGGCACACATGTATGTAGGAACAAACAGATGAACACATATGTGTAACTGACAAATATGCAGTAATAAAATGAAGTGTTTGTTTAACACAATTTCTGAAGAATACATATTTATGTAGTGTGAAATTTGATATTTAAGAAAATATAAGGGGAACTAACTTTGTCAAGACTTTAAGTGTTTTATTTTTATTTTATTTTTTTACATTTTCACTGAACTGTACAGTAAACGTGTCCTATGGTGACATTAAAAAAAATTAAGAAAAAGTATGTTAAAAAATATATGGACATAGCTTAAGAGATTTATCTTCATTGTTGGGCATTTATTTTCATTTAATGTTATTTATTTAATATCATTTCATTATGAATAACACTTTTCCCCCATGACTTATTGAACTTTTGCAATAAATACGAGACAAACTTTGCTATCCTTTAAAAACTTTAGAACTTTAAAAATTATACTAATTTAAAATGAGAGGTGAGATTACACCTCCTCTAATGCTCAACACTCGACTCCTTTTTTTAAGATATTTTAAGATTTAAAAAAGCAAATTTTAGTGTGACATAATATCTTTTGGTGTGATACACATTAAAGGATGAAAATGATAGTTATTGCATTAAATTGAAATTGAGAAGTATCTTGTTAAAGTACTACCACTCATTTCTCTCCCCCAATTATTATATATATACAGTATATATATATATGAGAGAGAGAGAGAGACATAGAAGAGGCTTAAAAGCAAGCACAAATGCACATCCTTTTAAACACACACACACACACACACACACTCACACACACACACACACACACACACACACACACACACAGTCAGTCGCCGGGGCACACAAAGATAACCCTGCCACAGTGAATGATTCAACAGTTTATCTGCTGCTTCTTTTCTCCATCTCAGCTGTGGGAGGAGAATGGACTGTTTCTATTGTGAGGATTTCACCTGAGAGGCTCTCCACAGCTTCATAACTTCCCTCAGACCCTCCTCGAGTCCGCAGCTCGGTGGCAGGAGAAAGCAACGGCCATGAAATATGTATGACTTTGAAAGAAAAAAAGAGGAGTAGGAACAGGGAGAGGGTTGAGGCGGTAAGGAGGTGATGGGGCTGGATGACACAGCTATGACTGCAAGCATCAAGGTGACATGGTAGTTATTCAGATTAGATCACACTTGATCAAGATTATGTTAGTTACTTACATTAGATGACATTCGATGAGATTTTCTGTGGCATAGAACAAGGTATACTTTCATCTCTGCTTTCATTGCAAGTGACATGAGTTTGACATACAGTGCATTCATATTCAGATCCCTTCACTTTTTTCACATTTTATTTTGCAGCCCTCTGCTAAAATTGTTTAAATTCATTATTCCACTCATCAATCTACATTACAATAACGATATCTCTGTAATTTCCCATCAGATTTCCCCTCAACCCTGATCAGTCTCCCAGCTGCTGAAAAACACTGTGCTTCACCGTTGGGATGGTAGTGGACAGGTGATGAGCAGTGCTTGGTTTCCTTTCAGACATGACGCTTAGAATTGAGGCCAAACAGTTCAACCTTCATCAGACCGGACACTCTAGTTTCTCACTGTCTTAGAGTCCTTTAGGTGCTTCTTTACAAACCTCAAGCAGCTTTCATGTGTCACGTGTCACTGCTCAGATTGGCGGAGTGCTGCATTGATGGTTGTCCTTCTGGAAGTTTCTTCCATCTCCACATCTCTGGAGCTCAGCCAGAGTGACCATCAGGTTCTTGCTTATCTGTCTTACCAATGCCCTTCTCCCACAGTCGCTCAGTTTGGCTGGGCAGCTGTGGGAAGAGTCCTGGTTTCTCCAAACTTCATCCATTTAAGAATTATAGAGGCCACTGTGCTCTTGGGGACCTTTCAATGCAGCAGAATTTTTTTTTTTTTTTTGTAGCTTTCCCCAGATCGGTGCTATGAAAGTAAATTAGCATAAAGCTTGGAGGTTTATTATTTATTCACTTTGTATGTGTTTCTGCTACTCTGTATGCCTTTGTAACTGTACTGCTTTAAAAATACCGCACTCTTGCTGTTCAGACATCCTCAGCGCATTCCTGAGAAGGAGCCCCCAGCAGTGACATCTTGTCCCTTGTGACCTGTTGCTTGTGGTCTCTTGAGGTTACCATAAAGGGTGATGTTGATGTTGACCCTGACTCTTGCTAGAGTGTGGCAGTTTTCCAATGGGTGACTATCTTGTATAAGCAACACAGTGCTAAACGTGTGATTTCTTTTTTTGCAGGAATACTATAAATCAGTGGGGAACCCTCAAGGCTTTCTAGGCCGTCAAAGAAGGCCAAACATATCAGCATTTTAAATGTTATATTTAATCTCTCTTGCTGAATGATAATTTTTTTCTAATTCTAATCTTAGATTTCAAGTTTGCTTCAGAAATGAAAGGGTTAATGTCCTAAAACCAGTTTTTCAATCAGATTTTTCTTTTCTGTTGCCAGAGTAAGGTTTGCTGGCCCACTCATTTGTTGGGACTTCATAACCAATGAATTAACCAATCACATTTTTATTTATAGTGGGTGAGACCAAAAGTCATTGCTGTAGGCCTTCTGAAGGCTCAAGGCCACAGCTATTTCACAGGGTTTACCTGTCCAGGGGTTTAAGCTAGCAGTTCAGCAACTTCAGTCAGTCAGGCAGACAGACAGCAGTCACAGCACAGCTGGCAAAGTGATGGGACAGTCTACATTGGACTGCACATGACAATATTCACAAAAACTTTTATGAAAAACCCTTTGATTGTTTTGATCGGTGGACCCTCACGGACTACAGGAATATAAATAATTGAGGAACTGACAGACAGTCGGATTTCACAACTGTTACATTTCCCCGTGTTGCTGGTTTATTATTCCAGTAAATCTGAATTAATTATACTTTTGTACTCATGATCTCTGTGAAATGATCTGAACAGCTGAATCGTGGATAGTCTATATGAGCTAATGATGTGTAGCTCAATATTGACCAGTTTAAGTTAAGTATTTATATCACACTGGTATAACGGATCTGTCACATCTCATCCTGCTAATTGGTAATCCTGTAAGTGTCAGAACCTCTGTGTGAGACGCTTTGGTCAGTGATTGTGTGTTTTGAAAACTTATTTAGCGTAGGCCCTGAACACGGCTCATGCTCAGCAGAAGGTGTAGCCATAGTGTTTCTGGTTTAACAGCACCGTGCTGGGCAGGCGTCAGGTCTGTTGACAGCGTTTGTGCTCAGAAAGACGCCACAGCACCAAAATGAAAACGAAGGCCTATCTCTGATACTCAAGGTTTGTGTATAGTGGAGTCTATTAGTGCTGTCGCAATAACTGCAAAATTGAAAATCTGTGCGATAGACAAGCAAACCGCTCTCTGTCTCTACATTGGCAACGGACCCGAATGCCATAGTTGGACTAGCTAAAAACAACCATGCATAGCGCACATGTTTATTTGCATATAGAGTGAGATGTGAAATACGATCACAAGTGGTCACTCAAGTTGCGTGTGGAGACCTATTCTAATGCAAGGTGTGAACTGTCCGCCAGGTCCCCTGAGACGCATGTGGATGTCAGGCCTGAACAAGGCCTAAATCACCAGTCGACAGTCAAACTACAGCGCAGAAAAAAACAAAGATAACTCTTCTGTGATACTCACACGTGAAGGCGGATTTTCATTTTTAAGATTCAGAAACTAGAAGATACTAACTGTACATGTATTGGAAAAAGGTGAAAACAATGATTAGACGAGATGCGGAGAGTTGCTGGCTCAGCGGTGGAGAACGCCGGGGCGTGCTGTCCTGACAGATTTCGCATACACTGCATACCTTGCTGTTAAGCCATCCTAAATCACTGCAGGGGAAAAACCTTCACCGCAACAACTCTAAAATATATTTTTCTGGAAGACATATCCTTCTGACTTCTGACTTCTCCAAAGTATTGTCTCCGTGTTGTACAATATATATTTTACTCTTCACCTCGACAGAATCTTCTGTGTTATTTCATGTGTGCTGAGTGCTTGCTGGCAATTTCCAGCACAGTGCGTTGACACAAGGCTGTCTCTGAGCTCTGCAGGCTGTTCCTTCAACCTCATGGTGTTTGCTCTGATATGCATTGTCAGCTGTGAGACCTTATGTAGACAGGCGTGTGCCTTTCCAAATCATCTTCAATCAATCGAATTGACCACAGGTGGACTCCAATCAAGGTGGAAACATCTCAAAGATGATCAAGAGAAATAGGAGGCACTTGAGCTAAATTTCAAGTGTCATTGCAAAGGGTTTGAATTTGATACTTGTGTTAATATGATAGTTCAGTCTTTTTCTTTTAAACAAATTTGAAAAATGTCTGTTTTTGCTTTTTTTTTATAGGGTATTGAGTGTAAATGAGATGAGATGATAATGACTTTAACTGATTGCAACATAAGTCTGCAACACAATAAGATATGAAAAAAGTGAAGGGGTCTGAATACTTTCTGAATGCACTGTACAGTAGGTCTGCAGAAACTTCAGAGAGCAGAGAACCTTTTCTCTCGCACTGTTCTGTAGTGCAGTGCAGCACTCTGCAGCTAGCCTGCACTGTACATACACTGATTCAATCTGAAAAAAAGGGCCAGAGAGAAGTTGAACTCATGAGCAGACTTGTTTGGGAACATTACGAAATTTCATTTTGCAAATGAAATTTGTGCCTTTGAGGGGCGTTCAGCAGTCTTAAAGTCAAGTTGAGCAGATAACACATTTTAGAATAATTTCTTTCGTCTAATTTGCCTAAATAACAGTTGTATTTTAACAAGCTGACCTAAAAGCATTTTTATGCACAAACAAAAGAGAGATTGTTGGGTAAAATCAAGTTAAGACACTGTCATATTTCTGATCAAAGGCAGATATACTGCAAGTGCATTAGTGACATAAAGTATGATGCAGCAGCCTGAAGAATAATTTCTCTTTTTGGAGAGGACCCTGTGGGCCGATGACACAGCGAGACACAGTGAGTTTCTGGGTTTCCGAACTAGTCGGCTGTTCAGCTGTGGAAGCTCAAAACTTCAGACTTACCATTAGTTTCAGTTTGACTTTGGTCTCACCTGTTTGAGATTCAAGGACGTAGTGCCACGAGTAACTATAAGCACTGTTAATCTTTCCTTTCATCCCTCCTCACTGTTATGCAAATGCACACAAGCAAAAAAGGTTGAAAAATGACCTGGGAAACCATGTAACAAGTGCAGGGGTTGTAATGCATTCATTTTATGCCTTTTTTAGGTGGATTATTTTACCCCAATAAAATCATTGCTATGGGCCAGTCATTGCTGTTGTGTGTTGTTGTGTCAAATTTACACAAAAAGTGTGTAAATTTAGGTTTAGCTGAGACTAACCAAAGCTAACCACACCAAGTAGCTTTGATATTGCTTACTTGCCACTTTGAGGTTTAGCTTGATTTTTAGTAACATTTTCTTTGTTGACTGGTCACTCCAGTCTTCTGGTGAAATTTTGGCTTTGGCCAGTACACATGGCCACACCCTCCGCTCGAAATCTACCTGTGTTAACCAGATTTCTCTGAACATCTTACCATGATTGAGAAAAACCAATGATTGTGAATAATGTTAAGAAATCAGGTCACTGCAGAAATCTGACAGTAATCAGATTACTTAGGTGCATGTAAACACACTGATTGTATATAAAGCCTTCATGCTCGCTGTATCTACGGCAGCGCTCTCTGTTTAACTGGAGAAGTGAGGGAAGAGCCAGTGAACATGGGGACGTTTCCATTGCTTGTAACGTGGAGTAAAC
The DNA here is from genome assembly GCF_002260705.1 of Seriola dumerili. Taxonomy (NCBI): domain Eukaryota; kingdom Metazoa; phylum Chordata; class Actinopteri; order Carangiformes; family Carangidae; genus Seriola; species Seriola dumerili. Next base: position 2,211,081 of record NW_019174365.1, on the reverse strand, counting down.
TTCCCGTACTGATGGACAGAGGTGCCAACAGCTTGAAGGCAGAGGAGGGTTGCTTTGAAAAGCAAGAAAAGCTCAGGCTGGCTACAGCATTTGTCAAAATGCTAACAAAACATGAAAAATACCCTGACAAAACTCTCTGCCTCTCTTTTGTTTCTCCCGTCTGTCTCTGAAACCAGATCTCCTTGTCTTAACCTTCACTTCACAGAGCTACCTGGTTTAGCTTGACAGGTGAGTCGACGGATAAAGTGAATACGCACTGGCTTATGCACACACACATATACACACTTCTTGTCAGGACTCCCCAAAGGCCTGCTGTCTGTTGAGGGGCAGATGAAGGTATAGCAAGAGTAAAAACGAAATGTGTGCCCATGCGCATAGGTCTATGTATGTGTGTGTGTGTGTGTGTGTGTGTGTTACCCTTTTCCTCTGAGAGAGTCATTACGCGGTTTTCCACATTGGGAATTGACATTTTCTTCCTTTGCTTGCCATTTCACAGACAGAGCCGTGACTTTCTTGTCACAACACACACCCCACTTCTCACTTTAAATGTCTGCGCAAAGTTTCCACACGCTCGTGCATGTTGATATTCACACACACACACGCACACACACCCAATGCGCACGCTATCCCTGTAACTTTTAGTAGGTCAACCCCTTAAGGGTGGCCCAAACTTACACTCAGGTAGGAACACAATGCATATTTCTAGATACATGCAGCCTAATTAGGCAAAGAACAAAAAGATCACATACTCATGTACCTAGTGTTTCTAATTAAAGGAAATACCTCATTTTCCTCTCATACCTATTCATGACTAAAATAGACATTGAAGGGGGGAAAAAAGTCTCAAAGTACAAAGTAGAATTGTACTCTGCCTCAGGTGATTTGTCTCTGCCCCAGGGCTTAGGCCCTCTCACTCTTTAGGAGTTTCACAGATTTTTTATTTTCCAGAGTCATCTCTATCGCACTGTCTGTTTATATTAGATAGGAGAGTGGATCACAAAGAGAGAGAAATGAGCAGAAACCAAAGTCCTGTGCTTTCTCAGAAATGGACGTCTGTTTGACTCAGTGTTCTGGGCCACGCTGGCTTACCGGACTGACACACCTGTCAGCTCTGGAGAACTGCGGAGTGAGTACCGCCTGCGGGGAAGATCACACAGTCCAGCAGGCCAGCCACCGGTGCACAGAACAGGGCTGGAGGGCCTCGAGGTGGGGGTGTGGGGCGTGGGGATGCTGAGAGGCCGGGGGACAATAGATGCAAAGCCCTGTTAGCTTGTAGTGACGGATAGTTAGCTGGCGTTCACGTAGCTCGGTGGGGGCATGGAATGTGTCGAGGGAAGGATAAATACGCCACGGCACCTTTGTGATAGAAATCCCATGAGACTATCTCGCCAGAGAACCGAGGCCTGATGCGCGTGGCAGATTTGAGAGGGGCTTTTCACACACAGTGATACCACTTCACTGCTGAAACATTGCAGGACTTAAAAATGATCCAGCGGGTGAACTGTGACTGCCTTTGGTGACGTGTTGTGCTAGGAATATATCTCCAATATAAACCCCACACCCTGCCATTTAATATATCCCTTTACTTTTTAATTACCTCTTGTTGTGGACGGAGGAGTGCAGCTATTTTACCATACGCTGTGCACTTTTTTCTCCTATGTTTTTATATACGGATGAGGTGAAATTGAAAAGCGTCTCATTCTCCACAAAATCAGTTTCAAAATTTCTTTCGGGAGATTCCACTCGAGGCCTGACCAAACTGCACATTCTCTTCATCCCGTAGTCCCAGTTTATTTCTCCCTCTCTCTTTCCTGCTGCTGCCTTTCCTTGCCTCTCTGCCCGAGTCTTTATCGGTTTCCGACAAATGCCCACTGATTGAAAGACTGTAAGCTACAAGATGCAATTTGAAAAAAAATCAGCCCGGCGCATATGCCTCATGTAGATAATTCAAGAAAGCCAAACACGGCAATCTATCCATTTCAATTTGGGCAAGGCAACCAGCTCAGAAAAATCAATATCCCTCTGTTCAAGAAAATTAAACAACACAACATGAAGTAATGGGAGCCTGTCAAAGATGTAATTGTAGTAATTACATCTATTAACGTATACATACGTCCAACACACTTGTTTAGCTTGCTATGTGCCGTGAATAGTAAGTGGCTATTCCTATATGTTGGGATATCTTTTTGACCCTCTTTAAGTCGAAGTTATGTGAAAAGCACATTTGCTTTTAGAGAAATTGATTTGTAAGTGATATATGGAAACAAATGGATAAGAGTTGAGTTTTCTTCCTTTTAAATCAAGAATCAGCTTTTGTAATTACAAGAGAAGATGTCTTTTAAAAGAGGAGAATAAAGGGAGGAGAACACGGATGGGGAAAATGGAAACGATTGACTGATTTTCAGGCAGATCTTCGGCGAACAGCGTCAGGAGGGGAGATATCACCTTGTCTTTTCGACGATCATTGTCTCACCTCCACAGCTGACAGAAACACCTGAAAGATCAAGGCAAACGGGGAGGGGAGTGGCAGGTTTGATGTCGTGTTAACTCCTGCCTCGCTGAGGGCAGTGTTCAGGCGCCTTGTCCTTGAAATTATTTATTGATGACTCACCTGATGCAGAATTCCAGTCAGAACTCATTCCCAAAAAATCATTCTCGCTTTCATGAACGCGGCGTGTTTCATCTGAGCGAGCCATCAAAGCTTCCTCTTGGGAAAAAAAAAAAAAAAAAGGTCACTCTAATTTGGAGCTGCAATTCGTCTGCTTGTCTGTACCACCTTCTCTCATTAATTACTACATAAGGGATGTAGACAACAGAGGAAAAAAACAATGATGCAATCAGACATACCCTTTTTTTTTTTTCCCCCCTCTCTGGCTGACAAAGAGAACGTGTCCCAGGTGAGTGGACTGCAGACCAATAGAGGTGTATCGATACAAACCTTCTCTTATGTGCCCATCAAGGATTTCTGTCATACTTAGGCATGTCAAAGAGGGCTTTGATTTCTGGGATGTCTGTGTAAGAGCTGGCCCTACATCAAATCTACCCGCAGTCTGGCTTCAATATCAAACTACCCCCACTTAATTATTCAAAGTTTTCAGACTAGAGTCCTTTATTCTTTTGCCGCAACCAGGATGCAATCGAAATAATTTCTTCTTTTGTGAGATAGTACCTCAAAAAACAACAGGCTACAAACAAACTCTGTATTAAAATGCTTTTTTCAGCCGCGTTTTCGATGGGAGACCATCTCTTGAATTGGCAAATTTCAAACGCTCAATCTTTCACTTGCCCCCCCATTGCGCGCGATACTTCTCTGACACACACACACACACACACACACACACACACACACACACACACACACACACACATACACACATCTGAGCTGTCTGTTTGTTGTTAAATTCCAGCTGTGAGTATGACAGTGAATCATTGATGGGTGAATGAGATAGTTGATTCTTCTTGGAGCTCAGTTTGAGGAATACCAAGAGCCCAGCAATGAATTTTGAAATGCGAAGTCAGAGAGAGAGAGAGAGAGAGAAGGGGGGTGGGGGTGGGGTGGGGTGGGGTGGGCTTTAACTCTTCACACAGCAAGGATCAGAGGACTGTATGAATCAGTAATGCTCCACATACACAAACACACCATGTACTCTTCTTGCTACTACATCATTCTCTCTCATTCTGCCTTTTATACTTCATTCTGTCACTTCCAAATCCAGCGTGTAATGCACTGTTTTCGAGAAAAAATATCCTCCCAGCGATCTAAGAGGCTGAGATCTGGCTCTGCTTGATTGGTTTGAACAGCTTAGCGCCTTTATAGTATGCAACGGAAAAGTTAGCATCATCTGTTTACACTGAAAATGTGTGGAGAAAATGTGAAGCACCGTGTATTTTTGCTCTTTTTTTTTTCTTTGATATCGGAATGTGTGTGGGATAGAGGAAAAAAGAACAACAAAAGCATAAAAAGCAGGCAGTTTAAGCAGAGTGGAACACAAAAGCAGGAAAAGAGATGTGAGCAGAAGTGAAACAATAACAAACAGGTTTCCTTTTCGGATGCGGAGAAAGGAGAAAAATGAGGACGGGAAAGCCGACAATAAGAGGAACTTTAGTGGGAGAGTACTAGGAGGTCGGAGGTTTCACTTAAAAGTCGACAAGACAGCTCATTTAAAGTAAGAACACGAAGCAGTGCTCTTGGGAGCTGGTTGCCTACGCGGGAAGTGTACACAGGAATTCTGTGCTTCAAAAGCAGTTTGCACAGAAGTTCCTTGACTCGGGGGAATAAATTAATTACAACCTTGTTCAATCCTCACATACTTTCTCTCAAATTCAGAAAGTGAACATTTGTTTTAAATTCATTGGCATAGTTCATGTTTTGTCGTGAAGCTAAATGGCAGAGGGATCTGTTGTTCGCTGCCTAAGCTCCAACTTTCATCTTCCATCATCATTTTGTTTCCTGCAACTGTGCAACATTTGTCATCACTGAAGCATAACTTGAAGGGGATTTATGTAGACAACAAACCTCTAAAACACACTGCGCTTTGCAGTGGAAGAAACATGAGAATTCATTTCTGCCTCAGCCTGAACAAAAGAAAGTTTAGTATTCCAAATGTATTTGTAAAGAGTTAAATGGTCTTCTTTTCATTTGAAATGTGAATGGGATCTCTGTAGAAGACAATGGATAGGTGACTGCTACCAGCAGATCCACTAGTCTGTGAAATATCCAAACCATCTGTTCCACCTGGAAGATGTTCACCTGGCATAAAATTTGGTGCAGACATTCATGGTTCTCAGATAGATATAGATAGATAGATAGTCATAACTTTTGCTGATCTCCTGACTTTTCGTCCAGGGCCATCATTGGATCGGATTTTCAATTCCCATCAGCTCCAGCTTCTGCTTTGTGCTAATTAGAGAATTGTAGCATGCTAACACACTAAACTAAGATGAGCCCAGCATGTGAACAATGTCGTTGTGAGCATGTTAGCATGCTGAAGTTAGCAGTTAGCTTGATGCAATATAATACAATTATAATTAATATTCAATAAATAACACCCTATAATGTAGTTGTAAGCAGATATAATAATAGAAAATGTCTTCATAGGAGAAGTTATAATTGCTGACAAATACTGTGCATTAATAAACAATTAAAATATTGTCATTGCTGCTTATAAATCCATTATAGTTATTAATAAATAAACGATTTATTAAATGCTATATGTTCTATAAATGCTCAATAGGGGGGGGGGGGCATACAGGATACGTGTTCGGCCCTCTATGAGGGCCTAAAAATCATAACCTTGTCTCAAACACTATCCATCCTGCGACTGCTGGTGAGGGCGAAGTGGAAGCCGGAGGAGTGGGGATAAGAGAGCCAAAGATTAGGGATGAGTGGCTGAGTAGATGAGGGATAATGGGTACCAGTCCAGTTTCGGAAGCCATGGGATCGCGTGGGAATTCTGAAGAGGGCCGATTTGGGCCGGATGAGAGAGAGAGAGAAAGAGAGAGAGAGAGAGAGAGAGCGCTGATTATCCTGTCTCCTTTTGTGTGTGGGATCAGGATCAGCAAGCAAATCCTCCACTTGGAGAGGAGAGTCGAGTAATGGGGGAGCAGGGGCAGGTGAGGTGAGGCGAGGAAAGACAATGAACAGGAGAGGAGATGGGAGCAAAGGAGATGACAAAGGAGTTAAAAAGAAAAAAAAAAAAGAGAGAGAGAAAGATGCAGAGGGAAAGAAAAGAGAGGAGGGGAAATGAGAGGTGAGAGCTGTGGCCTTTGTGCCTTGATTTGGCATATACAATGCAATCAAGTTATCAGGGATGCAGTTTTCACCTGCCATGCATGATTATATGCATATATACTCTCATTTATGTAGTCTGATTTTGCAGCCTTAGTCCTCATTAGCCACTACATTTTATTGAAATCGGCTTTGTTCCTGTTCCACTGTGTTTTTTTTTCGTTTTTTTTTTCACACCTCACAGTCTCTGATGATTAAATGAACTCAGAAATATCTTGCTCTAAAAACCTGCACTGTTCCTGTTCGCCATGGGAGCAAGAGAAGCCAAACTAATTGCATGCACTTCTGGATTTGCTGGATACTCGGTGAGGCTGAAATGTAAAGTGTGCTAGTGTGTGTGTGCAAGTGCTAGTGCTAGTGTGTGTGTGTGTGTGTGTGTGTGAGTGTTATTTGTCTTGGTCCTAGGTTCTGCTTTCCTGTGCCAGACATCCCTACCTCTCACTGGTACCTGCAGCAATACAGAAGCCATTAGACACTCCCTGAGTGATGAGACGAAGCAGTTTTCATTAAAAAGACATTTGGTGAAGACTGGAGGCCTTGAATTGATGTGAAGCAAGAGACAAAGGCTCGTGTTTGTCTTGGGGGGCGGGGGGGCTGAGTGACTCATATGTCAGTGTTTCAGACTGAAAAATCGAAAAAAAAAAATTCTGCCACTCAAATAAACATCGTCTGAAAGCGAGCCAAGGTTTGATGGCGATGAGAGGGAGGCAGGTGTGCGGATGTGCAGGCGTGCATGGAAGTCTGTGTGTAAGAGTGTGTGTGTGTGTGTGTGTGTGTGTGTGTGTGTGTGTGTGTGTGTGTGTGTCACTGTTTCTGTGCTGGAAGGAGTAAGTGAGGGGGAGTGAGTGAAGGACGGTGTGAAATCATTTGGAGAATTTGTAGAATGCTGTAGAGTCAAACGGAGACACTGCTGCTAACTCCTGTCAGTGAACTGTGGATTAACAAGAGCGTAAGGAGGGAGAACTCTACAGCCCTCCACCCTGCTACCGACCACACACAACCATGAATCCATGCCTCCCCTGGGGTTGGAGCCGCACCCACGGCACGATTCATTGGATCACCAGCCCACCCAGCCAGAGTCTATTATTGTCATCTAGAGACAAATGTGAAGAGCAGAGAAGCTCTTTTTTTTTCCCCCTTTCTACAAGATTTCAAGACATTGACACGAGAAAACTCCTGAAGCTTACTTCAGTCTAACATTTCAAACATTATGAATGTAACTCGCCCCATTGGCAGCAGTTTGCACTAGTCTGAACGATGGAGGAGAGAGTGGAGAGATGATGGAGGAGATTTATTAGTCACAGAGATGGCATGTCTGAAACATCCATAATGCTAGATAATTCTCTGGATCGCTGCAGCCATCTTCCCAGTTCATTTAAGGTGCCCATTGACATTTTGTGATGTGCCTGAGAGAAGGACTACAGGTGGAGCTAAGTGTAGAAACTGCAAGTGGCCCCATTAGGCTGTATATGTGCATTATAGTGTGCAAACTTGCACATGCAGCACAAACTCATGTCTCCATTATACAAGAATGGAATGCTGAGAACTTGGCTTACCTTGATCATGTCTGGGAAGTTTTGTGTTTGAGACTAGAATGTCCTTGATGTCGGCAAAAACCACCCGTTGTTCACAGTTTTTTTTTTTTTTTTGTCTTAAACAGGTGAATTATATTAGAATAAGGTCAAATTTCTGTGAAAATTTTTCTGTTAAAGGATTTGTTTGTGGTCTGGAGGATTTGTTTGTCTGTATATAGGGTGTGAGGTTAAAGGGTCCAGACTGTAAAGCCCCTTGAGGTGACTTGTGATATTGGGCTCGGCTTGATCGGCTGTCATTTGACACCGAGTTTGTCATTCAGTGATCTGATTTGTGATCTGAGCTTGTTCTATCATCATTCATATATCATTGGTGAACTGTAGTCTTGACTGAGACTGTGATGTCATGCAATTTAAACTATACATCACTGCAAAACATGTGACCATGCCGTGTGCATAAGTGGGTCCATATTCTTTTTTTCTTCTTGCTCTTTAAATTATAGTTGCACAATTATAGCTACTGTAATTTTCTATGGGTAAAAAAGTGATTGTGCTCATGTTCGGCTTGAGCACCTACTGGTTGATTGAGCGCATAGAAGTTGTATATTTTGGCCGCGCTGAAAGGGTTAAAAATGTTTAGTGAGAATATGCAAAATGTGCAAGATTGATAAAATTGTCCATTGTCTTTACCTCTTCACCTTTGTCTACATCGAGTTTTTTTCAGACTTCGTTTAGATTATTTGAACTCCTGCCAAAAAAATCTATACACACTACATTCAGTCCAGACCATAATTGTTTGGAACTGCACTTCCTTCCAGTTTTTATTTCAAGCTTTAATTTGAGTTGCTTTACGTCAATATAGAAAAAACTGTGTGGGAGATGTAGCACCTTTTAATACACAGTGCTCAGATTGCAGATTGCAAGGGTTCAGCAGCAGTTGGACACTTCGTCTTGTTTGGCAGCTGGGTGCTGTGTCATCGTTAGCTTGCGGACAAAAGCACTCGCATGTGGCTCAGAGGTGACTGAGAAGTTGATAGTTGTCATTATCATTGAGGTGGAGTTGTCCCATGCGCACTAGCTGTCGAGACAATTACGGTATGGACTGCATGTGAAACTAGATTCACTATATATCAGTCAAAGAGTCAAGTGTGTCACTAACATCGGTGACTAAGTCAACATGCCTGCAGCTGTGTAGCAACTGGAGGAGCTTCAGCAGCGACAAATCTACTGAAAGCTAAACATAGCGATGACACCTTCCTTTTAATGACCACATGTTGAATTTATGCCGCCACAGATCATTGGAGGTGGGAGACCCTCGGGCTTTTGTCCTGGTAACCTGGGACAACCTCTTGCTGTGAAAAAGCAATAGAAGATGCAATAGAAATGCAAATGAGCTTGATGCTGCGCTTCATGACGCAGTTTAAGAATGCAGTAACATATAAGTTGGAAAAGGACTGTCTTTAATTTGCCTGGAGGCCTCACCACTGCTTAGTCTGCTGTGACATATGACAATGCTTTTCATGTTTCACAGTGTTTAGTGTTTTCACATTTGTGAGGCAAACAAGCTGACGTGATACATCAGCAAGTCTCGGCAGGAAAATGTCTGTATTTCTTCGTCAATATGAACGGCGTCAAAATGGTTTTAGTTTTTCTTGAAAACATAGGCGGCTTGTACAGATGGGACAGGCATGTGATGAAAGAATGGTCTTACTCTGCGGACGCCGGATATTGAAAAGTCTCTTTACATGTGGGCAGTGGGTGAGAAAACATTTTGCAGACAGCTTAGGAAAAAGTATGTGATGAATCTGTCTGATAAATGGGTTTACATTGAGGTGATGTGCACAAATGAACACATATAGACAGAGCTCTAACTGAGTCAGAGAGATGCCCCAGAGAAGGAAGGTTAGCCAGTCATGAAATTACTAAACAAATAGAGGCTTACAGGCTTCCCAGCTCAAACATTTAAGCGGGTGTTGAGACCTGCTGATAAGCTGGGAGTATGTATGCCTGATGGATATAAGAGAATTGTTTGATGATCTATGGTCTATGCTCATAATCATAATGATGATGTTGGTGAACGTGAATTAATTGCTTAATTACTGTAATGCCTATATTCAAATGCTAGGTCAGACTGGCATTTTTGTAGCATTAGTCATTCATTGTATTGAGGTTCATATTGTTGCTTAGGTTAATTTCCTTCTGTGGGTGAAAATCAGGCGGTTAGCTTGGCTTACTTGGCTCATAGTAGCGTGTCAGTGTTTTATGATGTTTAATTTAGACGACAATCAGTTTGAGTCAACTAGTGTTTCATGGAGTCGACAGTACCTCGTGTTAGCTGCTTGACAAATAGTAGCCAGTCCTAGTTAGCTAACCTGACAACTCTCAGGGGACCGCTACAACCTGCTCGATCAAGGTGGAGCACAGCAAGCAAAAACTGCTACAATAACCAAGCCCAACAATGCTTTTAGCTGCCTCCATCTTTCATGTGACCATCACCATGCAGCCGATTTCAGAGTAGTTGAGCAGTCACAAAGCATACAGGGAGGGACAAAGATTAGCTGCTGACTGAGTCACCAACATTAGCCCCTCAGACAGCAGAAGCTAACGGGAGAAACGCATAAGGCCAGACAGTTTAAGACTCTCTGATTAGCTCAGTAGTAGCCCTGTCTGTCAGCAGGCATCGCGCCAGCTAGATGAGATGTTCACTGTGCTTGACAGCAGCAGCTCAATTATGTGGGAGAGCTCAGCTGCCGTTGTCATTGTTATCAGAGATCAAATATACCAGGTTAAAATTATTTATTAGCTTGGAGGCTAACGGACTAAAACTTGGAAGCAGCTCCTGTAGGCAGCAAAGAGACGTGACCCGGAGTGGAAAACATCTGGGCAAGAGAAATCCAAATACATCCTGCCACAGAGATAGTAAATTATTTAATATCTCTAAGACAGTTCGAGAAAATGGTTAAAGCTAAAAATCTATGACTAGGTTAAAGAAAGGGTTATATCTGCTGTATACATTACATTATTTTACAGTTTTATAAAGCTCACTCATTGAGAAATTGTGCGTGTGAATTTTGTATTTTCACTTCACTGTAACTCGCATCGCTTTGGAAAACTGTGTAACCATGGTCAAAGGAATGCGGGAGGTGTGCTAATTCTCACCGCACATTCTGTGTTTATAAATACCAGTTTTTGTACGTATGCATCATTTTTGCATCTGGCCCCAGGTGTTCACGTAAGTTAGTACACACTGTATCATTGCAACTCCATTCCCTGAGGAAGGCCATGAGATATGGTTGAAAACAACAAGTAAGAGGGACATTGAGATGATTTTTTTTCTTACAGAATATAACTAAGATCAAAAATATTATAAAAAAAAGAGTTGCGGAATAGTGATAATTCTTTTTTCCCATCCCCCTGTTAGATGGTCTAAAAATTAAAAAGCACTTTTATTTGTGGTACATGTTTTCTCCCTGGTGTCAGGAATCAATGACCTACAGAGCTCACTAAAGCCTCACCGAAGTGCTCATCCTCTCTCTCTTTTCCAATCCTTGTACAGTTATTCTCCCTTCGTCCTCCACGTCCACTGATTTTCTGTAGGCTTTCTATACTTCTCCTCCTCCATCCATCCCTAACTAATTCCCCTCCCTGTAGAGGAGCTTCCAGCCTTTGTCCTGCTCTGCGGTGAGCAGGTCTCAGACCCTGAGCTTTAATCCCCTCTGTGGCCTGCGAGGGAAGAAAGGGGCCTTGGATTTTAGCCTCTAGAGTTTAGGGCCTGGAGCTAAAGCAATTATTCATTGTGAATGACCCTGGTGACAGGTGGCTATGGCCTCAGAGAGCAGCACAAGACCTCTGGCCTTTCTCTCAAACAGGTGAGAAGAAAAATTTGAATTCCAAAAGAAAAACAATTATTATGCGAGTCAGTAAACAAGACAGTTAAGTTGCATGTGTGTGTTTGTGTGTCATGCACAGTGACCTTAACACTCCACACACTCAATTCCCACAACTCATTTCAACATCAAATTACTGTCTGTTTATCATACAGCACATAACTGCTCGCAACAATAAGCACATATTCTATAGAACAGCGGTCTCATATGGGCGAGTTCTAACATGAATTTGCTCCCATGGGAGAGGTGAGGCTTAACAGGCTAAGTGGGTACACAGCTTAATTGCGTTGAGTGTTCAATCTCTGAAAACTGCGATCAGGGAAGAGGAAAGTAATCTCAGCGATCTGGTTTCTCTCAGGTGTGAACAAATGGGTCAAGTAGGAGCACTTGTGTAGCTTTTATGCTTTCTTGTTTGTGTAGGCTATGTTGGTTCTTTTTACTCGGACGAGGATAGAACTATTTTTTGTTTGTTTTCATTACAAGACAACAACAAAATGAAAGTCCTTAAAAAAAAAAAAAAGGGTTGTCTCTTTTGAAAACAACAAATGCATTTCCTCCAGTTCAGCAGGAGCAACTTTCTCCTGGAACTAACAAACCTGTACTGTATCTTTTCTCATCACGCCTCAGTGTTTTACTCTCAGCAGGACGCTTTGCACTTGCAGTCAACACATCATCTATCATTGACTGTCATCTTGAAGCGTTGGAGCTTTTCTAATCTCCTCTGCCAGCCCAGCAAGTCTCTGGCAGAGGACAAAAGTTAACAAAAGAGAAATACAAATGAATTATTGAGTGATGCGGGGGGGGACAAACGAGAGCTTTATGTGCTGCTCAAGTGCCCATTTAACCTTAAGTAATTATTTGGCTTCCGCTTTTAATGGGAGGCGTGAGCAAGTGAGATAAATCACCTCTCACTTGGGAGATACTGAAGGATTTGGGAGTGAGAGACAAGTTGACAGAGTGAGTGCTGGTGAGGCTTCTGAGACAATTGAACTCGCACATGATTAAACAGACACACAGATCTAAAGTATATTACACAAGGACACATGCACAAACAAATGCTTCTGTTTCTGTGTAACTGGACCGGACTCTCTCTCTCTCTCTCTATCTCTAACTGGTCGCACTGGAATTAAACGTGATGCTTAGTTCAGCATGGTCAGTGATGTGTAACAATGTGAATTAAGTAAATGATTCATTGTGTTGCTCACATGTCCTGACCGCCAATCGGGACAGCAAATCGATGTATATGTGTGTGCAGCTCGTTGAACCTATTGTTAAAACCGCAATGTGTGATGCATTAAAAAGGGCACACACACACACACACACACACACACACACACACACACTCTCATGCATACACACACACACACACAGAGGCAGATACACTTGTTTTGAGTGAATTTGATTCATGCTCAAGTTGTTGCTTCCAATTGCAGTTACTGTTGCTGCGAGCGGTGAAGAAGAATCAGTTTCTGGTAAATAGAGTAGCGTTAGCCTTTGGCTGAGGTTGCTAATGAGGTGGACTGTGGTTCGGGTCCCGACCCAGATGCTGTCCTATTCAGACTTGGACGCATAACCTATAAATTATTGAGAATTATTACATTTAGATGAAGTGTTTCTGTTTTAACCAAGCACAGCTTTTCTAGCCTTTAGGTCACTGATCAGGTGATGCTACTCAGCCAATCGTTGTGGCTCAAGTCAGCGAGTAATATACACACGGTGAGACGCGACACCGTCGGAGAAATAAGTTGGGAGAGCATGTGACAGCTTGCAGTCGAAGGCTACAACATTTCAGTTGCCACAAAACAGCAACAATTCTTTTTCCATATGTGGTCAAGTATGAAAAGACCCAAAAGGAACACCGTCAGCGGACTAGTTGATTACCTCAAGTGAGTTATTAAACAACATTTGTATAGGAATTATTCTGACTCAAGCTTTTTGATCACTATAAAAGACAGCGTTGATGTAGGATCTGTATTCTGTATTGGTATTGGTAAGGAAAAAATGCGATTGGAACATCTCTAGTTCAAACATTAAATATGAAGTGTAAAAGTGTACTGCTACTACTTATATAATACTTAATTTGGTCATTTATTTTTGCAGTAGCACCTAAGGATAGCTAAACATAAACAACATGCCTGGATATTACATGATATTTAGTTTGGGTATTCATAATCCAAAGTGCATGAATTGATTTCAATGACTCTGCTGCCTTTCCTTTATCACCGCGTTCATAACAAACATGTCATTACAATGACTTATGCTGATATCCGCAGATCCAAATTAGCAGTTTTGCACGTGGCTTTCGTGTCTCTACACTTGCAAAATTTGTTTTATATGGTGCTTTTTACAGTGGGTGCAGTAGGTCCTCTTGCAGTGAGGACAGCTGACAGGAAGTTGAGAGTACAAGGACAAAAAAAAAAAAAAAAAAAAAAAAAAAAAAAAGAACAAACGTGTTTTCACCCGGGGCCACTAACAGGGACTTTAGATTTTTAGTCTTTTTAAAGGACACATGCCTCCTGATTAATTATACACGACCTTGGTGTATCCGAACATGTTCATGTGCTTGTAAATGCCCGTGTGAGTGTGCCTGCATGCACATGTACTTGGCTGGCATTGCATCCTCCCATTAAATCAGATGTGCTGGCATCAAAGTCAGGACACAGTCGGCAGAGTGGGAGGAAGATGGCAGGAAAGGGAAATGAAATGGCGTTTCAGCTGAAAGTACAGATGTGGCAATATTGGCTGTGTAATGAAAATGTGTTGTTTCATCCTGAGGGGCACGAATGCTATTCTACACAAAGGGCTGATATATGTTTGGGGAAAGGAATGACAATAAAGGCTCAGTAAAGCATGGTAATGTTGCCCCACAAATCCTGCTCCTCCTGAATTATTGTTTTCCTTCTCAATTTTTTTTTTTTTTTTTTTGTTCCTCTTCTTTTGCCAGGCTCAACTTTTTTTGCCAAATGGTCATGGTTTTTTCTCTCCAGCTCTCTGCATTGGCAAACGTGCTGCGATGCCACACAGCTTCCATTTAAAGGAATGGATTTTTCTTTCATCTGATGAGATCACGTCCACACTAGGCCTGCTAACTGGCGTCTTTTTCTCTTTGGTCTTCAGACAGATATTTTTGGGGACTGTGAAGCTGTAATGTTGTATATGTGCAGCAGTAAGGTCAGGAATGAACTTTTATGCTGAAGCTTTCTGACTGATTTGAGTGCTCAAACTGGGTTGGTGATTTGATTAACATCTGCAGGTATCATTTGCGGCCTGCGATCAAATCACTGTTTTATGCCCGCTCAGGTGTATGGCAGCGAACACAGAAATGTATGTAAATGAGGACAACAGATCAGTTTATCTATATATTTGTTTTATTCTGCGTCCACCCGGCACCAGGTTACTTCTCTGAACTGCTCATCCCCCCTATTCCGGATCTGCTGACCAATAGCTGCTCTGTAATGGCGGTGGCTCCTACAGGACCTTGTGCCGGCATATTGATTGCGGTGGTAGATGATGATGATGGTGGTGGTGGTGATGATGATGATGATGATGATGATGATGGCGACGGCGGCGGGAGAAGGCTGATGGGGATGAGGTGGCTTGCCTCAGGCAGTAGTAATCAGAGATGTCCTCCAAGCCCCCTGCTTCACTCTCCTTTGATCAAGGGACTCAGATGGATCTTAACAGTATTGATGTGTGTGTGTGTGTGTGTGTGTGTGTGTGTATGTGTGCGCGTGTGTGTGTGTGCGTGCATGCGTGTCGGGCTGCGATATAAAGACCGAATCACAGAGTTGTACACACCAGTAGCCCAAGGCAAGAAGCGCACTTTGAAGGATGTAGCTCATACAGGCTCCCTGCTCTAACGGCTGACTGACAGCAGACAGAGGAGCACACAGCAGCCGTGTTACGGCATGAGAGGAGACTGGGAGTCCGTCCGCCGCCCTTTTTATCCCCTACACAACTTCTGTCCTTCTCTTCTGTCTAGACTGGTCTCATTTTTACATCGTCTGTGACATTTGAGATCATTTACAGAAGGATTTTCTCAGTATATTGCTGTGAATTTAGCAGACAGAAACAAAAAGGAGAAAATCACCGCAGTGATCTGTTTGAGCTCTCAATTTTTAATGTTTCCATAAAATCCTCTTGTGGAGGCTGATGAGATCAGCTGTAAAAAAAAATAAATAAAAAAAAGTGAAGAAGCTACAACTTATATGGAAGCTGTTTTGGTATTCAGTGAACACTGTGCACCCACATATAGTAAAACTGTTATTTCTTTCACTTTTAACACAGAAATAAAGACTTTAAAGCATAATGGTTTTGTTCCCAGCAGCGTTTCATGTCACTGTAATCAGTAACCAGTAACACACAGCTGTCGGATTTTCAGTAAGGGCATTAGATTCCTTGCCCTGCTGAAAATGGGGATACTCCCTTCTATGTAAAATTTGTGTTTTCACCTCCTTTTATACACATAAATGTCATCGCTTGACTGTTTGGCTGGTGTGCATACCGACTGTAACGCTGCTAGCTAGCTAACAATATATGCAGCGACTCTGTGTGTCTGTACATCTGTGACAGCACAGACTCGATATTCACCCCAAAACTCACCAGGAACTTTTTTCTCTTCAGAAAAAGACTGTGCAGGGTGAAACAGGGACAAACACTCGCCTCTGCTTGATATTCCAGTTGTAGTATCTTGTGTTAAACACAAGAAATTTCTGCACAAAAGCATCAACGCCTCTTGTGTGACATACTTTTTCTCGCCGCCTCTAAAATTCACTATGCATTCAGTCTGAACATGACTTCCTCATTAAAGTTATGAATAAAATAATGTGATTACATAATGTTTGGAGGGATAAGGATTATTTTACTGAGTAACTTCATGAACTTTGCTTGTGCCACATATATTCATAGATAGACTTCATACATACAGTATGAACATAAGTAGAAAGACAGATGAGAGAGGAATCACCCGGAGCTACAGTCACAGTTCTGTGAGGATGTAAAGGAAAAAGAAATTAAACCATCACTGAAAGACTGAAAGGGTTAAACTATGATTTTTAAGGAGGATGACCCTGGTACAAAGTCGACTTTTAAGGCTAGGGAGCCATTTCACCTTCAACTTCATTCTCAAGTAGGCGAGACATGAGAACAACCCTAGAGCGTGTGAGGATTAAAAACATCTTATTTCTTTTTTTATTTTATTTTATTTTTTTTACATCTCTTGTATAAAAGTCTGCCTCTTGATAAATAAGTATTGCCGCTCGGGCAGGAGGTTATTTAATTATTATTCAAAAAATATTTTGCAGTTATTCTTGGTTGGCTTGGTCTGAGTTTGCTTGAGGGGCCTTTTAAACAACTGGCTAACAAGACTTTGTCGAGTCCTGCTTTTCACTGTAGATAATTAACCATGTTGACAAGGTTTAAGCTTAGGGCTGCATCACAAATTTTAATATGTATTTTTTTTTTTAAATAATTATTCTCAGGTAGCTCATTATTCCCACTAGATGTTCTCAAACACTGTATTTTCTTATCCTGGAGGAGTGATACCCAGGCTTGTTTTACAGGATGCCTTGAGAGCTGAGTTAAATTACAGAGGGAGGGTGAAACTGAGAGAAGTGGCTGAGCTGCTCTGCCCTCGCCACTTTCCCTTTGACCTATTCCATCCTCCGTATCACTGCCTCTTTCACACTTTCTCCCAACTCAATCCCTGCTTCTCCTCCATCTCATCAAGTAAAGGGAGAAGAGGCCGCCTCCACCAGAGAAATGCCATTTCCTCTGTGGATGTTGCCACTGCTCTAAGCCTTTCTTTCTCACACCATTTCACTCACAAGTGTTTTTCTTCTTTATTTTCTTTTTTCCTCCCCTCTTTCTCTCATCTCCCGGGAGGAAGACGAGGGGAGGAGAACATCCAGCGGGCGAGCCAGCGGGTAGGAAAGCTGGAGACGTACTTCTCAACTTGGAGCTCATTTTCTTGTTTTATCTTCATGTCCTTGGCTGTTTGACCTGACAGCCTCCCTGCCATGTGTTTATACTCTCCTCTGCCCTTTTCCTCCCCCCCCTCCCCCTTTTCTATTTCCATCTCAATCTAGTGTCTCTTGAGATGCAGGAATAATGAGCGGGATCAGCAGGCAGATTTTGTGACTCGTGGGTTTGTGTGAGCGTGCCGCAGTTCATTCAGTCACATCCACCATCACAAATGCTTTTTTTTTTTTTTTTCTTTTTTTAAACAGTAAATCCCAGGTGGAGCCTCGCTCATCATCAATGACTGACAGAAAACCATTAACCCTCTGCTCTCCCTCTCTCTCTGCTGCCTTTCTTTCTCTACATGAACACACTGAAAAGTCGTGGCGGAAATTACAGTCAAGCCCCCCCCTCTTTTGTGGCAATTAGTCATAAAATGTGACACACGGCACATGTGCTCCGCCGCGAGTCGCCGGCATCCTTCTAGCATCATCACTCCAGTGAAATTGAGCAAGGAGAAAGGGACTGCATTAGCAGCATGACTGAGATGGGAAAAGTAAATGCGCCTGTGGGAAGTTGATTGATCAAGCGGATAGTGTAATATCCTTTGTGATTGTGATTACTTGTGTGTGTGTCTGTGTGTGTGTGTGTTTGTGTGAGAGTGAGTGAGAGAGAGTCCTGTGAAGAGGGCCAGCTGTTTCCAGCATTATAAGTTTGAAGGATATTGGGGTCACAGAGTTTCTGCCTGAGAAGAGACAGCTTTTCATTATACAGCAAGTGGGAGGTCAGGCCAGGTCGTCTCACCTCCTACTCACACAGACACACTCTCACACTCAGAGTGTGATGGTCAATGGTCGGCAGAATTCCCCAGAGAGCTTTCATCCCCTCGTTAAGTCAGCTTAATCAACAGGCGATCAACGAGCGCTGCATTGTAATATGAACAAATGGTGATCTGTGATTTAAAACACCATGGGGCTTTGATTACTGATTAACGCTTGGCGAGCTTGTTTCTGTTTACTGTAATAGGATCTGCCCACACGTTCTTTGCCATTTCATAGTTGAGGGAGTGACAATTACCTTGGATGAAACAATTTTCTGATGGAAGGACCGCTTCTTGTTTTTCCCTTTTAATGACATTGACAAACAAACAGCGGGGCCGACACAAAAACAGAAGACACATGCATGAAAAAGTTCAGCAAACTGTAAATGACAGGAAAGGGGGGGGTCGGGGGTCGCGGGTGAATCATCTCCAGCTACTGTCTTCACCCTCTTTGATGATTTCTCGCTTAAAAATACATAAATAAATAAAAAAAAAAAGAGAAGGGAAGACAGAGTGAAACCTGCACCCAGGAGTCATACGGGGACACATGTATTTGCTGTGCAGGTGCAATATACCACTAATTCATTATCATTAGCTGGAGTTAATCGCCTGTGCAAACACTTTACTCTCCGAATTGATTTTTCTAAACAGCCAAGAAAAGAGAGAGACAATCAAGATTGGTGTTACTTGTCTAGCTTCTGAGTACTGATTACTGTGAGCAGTGGTGTGGCCTGTCTGTCACAGCGGCTTATGATAAAGTTTACTTTGATTTACATGTAATCAAATCCCGTCTTTACTATATACCCACCTAAAAGTTCCTGAAATCATTCCTCAGCCTCTACGCATCAAACGGACGCTTTCTCAAGTGTGACATTTTGCTCAATTTCATTCAGATATGTGGATGATGCGTCACACACCCTGTTGCCTTATTCATGCCGGTCACATGTAACTGTCGGTTGTCATCCTGAAAGCAGGCACATTTAAACAAAGGAAATGGGGAAATGTGATCGCTGAGACTTTTTAAAATTTTAATACGTAACATCACATGTATGGCTTTCCACATATTTATTCAAGTGCAGAAAATTCACCCGAGTGTGTTTGTGCGCTCGCTTCATGCATAATATACACATCACGACTCCAAATAAGAGGCTTTCACAGTGTAACATTTTGGAAGCAGCAGCCATAATGTTTGACAGTTAAGTTTATTTAATATGCATGTCTTAGCTGTGTTAGTGATTGTCTTATTGAAACCAGCTCTGTGCAAATGTTTGTCATATGATGTGACTTTGTGTACTACCTTGGCACACACTCGTCTGCCCGTGTCTGTGTGTGTGTGTGTGTGTGGTAGAAGAGCTAAGTCGGGCACTGTGATTGCGATCCACCATGTTGTTGTTGAGCAGAGGAGACAGGTCTGAGCCTGCGGTGTCGAGGGCTAGATGGATGTCAGCAGCGTGGGTTAAAATGTGTTTCTGCCTGCTGTCCTTGGGTGATTTCCACAGCGCGCTGAGCAGAGCACACAGTCCTGGCCAGGGGGCACCATTACTGCCGCCGTGCGCAGGAGAGTAGTGGCGAATGTACCTGGATATGATCCACAGCGGGGCTGCAGAAACAACATGACCTCCGCTCTCTCTTCGTCGTGTTTCCCGCCGAATTTGGTCTTGAAATCTTAAAACGTGTGCATGATCAGTGCTCAGTTGTCTATTTAGAGACTCCATAATCCACATACAGCATTATCTGTATGTTAGCGGTCGCATAGGTGCTTTTCCTCTGCTGTGGAAGTTGTGAAAGACGGTTTTAAGCTTAGTGAACAAAGCATCACACATGGCGGCCCGCTACGTTTCCTCATTCCACATTCAGGGAACGAAAAGCCCTGAAGGCACTGGATGCAGTAATTGATGCATATCATTGGACACTCTAAATATGATGTTCCTTTTGGCCGAGTACAGATGGAGCATTTTAAGCATCACACTTGACACCTGTTTTTCATTACTGCAGAACTCATTCCAATTGCACCACATTTCTCGCATTCCAGCTCAGTCTTCTGAAAACTGAGGTATTTGGACTAATGATTATTCTAACGTTTCTGTATTTGTACTATTAGTAATACTAATGTACTAGGAGCACAAAAGTCTGGTGTTTCAGTGTTTCTCCAAAAATGATTATTTCCCTCAGATTCAACTTTAAGCACCCGCAATTACTACAGTGAAATCAGAGTGGAATTTTGTCTACGTGATCACGCAAGCGTCCCCTCCCCGTGTTTACCCACAAGTGCTTGGTGAAATGCCAATAATTAACCTGTTAATAGCAGTATCATTTTTCCTGTCATTATCATTTAGGCAAAATGTCACAGCAACTACAGCTGGTGATAGAAAAGACTCTAAAGCAGCAGACTCTCAGTGACTGTGAAATTGAAACTGCATAGTAAGAAAGTGGAGGGAAGTATAGGAATGAAACGACATGGTTTGCAGGCCTGGGACGTGGTATTTGGGAAAAAAAAAGAAGAAGAAAAGAGGGTCACTGATGCAGTTAATCATATAGGGTCTGAGTTCTGCATGCTGGAAGAAATAAAGGAACAGTGGGCTGACTTTTTATTGGGAAGGCAAGAAGCACATTATTGCACATAGAAGCAGTGTGTTCAGAATGAGACTCAGATACATATAAAAGAGACACACATTTATGTGCCTATCATTGTCATGTGTGCGATGTATGATACAGTAGCTTAGGCACTGGTATGTTTTAAAGTGCTGGTGCAATCATGGCACACTCCTCTGTGATATGGTGTCAGCGGGAGCGGAGGGGCAGCATCCGAAGGGTGTTAAGAGTGCTGATGGCTTTGGGGAAGAAGCTGTTGCTCTGTCTGGCGGACTTTGCATGGATTCTCTGGAGGCTCCCTCCGGAGGGCAAAAGTGCAAAGAGGTGGTGGTAGGGGTGGGAGGGGTCGGTCATTATGTTTGTGCAACTGTTTGTGTATATTTCAGTAATGGTGGGGAGAGACGCACCTGAGTTTTACCACTGGATTATGGCTCCCACCCTTAGAGACACGCTGCTGCGTGAACTGTAAGAAGAGAGACACCAATGAAAATGCAGGTGGATATATCTTAACTTTATTTAAAATAACAATATACTCAGAACAAGTTATGTAACAACAGACCTTAAATGTCTGTCTCCAGTTTTGTCTTAACACAAACTCAGTTATGTTGTTGTTTTTACCGGGTCTGGCAAGTCATAAAATGTTCATACTGGATACGTCATAGTGAGCAAACATGTTCCGCTTTTCTCCACAGAAGAAAAAAAACCCCACTTGTTTGACTTGTCTGTCTCTTCACCGATAACTATCATGGCAAAAACGCCACTGTCTCCGATGTCAGAGAGACAATGAGCATGATGTCAATGAGATGTGTCAGTTGACACCTGTAGCTGGATGTGTTACAGTGACAGAGCAAGTTGTCAAGGTATAGCAGTCTGTACGTGCCCATTCAGGGAGCAAATAAAGTAAAATTGCTGCTTCTCTGAAGAGTTGGCATGTGTTAAGTGCTGGAAAATTGCACAGTGACGTTTCCTGTTGATATGATGTGCTTCACCCTGCTTCACACTCTGTGTTGGCCTTAACATTGTTAAAGAGAAAGCACATACACACACACACACACACACTAAGCCCTCTCAAAGATCTTCAATAAGCAAGAGATTGCCTGTCAGAAAAATCAGCGTCATCTTTTGCAAGGACTTTTGTTCAAGGCACTGATGTAGCCATTACATGCTGTTTGTGACAACCATTATGGACAATTCTATACAGAGGCAACTCAAGTTATTGCTCATATATGAAGACAGTAGAAGGAGCTGGTTTATGTATCTGTCTTTATTGTTGTGAAACAGAAAGCTATAATTGCCTCTTGCATTAAGAAACAATTTAACACTTAAAATAAAAAAAAAATGGCGGCGTCAGTGTTCTTTGTGACTGAAGCATCAGTCAAGCACACACAATAAGAACAGCAATCCTACTTGAAAATCTAATTTTATTGTGTTTGTGTGTGATAATACAGTTTAATAATAGTAGTACAAAAACACTTGACAAAGATTACCAAGTCAACTCTACTTCCTGTGGAGTATCAGGCCTTCTATGTTGTACCAGTGGGTCTGCAGCACAGTGCTCGTTGCATTTGTGAGCTGGGTAGGAAACATCAAGGCAGGGGCTGCAGGAAAGACATCCTGGTATTCTAATAATCCTGGTGAAATAACGGATAGCTGTCTTGTTGAGCCTGGACACCCTGGAGGCGGAAACAGATGGGGAGGGTCGGGACTAAAGTGAACTCCATCTTGGACAACACGGCCCTACTGTTTGTGCTGTGAGGAGGTAGGAGGTAGGAGAAGACACCCCTGAAGTGTTAAACCTTGTGCTTTAGGCCCTTTCTTTGTGTCAGCCATCACATTGCTCAATGCTTAATGCTGACATGGCCCTGGATTCAGACAGGAATTCTTCCTTCAACAATTTCATCACGGGTTACACTTAATACATTACACTATAAACATTTTGTACACATACTACTTTATGATTTCCATTAGTACAATGATTACATTGTGTATATGTGCAGTATAAGGCATTCTGTAGAGTTTTTAAGGTTCCTCTCCAGACATGTCTTGTAAAAATGTATAAATACTCTGCTTTGATTTATATTTTGTTTAACATGGTTTTCACACATTAAAAAGTGAAAAAAATCCAAACCTGAGGCTGTTAGAGGAAACATCAGAGAGACTCGGCCACATGTTTGAGCCTCAGTCAGACCCAGACTCAGATGAGGAGTGTGTTGTGCACCAAAATCGGTAAATAGCGAACGTATCGGAAGGGTTAGCATAGCTAGCATCTTTTATTTGTTTATGTTGTTTGTTAGATTGTAGCTGGCAGTGACTGACATGGTGTTAGTGGTTGTGCTAATGCAAACTCTCGCTCTCTGTATGAATCCCTGGCTGTCTGAATTAGCTTTTATGCGACTGTCATTGGTTCACTGCAGTTCCAAGGTGGAAATGTGCAGTCATGGTGCTGACTGCTTATTTTGCTTATGATGTGTCTTGTATTATATAAGGAACATCATATGGACATGTAAGCAAGGTTAAAAACTTGATTTTTCATTTCTTTAATATACAACACTGAACATGTATTTTATTCAAGTTTCACATACTAACTGCATTTATTGGTATATCTATACATGATGGCATATCTATACTTTTTAATATAGCATGTATGTTGTTTATTTTATTATTAATTTCCACTAGCATGAGGCACAGCTATTATAGACTTTGTTGGTGTTCAAGTGCTGTTTTCATATTTTCTTTCGTTGTTTATATATTCTTTTTGTCATTTTTCATGCTGAATTCAAATACTTTTGCAACAGTATCTATCAACATTCCCAGTGGGAATGCTTGTATGATCTTATCCTTATCTGAGAGAGAGGTTTTTGGAGAGACAGCATTGTGCCTGAAAATGTTGTCAGGACCTAAACAATGCCTTGCGAGATCCCAAAGGTGACTTATGGTGAGAAGAGCGCTGCTAAGCTTCGTTGTGACACAGGCTTGTTTGGTTGGGATCTGATATAAACTTGCTCTGAACTGGATCTCAGATACCTGGCTATGTTTATGGTACTAAGTTAAAATTACATCTACTGATGTAAATGTTTCCATGTGGTCTGAAGGGGTTAGAGTTGAGCATTTTCTGCCTCTGTTGTTCAGAGGAAGTAATCAGGCTTCATTACACGTATCTCCACTGATGCGCTTTTAGCTGCTTGCCTCTCTTTGGCATCATTTTCAAAGTGAAATTCTGGACTTAAAGGAAAATTCCACCCTGAAATACCATTGCTTCATTTCTGTAGTTGCCTGGTGATGAAGTGTCATATTTTACCATTATATACCTGCTATCAAGTTAGTTTTCATACAGAACCGAAACCTGTACTGGAGTATGAATACCATCAGACTGATAGATCTTTTAGAATAATTATAAAAGATACTTTTTTCTTCAAAGAAAAAAAAATGTTTGCGTGTAAACTACATAAATTTGATGTGTTTTCTGATATTCTGACACCATTAGTTATCATAGTGCTTGTGTAGCAATTGTGGCCAGTGAACAAGGTTGCAGCACCAAATTATTGGTTCCCTTGCTCATCTTCCTGGTATTAGAAGCACCAGTAGAGTTTGCATTTCTACCCAGCACAGAGATACATAGTGCAGCCTTACTCTCTGTCAGTCCCCATAATGACAGAATTATCCAGGAATTGGTTCCAAAAAGGGCAGAGAGTGAACAGTTTATGTTTGTGGTGTTTGTGAAGTACCAAACTATACATTGTCCCCTCCCAAAGTCCCAGATCTTCTTCACTTGGTCACCATTACAACTGTGAGTGTACTGTATATGTAGGTATGGTTGTGGACAGAGTGGTTTACACTGCTGTGATAGCCAATGAGACTTGGGACTTAAATCGTTTAAGGCGATGGCCCGGTATGATTAACCAAAAAAAAAAAAATGTTTTCCTGCTTTACTAAAATATTTTCTGCAATTTTTAGATTACACGTTTTCGCTTAGTTTAACTTTCTAAAATCTAATGTACACAGCTTTAAGCCAATTAAAAGTTGATGCAATCTTTTTCACTTCTTCCTGCCACTGCAGTTAAGTAGGTCCATGTCACCAAAGCCAAAGTAAGTGCAAAGTACTTGATATACAGTGTTGTAATGGCTTTCAAACGCTAAATGGGAGGTTTTTGAAATCTGAGACATGTTATTTATTTATTTAGATTTTATTTTGCTTGTCAAGTGGACTAGCTCTAGAAATGTTTCAAGGTCAGATGTAAGTCGTGGACTATACTCATCACCAGCACTTGATGAAAGGATGATATTTCAAGATAGGCAAGGCAAGGTAGGACACATTTATTTATATAGCACCTTATCATACACAGGTTATTAAAAGTGCTTTACAGGCAAAAGATAAGAAAAAATAAATATAATTACAGACAGGTTTAATAAAATACAGGCAGATATTCAGCCTAGTTTGATAGTCACCGTTATAGTGCAACAGTCAAATGTAACTGGGGTTCTTTCAGATTCATAATTGCAGATACTGACAATATCTCCCCTTCCTTCTAAATATGAACTGAACCTTTTCCTTTGCTGATGTGGGGGTTTGCTTGACTGTCTGACTTTATTTTAACCATGCTGTGACTTTCCCAGATCGTAGGATTTAAAGGTGCCCTTTGTAGTTTAGCAGAGTATAAACAAAAGGTTGCAAAACCAAATTTTTCATATTTTAAAGTGTTTACAGCTTACATCCATGCGTACTTGCTTGCAGTCTTCTTTTTCATGACCTTTGCAATCACGCTCTTCATTGCACAATTACTGCTGTCAACAGTTGATCAGTGAAGTAGCTTGAAACTAGTGACATGAGTATGTATCACATTGCCAACACGAGCATCACATGTGCAAAATGGGGATCTTCTCCTAAAACTTTTTCTCTGTATAGCAACTAGAGTTCAAAAACTTCACAGGGCAACTAACTCAGTAGGAACTATTGGAGTGATGGCCAAAACTAGAACAAATAATGAGTCAGACTTAACTCAGTTATCCAATGTAATAGTTTTTGGAGGTTGTGTTTTTACAATATTCATATTCCCATAGATACACTGAAAGAGGTAGTAGTGTTCATTGTAATCATTCCTCCTCTTCAAACTGAATGTGAAGTGATCTCTTCCTAACTCAACTACACTGTAAAAGATGGGAGTGGGACTGTTGATTTTGTCTCCCAACTCTTACACTGGAGTTGTGGGAGGAAGGGATCACTTCATGGCCAGTATGGAGAGAGAGAGGAATGATTACAGTGATCGATAACTCTTTAAATGTACATATGATCCTTTTGAGTGTATATATAAAAGAAAAATCCTACCTCCAATAGCCGATCAGCCACCATCTATTCAAACATTACTGAACAGTGTTCTGAAATATAAGAGTAGATGTTGCTATTCAAAGCACTAACTTCTGAGTTTTGAATTTCATCCTCAAACGAATGAATGAACGTATATTTACCGATTGTACGCCGATGAAAGTTCAGAAGTGTACACTGTTGTAGAGATGTACAAATTGTTTATTAATGCTCCTGTTGTCTCCAGAAAGTATAGTTTTATCCCTCTCAACAGTGATGTATGAGCTGTGTACCATGTGTGTGTGCGTGTTTGTGTGTGTTTGTGTTTGCGTGTTTGTTTATGCATGAGTGAGTCATGGTGACGGGGTTGCTCGTGAGGCAGGCGCTCTGGCACTATGACAGAATGAGGTCGCCCCGCTGCAGAATGACATGCTCACCATGTACGCCTCTCTTTCACACACACACACACACACACACACACACACACACACACACACACACACACACACATACACTCACCATGTCCCTGAATAAGTCAGCTTGGATAATGTTGATGCCTTTGGCTGTGAAACACTGCCCCACTCTCAAACACACACATAAGCACATAAGAGAGAGTGTGTATAGGTACACAAAACAGTGATAAGGTTATGCATGATTCCTAGCTGAGTCACAGTAAAGAAAGTCCTTGTGGGTATTTTGGCCTCTTTACAACTGTTACCAAATTATATGCAACGTCAGAAGAGTTTTATTCAAACTAATATGCATACTGTTCGTTGGAATAAAAGACAGGACAGAGGTTGCCAGGGAGGTCCCATTTCCCGCAACATTTGGTGGGTCTGTAGCTTGTGTTGCATCATGGGAATGATCGAACAGGTGGGATGAGCCTTTTCGGACTGCTAGGCTGACACTACACGTGTATCATCTAACGCGGTAACAATCTACAGGTGCAGGTGGCGGCAGTGGTGCTGGTGGTGTGTCATTTCTTGAACAGCTACAACACATTGTCAACTGAAAAGCACAAGGGAGGCTGGATATGTGGAAAATAACAGCTACAGCCTCTGCTGAAAATAAAGCTTTTTCCCAGCTACAGCAGCATGTGGCTGGAATTGTTTTCACCTTTCACCACCTGTGTCTGTGTGTGTGTGTGTGTGTGTGTGTGTGTGTGTATGATCATGGCAAATTGTGATCTGGAGACACCTCCTGCAGTTGGAGCTACCACAGAGTCAGTTTTGAGCAGGTGTTAATATGTCTGTCTGTCTCTGGACAGATTTTGTCATCACCACTGTGCAAGATACAGTCCCAAAACTTTACAGGGGGGGGGGGTAGTTGAGATTAAAATGAAGGCTGAGTTCAAAGATGGGTGCGGTCCAGCCCTTGAGTACTGAGCAGGCATGCCATAATGTAGTAGTAACTGCTTAGTCCACATGGGTCGGAACGTTTGGACTGCGGCTGGTGTCACCCCATCGCAAAACGGTCTCTAGTATTTACTGAGCATCAGGCTCACAGCAAGAAACGGAACTTAAGAGCACAAAATTTCACAGGATCTCCTCAAGGTGTTGGTGTGCTGGCAGTCATTTGGCATTAGTTGTTTCAGCTGAAGCCAGCTCATTTCCATTTTTGGACTACTTTTTGCAGATAAGGTATAGAAAAACAAAAAATGAATGCAGCTGTTTTGTTAGTATATCGTGTTCACCATAAAGCTATATTAAATGCTATATTAACAAGCTTATAGCTTTTGTCAGTCTGTGTTCCTGTCTGTTCTTGTGCACTTTTGAAACATCATCAATCACAGCCTGGTACTGTCCTAATTCAGAGTCTGCTTTCAGCCAACCATGGTCCAAATAAGAAAAGTTACAATAACACATTTTCTGGAGAACGCTTTGGAGCTGACTTTACTTTATTTCCCAATATGCATTTTATAACATCCAGAAGCGGTGGTGGTGGTGGTGACTGTATCACAGAGTTATGGTTTGAGATTTCTTTTTTTTTTTTTGACTGTTACTGGCTAGAAATGAGAAACCTGCTTCTGTCTACTTCTGTCTGAAATCAAGGACGCATCACCAAGACTTTCGACTGTAAACCTGCAGCTGTTATTACTGTGAACTGCATGTGTGCCGTGCGAGAATACAAAGTTTGACAGATTTGAACTGTTACCTAGCTGTTCCTAGCTGTTCTGCATGCTCCTGTTCTCTGGATTTGACTCCAGTGGCTCAACTTCTCCTCGAAAGGATGCAACTTCAAACTTGATGGACTCTGTCTGGAATGTATGTGGAAGCAAACATCAAAGGCTAGCTGTTGGTTTGTAAGTTGCTTGTATTTTACCAGACTAATATAGTTGAGCTTTTAAGGGATGATACAGTACATTGTATGTCTATTCTAAGAGAAATGCCAGCGTCTTTATAGTTGAGAGATCTTGATTCCAGTTTATTGGAGTGTTTGCCAAGACACTCACTGCTGGCTAGCAGCTGATAGAGGTAAAAGACTTTAGTGGCATCATAACCTGATTGCTCTCTAAAAGTCTCATAAAAGGCTCTTGAAATTCTTGCTGTATAACGTAGAAGACCTAGTTTTATAAAATCATAGTGTACTTTCAATATTGGAAGATTGTTCCAAGTTTAACAGTGACTGTTGAAGCTTTGTTTGGACTTCCTTGCCCTTACAGTGTGCCTTGGTGTTTTTTTTTTATTGTGCTGTACTGCTCTTTGGGCCTGTATAGTACTGTTATCAAAGGGCCTCTGAGATTGAGCCAAGTTCTGCTGAATAAAACATTTAGCAGCTGATCCCCAGCATATACTGAGGCAAAAATGAAAAAGAAAGCAGAACTTTCCTCTCATACTTTTTTGTATCTTCTATTTTCATTAATGTCTGTGTGTATTTGTGTGTATATGTGTGTGGCAAAGTTTGAAGTTCCCTTCAGGTCACTCTATCTCTCTTATTGGCCTGTGTAGCCCCACAGCTCTGCAGAGTGGAGTTGTGCCCTGATTATTTTTACTTGTAGCATCTCTGCACTTCTGCACACTGTCAGAGTAATGCATAGACCTTATCTACGTCGGATACCTCTCTGCATATGAACTTGGCCTTGGGCAAACTACAAAAGGATATCACTATAGATTAGGGCGGGGAGGGAAAGAGGGATGGCAAGAAGAGGAGGAGGGGAAGGGGGGGGAAAGAAGAAAGGGGAAGGGATTAGGTCACCTGAACAGTTGATAAGGCCAAAAAACGGCAGAGAAATTTTCCCTTATAATTTAATAACATTATTCTTTGCCCTTGTCTCTTGGGTTTTGCATTTCATTACAAAGATAGGATAAAGTATTGAATAGTAATACATTGAACAGAAATGGGATGAATTTTAATGAAATGAATGAGGATATTCTTTAGAACTTTTAGATGCTAATAAAAAGGGCATAGAGGCTGATGATGCCCTGACAGAGCAGCCGGAATATTTAACATGACTTTTTTTTTTTTTTTTTTTTTTTTTTTTTGGGGGGGAAGATAGCCGCCACTTCTTGAGTGTTTACATTAAGCTCGTCGAAGACCGTGCTGCTCTGTGGTTCTTACATCCCACTTTGGTCACATTTTTCAGTTGTCCTTCACACTCACATCTGATGGAAGAGATATGGATCTAGTTAAAGCAGAACAGCTGTCTGCACAGGCCGTGTAACAGCTTGTACTTTAACGTTACCGCGACCTGAAGCATCCTCTTAGGATCCTGGTCCCGGCACGCACAGTGACTGTGTATTGGGTTCTGCGCTACTGAAATGCAGGTGACCTACACAGCTGCACTGTGCCTGAATGCATCCTGTCTAGACACTTATGGAAGACAGAAGCTGATACTGATGTGCTGCTTTCACTCTGCGGCCTTTGCTGACACTGTGATACAAAACTTAAAACCTAAGGATAATTCTGGTTTATAACAACCAGAGACTATTGGTACTACTATTTCTATCGGTTAAGGAGAACAACACGCTCCCTGAAGTAATCTGGATAAAAACAACAACGGTGCTGAAACAAAGTCCAATTGGGCGTGAAACGAGCGGTCAGACAATGAGACAGGTTGTAAACAACTAAATAGTCCGACAGATTTTCTGGACTACTTTATTTGGAGGTAAACCCTGAGTGCACTCATCCGAAATTTTGCTAATCATCTAATCACAGAATCGAGGGCTTGATCGTCTGACAATCTTTTTTAATGAGGCAGCCATATTCCTGGTGATGAACTTGACATGGTGAGAAATAGTGTTAGGGTGAAAATCGAAGAGTTTTAATCAATTGGAATTATCCTGTTAAACATACAGTATGTGTGGGGGTAGGGTAGGGGGAACCCTCCACTCCACTCCAAAATTCAGTTCTTCTTTTATAGGGCCTTGGATATTTTCAAAGCAGACACCATGTAATTAAATTGTAGATTTGTTTGATTCTCTGCATCTGCTGTAGTCATTAGATTGGCTCCTTAACTCAGTTCTTGCCTCCAAAACATTGGCGTCCAATAAGAAATGCCAGCAACACACGACTGGTTTAAAAAAAAAAAAAAAAGAAAAGAGAATGGATCCTCACACACTTTCTCAAACTTTCACTGAAGCTTGATACTCATACTTGTATGATGTCCACATTCTTGCACAGCATCAAAGCACCATTCAGGTGCAGTGTCCTGCCAATGCACACAGCACATCCATCCACATGTACACAGCATCCTCTTTCTCTCTCTCTCTTTCTAATTCTCTCTCTCTTCTCTCCCTGCAACACACACACTGTGTCACACGGGCACACACAGACACACTCCTCATACTGCCAGCCCTAATCACGGTCCTGTGTGCCAACTGCTGCCCTAGGATATGGCCGCTACACTCCTCAGATATTTTAGATAATTGAACAAATTATGTACGCCGTGTTGTCATGTTCTGGGGTAAGTGTGGCTCCTAGCAATAAGTACTTGCCCTTATGTCTATTATTAATTGTGAAAGTTGTTGTTTTTCGGTTCTGTTTTGCTGTGCAGGCATCATTAGTCACCAGGCAGACTTGCCGTAGGCTATGCTTGCTACCAGTCAGCCAACCAGCCACAGGGGGAAAAAAAAAAAATGGCAGTAAGAGGGAATTTGGGTGATGGTCCATGTGCATGAGTGTGAACATAAGTAAGTGTGTGTGTGTGTGTGTTCAATGTGTTACAAGGCAGTTGCAATAGTTGATGTCAAAGGGGTTGCTGAAGATAATTGTTATTCTCTGTTTTAAATTACTTTCAGTGTATTATCACTTTTGTCACCATAGAAATGAAAATGAAAACGTCAAAGTTCAACCAAAGTTCAGTCTTGTTTGGGATTCAACCACTTAATGGGGAAATTTAAAAAATTGAATTAAAGTAAAAGTCATAAGCTCCAATAACTTATTTCCCCGCTAGCATTCATCCTGATACATAATCAGCAATCTGAAGCATTTAAATACACCTTTAAGACACCAAAGAATCGAGCCTTGATGTACACAACAACATAATGCAGCAGGGAGCATTTACATTGTAATTCTACTAATATTATAAATTTGTGAGAGCTTCTGGGGAAATCCTCAGAGGATAATTCATTCAACTCAAAGTAATCCTCCTGTCAAACAGAGGTGAGTTCGATCCTACTTTGTATATGACCTACATAAGGTGTTGAGCAGTGTTGTAATGGGTGTTACGATTTAAATATAATCCTTACAGAGAGATGTAAATGACTCCCTCTGATGTGCCGGCTTTCTGACACTCCTTTAGGACCTTTGTGTCCTTTTTTTTCTTCTATGTAGAGCTTTCCATAACCCTGACTTCTACATTTAAATTACATCATCATATGCTGCTGTACGCCACTTCAGTGCATTTGTAGGGTGTGTATAATATTTTTCTTTTAACTTTACTACCTTTTTAGGAACTGTCCTCATGGGCTACTGCTTGTCTAGATGGCTTTATTTAATGGAAACATGGCACGCTTCATTCATTCAAACAAGACTCTACAGCCATGCTAGCTGCTCTGTGAGACTTTCTTGGATTAATAGATAGAACGTATCACTTAGTTCGGTTTCTTAGCCTGCTTGTTTTTTCGTGGTTGTAAACAGGAAAGTGAACGGACAGAAAGAGAGAGAGAGATCTGCGAACCATAAACAGCTGTTTCTTTGTGCTGGTTTTAAGTGAATATTGCGAATGCTCCGATTTATAAAATGAAAATAAGTGATACTATGTTTGTGATGACAACTGTTTAGTTTTAACATAGTCATCCTACTGTCATCACTCAGGGTGTCTGGGAAAGAGCGCTTTCTCTGCTCATTGGGTATCCTTCTAATTGATGACTATTTTTTAGCTTCAGCTGGGCGAGCACCGCTTGCCCTGCTTGCCCTGCTTGCCCTGACGGCACGCCGCTGGGTTAGAGCTACTTTGACAGAACATTCAAACATTTTGTTGTTCACATGAAGCATCTGCTGCTGTGAACAATGCCTCACAAAAAAAAAAAAAAAAAAGAGATATTCATCAGGCCACAGTCTGACAAGCTGTCTATAATACTCCTCATCGAAGTGGGTGCCCAGTTAAGATAATTACAAAGTCAGACACATTCTCACTCCAACTCACATACGGATGCTTGGTGGACCCTCGGTGTCACTTTTTAACGCAGAATGCTCAATGAGGTAAAAAGAAGCCCAGAGAAACAGCTAAAGGCTTAAAGCAACCATTGGAGCTGGCTGACATCTCTGTTCACGGGTCTACCACGAGTTCACTGCTATATAATATGCAAGAAAGCAAAAAAAAAAAAAACGAAGAAACCAAACAAAACGGACGTTGCGGTTAATGTAAGCGCTCGGCCATCAGATGCCCATTTTGTTAGACTTAGTATCGACTTCTGAATTTACTGATCTACTGAAGCCTGCATACATTTTGCATTTGCTCTCAACATTTTCTTAACAGAAGCTGTAGGGATCAAAGTAACTGGATTTTGAATGTTTAACACAGTGCATCAGTTTGTATTGATGAATCCTCACAGGCCTGTAAAGATCTAAAAGTTTTGGTCTGACATTATAGGCGGTAATTCAAAAGAGTAGCTGCTGTAGCAATGCTGTACAATGACTTTAACACTGTACAAAATACTAAAACATAAAATAGTAATGGGTGCCATTAGGTATGGCCAGTGGATAAGAAACGTTTATTGAACTTTAAAAATTCATAAGGAACCACAGGGGCACCTCATAGGGACTGCATTATTTAAGATGTCTCAGTAGCTGAGCAGAGGTCCACTAAGTCGAGAACAAATGTGATAGGTATCCCCTCACCATAAGTCTGTGTTTAAAGTAGAAAACATTTAATTTAGTTACATTGAGTGCTGTGAAAGGATATGGAAGATTGAGGGTTGTATTTAAGAGGTATATTGTTTTTTGATGGATCCCAGGTGCTTGGAACTTGTAGTTTCTTGCCCATATTCTGTCCCATTTCTTGTCCCAGGACTAAAGTAGCAAAAATCCCTTCAAGCTACATTGATAAATGCCTTTCACTTGATATGAATAAGCTTTAAATACAAATACAGATAAACAAAAAAGACCGTACTGGGTACATTGAGTCATCAGTGGGAGTAACCACATCACCCACTGACCTCTCAGTGGATGTTTTGGAGTTTGGGTTTACCAGTTGCTGCCAACTTTTCTCTTTTCTTGTACTTTTCTGCCAACGTTTCTGTTCCTGGAGCCAGGGAATCCAAATTTGAGCACACACTGCATTCTGTATTAAACAGAGGTAGGGAGGGCAAGTAGCCACCACCACCACAGCCATGCCTAACACATCCATCATTCAAGACAAACTAGTCCCCAAACATACTTGTACATGTCAGTTAGTCTTAATGTAGCTTTAATAAACTACCAATCTTCAAAATTAAAATTAAATATTAAAAAATATTAGAACCAAACCAAATGAAACCAAATACCAATTTGTGGTTGTTCTAAATTTCACAAGCACATATGGCTTTGTCTCAAGGCATGTACTGTAGCTGTCCTTCCATGCCTTGGGGACAAATAAAGTAGTCCTTCAGGATGCTGTGTAGCTCCTTGGCTTAAAAACACAAGGTGCCTTGCCCAGTTTCTCTGGCATAGGTTTTCACACCCAGCCCCTTTAGCTTGAAATTGATTACCGAAATAGTTTTTAATAGCTTAAAGGCGAATTCAGCAGTGAATCATATGGCAGAAACCCACTGCTGCATTTTCCAAGGGTTTAAACTTCAGAGCAGCTCTGGCCAGATCCCAAAAAGTTATGTCACAGCAGGTATTTACGTCAGCTGTCAAAGGCAAAAAATATCAGCTCTGACATCTCTGACTGGGGGTTCGTTCAGAAGTGCAGCTGCTTGAAACTTTCAACCCATGGAGAATAATGCAGAAGCTGTTTTCAATTTTGTTTTGATTTACCCTTTAAAAGAAAAATCATGGCTACACTGGCAGAAATGCAAACATCTATGAACAAGCCTTGAAGATTGAGTAAGCAGAACAACTCTTGATACACCATTTTTCAATCTGCTTGTTCACTACTTCACCGGGCACAATCACCACACCGCAGGTGCAGATACCACAAGCAACAAGAAAAGCTTTCAGACAGTGCAAACAGTTTCTCCCTGGGCATGGTGTTAAATGCTGCAGACCTTGAAACCTTAAAAGGGTTCATGTAAAAACCCAACTGGGCATTGTGCCAAAGCTTTCAATCACCACTTAAGACTCGCTCTGTGGATGCCATTGGATTCCAATATTGATGGAATATATGATGGATTCCAATATTCAATTTCAAGCTTTGCTGTTTTGATGGCTAGCGTCCAGAAAGAACTTTTTCTCATGCAAACAACAGCCGCCCCTGTTAGTCACAGTCAGAGGAAACGGCAGGTGTGATCACTGTCCACATCCACAATTCACAGGAAGAGGGCATGGGCTGTACATTTCTATAACATAACTATAAAGCCAGTATAAAAATATCAGTAGTCTGCACAGGGATAGTGTTTTCTCCTTTCACACCACAGCAATAAGTCACCAACATGAAACAAACACACCATAGGAAGTGATCTACATAAAAATTAAACCTCGAGCTGACTTTCATCTCTCTATAACTCTGTCCTCTGTCACAACATCAATGATATATAAGAAGCTACACAGTAAGCATATGAGCTGGAATTCAATGAGAGATAATGAATTTTTTCTCTGCGCATGCTCACTTCATACAAATCTCTCTCTCCCTTTTCTTTTCTATTTGGTGAAGACAGAGCGAGGGATCCCTTAGGAAAATCACATGAGGCCGAAGGGCTGATTGTGCTATTCAATAGAAGCGTTATTATAATCAGTCCATGGCTGGCAATGCAGACAAATTACTGATACAACGTCTCAAAGAGAAGGGGAGAGCCAAATAAAGGAAACCCAAGGAGATGCTATCAAAGCCTATCACAAATCCTGCCACCACTATTGAGAACTTTTAATTTGTTCAAACTGTCATGGCTGACTAAATTTCAAAACCTTTGTTTGTCATCAGAAGAAGTGCAATGCATTTGGATTCCCTGTGATACCCAATACAGAACATAGATGTGGGAAGTGATTTTCTTTTTTTTTTTTTTTTTTTCGCAGTCTAATATTGACTCAATGGTGTATCATAGCAGTTAGTTTGGGTGATGTATACAGAGCTCGACTCACTCTGTGTGTGAATGGCATGGGGAAGAAGCGAGGGGAGAAATTGGACTGTCTGGCAGTATTATAGCAGCTATCAGACCTTGCTGCTGCAGCAGTGCTCATAATCAGAGCTGGGGAGGAAAATTGACTGCTGAATAGATTTGGAGTTTTGCCTCTAGTAAAAATACCCTGTCAAAACTGAATAGGATCCTAGCTGGAGGCTTGTGGCATTGCATTCTTTTTCTTGTGGAAATGATTCACTCATAATGGGGTGGCTGACCTTTGACATTGCAGGGATGTGTCATTCATTTACGCTAATGGCCTCGTCCCGAGTCAGAATCTGTGCTCATAAACACAGAGAGTGCGCCAGACAGAGACGAGACAGAGTGAATCCATTACCTCATTTGACATTAACCACTGTAAGGGGATATTGCTATTAATTCAAATTTGTTTTAACAACTGGAAATGGGGCTCTGCGTCACGGTGAGAATGAGGAACGAGCCCGCCCCGACACCATGAAATCACAGTGGTAGCAGCCCTAAGGGTCCTCGGTTAATTAAATCACCAATGTGCATGCCAAAGAGTAGTAACCACATATGTTTATGCTAATGCACGCAACATATAGCAATGGGAGGTCTGATTTTTACTAATAAATCCTGACACC
The DNA here is from genome assembly GCF_002260705.1 of Seriola dumerili. Classification (NCBI taxonomy): domain Eukaryota; kingdom Metazoa; phylum Chordata; class Actinopteri; order Carangiformes; family Carangidae; genus Seriola; species Seriola dumerili. The sequence goes on along the minus strand of NW_019174365.1, from coordinate 2,174,905 downwards.
AGCTTGAAGGGCTGACAGGAGTTCAGTGCTTGGACCACAGCTTCCCGTGCTAAGTCAAGTAAATCTGACTCAAAGAGCACTTGTGGCTTGGTTCAAATCAAATCCGAGGTTTTCTTACACTGCAACATGTTAAGTGGGGGGAACCAGTTTGTTCCAAATAGCACTGTCACTCGTCCTCAAACACCTGACTAAGCCAGTTAAAGGGCCTGTCTTTAGATATTGAATCTGGCAGGATTTAAAAAAAAAAAATGTATGTCAAAATTAGAATGTTGCTGAGGGGCCCTAATTTCCCTGGATGACACTGTTGGTTTTCTACCTTGGTGGGCAGTGCTGTTTAGACAAGGAAGACAACCTGCCACGGGACATCGTGGGTAATAACGCATTGGCATTGCACCAACTCAAAGTAGATCTGACAGCAAGGGCACAGAGAGCCATTACTGCTTGTCTACAGGATTTATGGGATATTTAGGAAAATGTGATGGGTGCTTATTGCTGCAAAATTATGTCTGTCAGAGAAACAGGCCAGAACAAGAAAAAGAAATGTTACATGCTGATGAAAAATATAATATGAACAACCAAAACTGTTCCACTGATTAAAAAAAAAAGGAACATATTTACCATTGAAAAGCACCTGTTCTTTTAAACTCAACATATCAGTAAGGAATAGGGAATTGTATAACAAACAAACCATTATTATGGTTGTAGACAATTCTCCACACTCTGCTATTACAAAGTGTTGATTGTCCTATTGGATCACAGATGTCCTGGTTGCCAATTCTAATCAAGCTTGTTAAAAACAAAGCCAGCACACTGGAAGTGACATGATTCATACCGCATTTGTATTTTCACTCATCTAAATCAGCAGCTCAATCAAGCCCGGTAGTGTCAGACTACTAATAACTTTAATGAAGGGTGATTAAAATAAACAACACACAACTTTTTGAAACAACTTTGCCATCTTTTCTGTAATGGGAACATCAGCTGAATTGTTTCTTGCCACTGGAGAGGCTGAATATGTATTGAAAGTTGTGGGTTTCATTTACAGTCACCACAAGTGCCATTCCATTGTCTATTTGCCTCAAAATTACCCAATATGTGTCCAGAAAGGCCCCGAATACAATACAAAGAATGTGGTGCTGGTAAGCTCTACAGGCTGTTTCACAAATGTTACTGCTGAAAATGTGGGCGAATCCAGTCTGCCCACTTAAAGGATGTGGTTGGCAATGTTATATATTTTTGTTAATGCCAAAAATTTAATGAAAAGACCAAAATCAGCAGCTCATTTCTTCATCTGTTTTTATTTTGTGACTTCCGTTCCCCACCTATGTTTCTTTGCCCCAAGCCCTTTTCTTCCAACGGAGGATGTAAATCTTTAAAAACTGGTCAATATATACTTGCATGTAAAAAAACAAAAAAACAAAAAAAAAATATTTGGGAACTGTTCTTTTCAGCCAACATTGCTCAAATAGGAGTAAATAATGCATTTAATGGGGACTACTTTTAGTGGCGGCTAATTTGTGCTCTACTGAGTTTTTACGGCCTCAGGACTGTGCATGTGGAATCCACTCAAAATAAACCACAGTGTCCATGTTCGCAGTAATGAAGAAATATGTCATCCAGTGCAACACTGTGGCTCACTGGTGCGTTTTTAAATAGTTTTTGGACAACAACGGAGCTCGATAGCATAGATATATAAGGTATTCAGACTTTGGCCACACAAACAATACTTTTTAATGAGATCAAGTCATTGTTGATTTGTTGACAATAAGAACCAATTAAAAATACACTCATTTTGTCAGAAGCAATATCCCAAATGTTGACCTCATTTTATCTTTTATATGTTTTTTTTTTTTTTTGTGCTGATTTTATATCTTGGTGAGCAAAAGACTTCACTCCACCTTACATAGAGAAAGTTGTATTCTATTCCCCAAGCCTGTGCTTTGCAGTCTCCAAATGCGTCCTTTATGCTCTTGCCATTTTCCGTCCTCCTCACTTCTGTGCTTCTATTTCTGTCCATATTTCAGCCTCATCGGATGATTTCCAGAGTCAGAGCTCAAGTATATATGAAGACATTATGATACAGGCAGAGGCGGTATTGGCTATATGTTCTCCCTGGATATTGTGCAATCTTGACACAGCTTCGTGCACTCAACGTTTACGTCCACGCGCCAGTGCTTCTTCAATTCGTTAATCACTGGTCCTTAGCGGGGCTGCTGAATGCCATTACTGGCTCCTCTGAGCCACTGACAGACACATGCTGGGGACCAGGAATGACACGGGCCCCAAAAAATCTCATTAACACCAAGTCAAATATCTGAAAGTGAAATGGGATGTCCAGTCTCGCACCATCCTCATTACATACCCCGCTGTGTCACCGCACCGCCAAGTGTGCAAACGGTTTGAAGAAAAATGGTCGTCCATTCTTCTTCTGCTTGTCAGTCCCATTATTAAAGTTCAAGGGAGTTTTACCTCCTGTGAAGAGCTAACTCACACTCAACTTTGAGAGAGTTTCAGGAGTATTTTGGTCTTTGAATGAAATGTAAAACCCATTCTATCTCTTTGATGGATTATATTTCAACCTCCTTAACTTCAACAAGTAAATAATTTATTCCATTAACCTGATACAGGAGAATGTGTTCACAAGCTAGTGGTTTACTACTGTTAAAATACAAAAAGTCATCATTTTGCAAATGCAAGCCAGTGTTGTTGGTAATTCTAGTTCAGGGATGGGGTCAGTGCAGGTGTTGCATTCAGCATTGATTGCTATTTAATTCACAATCAGAGCACTCAGCAGTGTGTTGACCTGTCTTTGTGCTTCAAACAATGCCAAGAAAGTTTGATTTTCTTACAAGTAAAACTTTTTGAGCCACTTGAAGAAATGAATATTTTACCACTTAAATAACTGCTTTTGATTATTGACATTTATCAAAAATGGAAAGCAAGAAAATATTAAAAAGTGAATCCTGGCAGTGTAGTCATAGGAAACATATTAGCAAAGTGCTCACATATGGCAGCAACCCTGTGGAGTTAAAGGAGCTATTTGTACGTTTTGCTATTGCTATATAGCCAACGTTAGCATTAACAGCTGTTTACTGACCAGTCAACTCAAGCCCATTCACTATAGCCTCCAATCTGCAGTTTTGCTGTTATTTCACCGACATGTATGAACCAGCGCCAGAGCATATTATATATAGTTTGTCTAATCCATACAGAAAAAGAAATGTAAATCCAACAAGTTGTGTTTTGACTGGGAGTTGTGTACTGGAACTAAGCTCGTCGTCTCTTGACTCTAGCTTGATATTTAGCATAGAGACATTAAAATGTAATACAATGTTTCCCCCAAAATGTTAACTGCTTCTTCAAGAAGATATCTGTATCAATTCCAGCATGTGATACATGTTGTGTTTAATGTATGATGCCTAAAAGATTTCAAGCTAGAAACAGCTAAGCTAAGCCAGGAACACCAAGCAGAGTCAAACGTCTATTTTAGTGTGGAATATTATTTTTGTCTCAGAAAACATTATTGTCTGAGCTAAAACATGAGGAAGGTAAATAAAAGGAGTAGGAGGGAAAGCAAGCGCCTTGAAGAGTGTTAGGGAAAATGTGTGAGGTGAGAACAAACAGATTAAAAAGAAGAGGTCGGATTGAAATGTGAGAAAGGGATGAGTGTCATTGACATAAGATGAGAGGAACAAGAAAGTAAATATTGTGGTGGATCTTGAGAGACAGAGGTAGATATAAGTAGTTTATACTGACATGAGTATGGATGGCTGTGGAAGATGTACTGGGAAAACAAATTGCACAGAGGCAACCCTGGAGTATAACAAATAGCAGCTCCATATTGTCGTGTGTCTCCTGGTCATTGGCTCATCAGTTAAAGTCCAACCAAGAGCAGAGCACATGATTAAACCGGGACAAATGACCATAAGATTGGAATAAAGTGGAAAAAGAAAATGTGCATGGTGACATTTCTAAAGCAGCCTAATGTAGGTACAGTACAAACGCTTTAAGGACATCATCTTACAGTTTTAATGAATAACAATAGGAGTCGATGGTATGTGCGTATTGCTCATTCTGTCTTGGTCAAATGGATGCAAACAGTCCACTGTAACACCAGCACACATGTAACGTGAAAGTGTGCTTACATCTCAATCTAAATGAGAGCTAATCATTATGTGAATGCAAAAGGTTCTTAATTACTATGTGTGCTCATTAGCCGACCAGATCTCTCACAGTCCATGCGGTCTCACACACATAAAGTGTCCAGGTGTGGCTTTGATAAAGTATTCCTTAGGAAAGAAAATGCTAATGAGCGTGTTAATCAGACCTATTTAAAGTAAATCATGGCTTAATTAATCTTGAGTAGCTCTGATCAAAAGAGAATGTGGGTGGGTTTTGCCTGTTGAAGGGTGCTTTGGTACATAATGTGGTGATGGAGCAAACCAAAGACGGTAAATGATTACAGTATTTGAGAAGATGATGACAGAAAAATAGAGAAGTGTTGATGAAATATGATAGTCATCAAAGAGATTTCCTCAATGTTCTCTGTGCAGTCCACTGGGATTTTTATGCATTTGTTATATTTGCTAACTGTAAAGACAATCTGACAGCTTTTTGTAAACATGCTGTTGGATATGAACACACAGTGCCTGTATCATCTAAAGAAAGCAGTTGTAATGTAACACATTATTGAATTATTTAACTTTAAAATAGTTCAAAAATGTTTGTCACGGATTAGGAAAAGGTCATGCTTTGGGTTAAAATAAGTACTTCATTAAGATTAGAGGACCTTTGTTGTCATGGTTATAATAATAAACAAACAGTCAAGGTTGTGGAATTGTCAGTGATAAAAGAAATCGGTTTCGCACAGGTAACAAGCGACAGTCTCCTCGGTGAAAGTCCCGTCCTTTGTCCACCCATCCATCCACAGACTTTGGCGTTTCATCACCTGACTTCATTGGTTGATAATAAATCTCAATAATACAGGCTGGACTCAAACATACATGCTTATGTTCTTTCTCGGCCACTGTGTTCCATTGTTTCCTNGTTCTGTTGTAATAACTACGGCCGCTGGAGGTCTCCCAACAATAAATCTCAATAATACAGGCTGGACTCAAACATACAAGCTTATGTTCTTTCTCGGCCACTGTGTTCCATTGTTTCCTCCAATGAATGTCATCTGGCTTTGACATCCCTGCATACAAGGTCATTACAGATTGTCTGTGGTTCCGTAATGGCGGAACAAGCTACCAAATGAGATGAGTCTTCAAGAATGTTTTGAAGGCTCAAATCCTCACTTCACCTCACCTCCTCTCCTAATTCCTCTAATACCCTAACGTCTCTAACTAGGACTTACTGTGCACTTATTTTTCTTTACATGATCTCCTTGCACTTACTGAACAGAGGTAGTACTTACACCAGGGTGTCCTACTGCACTCAAGCTTTACTCTTTTCCTCACTTATAAGTCGCTCTGAATAAAAGCGTCTGCCAAATGAGTGAATGTAAATGTAACTGTCGGTCGTAACAAGCTGCCTGCACAGTTGACCTGTAGAGGACAGTCTTTCAAACTCCACGCACCCAGATGATAACACAGGCCATGTGTCAAAAAATCTGAAGTCTTAAACAACCCGATTACATCAATGGGTTTATCAGCCTGCATAAAAGGTCCTTTCATAGCCACAGATGACATTTTAAAGCTTGTTTCGCAGACTGAGTAGTACTCCTTGTGCCAAGTACAACAGATATTCATGCCTAAAATGAGTGGTTTGCATCTTGAAGTTTAGTCTTACTATGGGAAATCATTACATACCCATGGTTAAAAGTAGTAGTATCTTGTAAATTTAGCACGCAGTGAAACACATCAGGCGTTATCATTGGGTATCTCTGTGTTCTTCACCTGCTATTGAACTGTTTACTGTACATTTTCAGTCAAACTTGGGAGTGAAATGTACAAAATAGTAACTGCATCGTCCTCTTTGTCTGTCAACAAACGGCAGCTGCTGATAACTGCACCGAAATGGCTTTGAATTGACTTATTTATCCCTCTTTTTTTTTTTCTTTGAATGTCGCTGGTGATCACATAAAAATGCAATAAAAGTGGTTTAAAAGACCTGCCTGTTTCTGAATAGTCAGTGTGTTACTTTGGAGCAATTTTGCTAAGTGTTATCTGACATGGCAACAAGACAGCAGTTTGCCAAAGACTTCTTTTATCCTCGCATTCATTTTAACGTCACATGCGATCTCCATTTCTTTCTTCCCCTTATGTGCTCCCGTATGTCCATCAACATTCGCGGTACATGTGTAGAGGAGTGGATGTTTGAACTGCATCTTTATTCATTAGGGAACAAGTTGACCTCTCTTTGAATAGTGCTGCATTTGCATGTGAAAGGGAGGTTTTTAGAGTTCAAGTGAAGATAAGGAGCGAATGAGAAATGCTCTCTTTCCCTCCCACCATTGTGCCTTGAGGCGTCTGATCTTATTGCTCTTTTTATTTTGGCCTGTAGTAGTTTTTTTTTTTTTTTTCTCTTCTAACTTACACACACACATGCACAAAGACAACGCACACGCGGAACACATTTCCCTCCATTTGACCTCTCGTGAACAAACACATACACACACACACACACACACACACACGCAAACTCAATCCTATCCCGCTTCATCTCCAGCTAAGCTCTTGAACTCTCTAATAAGCACTTAGGAGTTGGACAGAGATTTAAACTGTGCTGTGCAGTGGCTGTACAGTAGCAAGGGAATAATGGTGGATGGGAATGAGAGGAGGAGAAAGGCAGGAGGACAGAGGAGAAAAAAAAATCCTTGCAAGAAAGCCAGAGTGCCCTGGCAAGGGATCAGGGCCAAATTCACTGCTCACATCATCCATCCTGGGTTGGTGCTTGTCATCCGAGCTCTACATCAGGTTGCAGAGAAAAGCCTGGAAGAAGGAAGAACTGAGTGGAAATGTGTGTGTTTGTTTTAATGTGTCTATACTGCAGATTTCTTGTACCTATGTAGAGCTGCAACTAATGAATATTTCTTCACTGATTAATCTGTTAATTGAGATTGGTTAGTAAAGTATCAAAAAGTTTTTAAAAACTTGCTTTTCACAAGTCCTGAGTGCCAAATGTTTATCTTCAAATTGCTTATCCAGGGTATAAATTTACATCATTGTCATACAAAACAGAGAGATGCAGCAAATCCTCACATTTCAGACTCTCAGAAAATCTGCAAATGTGTGGCTTTTTTTGTCAGAAGAATTACTAGGAAAATTAACTGATTATCAAAATCACTTCTGATTAATTTTCTATCATTCAACTAATTGTTTCAACACTGAAATACGCACCACAGTTGGTACATGCCCTAGTGTACTAATTATGTAAACACTGTATGAGTCCAGGGCAGTGCAGTAGCTGTTGTGTTTGTTTAGCACTGTCGCTTTACAGCGAGAATTTCCAGAGATTAAATCCACCACATGGCTGGGGCCTTCCTGTATGGAGTCTTCATGTTCTCCATGGTTTTTATTTTCCCTTCTGCTGCTTCGTTTTATTTCTGCAGCCCAAAGGCAAACAGGTTAGGTGAAGTGTTTGTGACTTTCCAAAACTGACAGACTGCTGTGCTCATTTTCCACTGCAATTGTCCAGGTTTGCGGATGTGAGAATGTTAAATGGGGTTAAGGTCTCTTTCAAGCTATCGAGCTGTAGAAACTGAGTGCAACGCCATGAATGCCTCTGAGGAGAGGCTGTCCAAAAGTGTACACATGAAACGAGGCAGCATGATGTTGCCCTGATGAATCAGTGATGCTCGGATTTTTCCCCCCATATTCGAGTGTGGCTGTTCGGAACAGGTAACATTTTCACCTTCTAGATGTAGTCAAAGAACATGTTGTACACCCTAGTTGGTTTCAAGCTTAAGGAACCTTAAAAGAATACTCCATACCACTCTCCTATCTGTTTCCAGTGATAAATATGCAGATTGAAACTTTCAGAATTTGCCAGCATCATGGTCATCATCATCGTCAACATCATGCACCTCTTCTCTGTCTATTTTTTCTCATTACTTTACTGTTATAAGTTTTACGAAGAAGCTCTTAGAGCTGACCTCCAACCCCGCGGAGCAGCACAAATTAACTGGCCCTCAGTATTTTATCTGTGAGAATCAATTAGGTTTTCTGTTTTTTAAGAGCCATGCACTCTCAACCCAATTACAGCATTTTACTCATGGGGAGCTTATTGCATCATGATTGTACCATGATCTAAAATTTAAAGTGCCACAAGCTGAGGAATTTGCTCTGCTTAAAATTTATGATGCCGCATCAACAGCCTCTGTAACTCATTCAAACTCCACTCTCATTACTCAGGAGCCATCAAATCTTCCGGTATGCTCTTGCAGCAATCTGTCATTGTTATTCATAAAATGTGTAACTATGAATCGTAGGGTGTTAAGTGAGTGACAGTTTAATTTTCACTGTCTGCATTGCCCCCCCACCCCCACCCCTACCCCCCCTCAAATTCTCTCAAATGTTAGCAAGTGCACCATCACCTGCGAGGGCGTTGTTGTTGCTGACATTTTCATTCATATCAATATATCAGCTTCCTGGACTTAGGTTAGACTACTCTAAATTTATGTTTTCAAATTGCCTGTTTTCTGTTGTCTTTCTGACTTTCTCTTCTATTTGTTCTCTGTTCCCTAATTAATTATCTGTAGTCTATTTTTATTTCTTGTCTCGTTTATGTCAATACATGTGATCTTATGGGGAAAAAGGAGTTGTAATCTGGCAGTCAACTTCTCTTGCATTGGCTGGCAGTCTCAGTCATCAACAGTCAAGTTTATTTTTTTGTCAGCGTTGTAATCCATTTGGTCCAGTTACTTCTTTTTCTGCAGTTTCTTGTTTTTCCTCCAACTCATCTGCCAAAGTCCTGCTGTAGCAATGCCAGGGAGGTCAAACGACAGATGATTTTATGCTGTTATGATGGAATGCGACACAGCATGATAAAATACAGCTTGACGTGATGTCAGCATCCTGATTTTTATTAGAGTTGAATATCTTAACCTTGACTGTAATTGCAGAGAGGAACCTGAGAAAGATTGGAGATGGAAAGAGATGGAAAACAAACAGGTGGCTGCCTCTTTCCACTGTCTCCACATCAATCTCCCAGTGTCCTGCCCCAATTAGACTGTGTTTATTACCCACACCTGCTAAAATACCGCTGCTGTTATTCTCAAATCATCTTGTTTGTGCAAGCAGTCATTTGGTGTTAAAACACTTAAGTTTTGATTGCTCATGCCGTTATGAAATGAAAGCTGTTTGAGGGATTTTGGAAAATCGTTGTTGGTTACTCTGAAAGAATGCTGGAGGTGATCGAAAGTTAGGCAATGAAAACACACATACACACACACATGCACACATAGATATATATATATATGTGTGTGTGTGTGTGTGTGTGTGTGTGTATAATCAGTATGATATATTTCGACATAAATTGCTACAGTTAATTTAGTCAATTTTTTGTTTGATGTACTCCCGCAGCTCTGTCCGATGAACTCAAGTACCTCCTTATCAACACCACCTGTATTTAAGTGAATATTGGTGCCATCATTTTTCATGGATTTGAACTGTGTTATATTTAGGTTATTTGGTCAAACGTGCAGTAGCACTGTTACCACTTGTGTGGCAGAGGCTGGACATTTCTGCCATTCATTCATTATTTTTAAGCATTGATTAATGTGTTGTAGCTATCCTTTTTAACCATTTATAGATTATATTTATATGGATATATATTTTGAATCAATTTTTTATACATTCAGTATCATTGGAGAGATGCTGCAATCTTTCGAAGTACCCCCTGGCAGCTGCAAAAGTACCCCCTCTGGGGTATAAGCGCTCCTGGTTGGACATCACTGGTCTATAGTGTCATCAGCACTCTCTGTTACTGTTCTCTCTGCTAGTTCTCAGTAATGTTCTTGATATCTGAGCTGCATTCAAAAGCTGCTTCAGGAGCAAGGATAAATAGTTGGCTGAGTTGAACTATCAGCCTTTTGATCCAGCGCAGCTTGAATAATATACTGTGTATACCCTGCATAAACATCATCTTAAAACAGCACTGCCTTGCCTCCCTAAGATGAATCGAGCTGGGAAAGTCAGACACTGGGTCTCTGCTGTGACTTTGGGAAATCATGCTCATTTGTCACGTAATTAGAACCTTGTTAGAAGGTGTTATTTGTGTGCATGCATGTGTTTGAAGTTGTTGCCTGCATGATTCTTGAGCAACAACACTGTCCTCCCACCTTTTTACACACCATGGAGGTGCCATGGTGACATATTCATTTACACACCAAAATAATGGACATAGCAACCAGGAATAATGCAATACATTTATATCTCAATGGACATGCATTATACATCATCCAGTAAAGTGTCAAAAAAAGACAAAGCTGTCCACCGCAAATTGTTGGCTGAAAGATGTGTGCATAAATATACGCTCCTCTTTGAATGAGATGTCGTTGATTCGTCTCTTTCTTTATGCCAAGATGAAATTGTGGTGATGGCCACCTCTTCACCCAGAAGAAAGTACAATTCTAGATACAACAATTAAATCCAAATGGCTCTCATACATAGCAGCAAAGATGACAAGGTTGGATGTATTTTCCCAGCCATATGTATGGATAAATATAAATCTATCCCACATCACTTTCATTTGCCCCTTGTCCTTTCCACCTCTCCCTTCCCAACCTCCTTTTGGAATGAACCACAGAGGACAGGGGACAGCGGTGAAACAACGGCCTTTAACTGGAGCTTGTCAGTCTTTGCACTTGATGTCAGAAGTCCTGAGAGAGGCAGCCACAACCGCAGAAAACATTCATCATGACTCAGGCTTGTTTCTAAACCCCAAGTTGTGCTTTGCATTCCTGTAGTGAAGGAGTCAATGGAGCAGCTATCTGCAATCCATCTCTTCTTCCCCTCGCCTCCACTTGTGTGGGGAATAAAGTGTTTTGTCATGGTGTGTTATGCAATAGATCTAATTTTGTAGGACTTTAAAGTGGACTGCAGTAGGTCAAGCTTGCACATGTAGCTAGCTGCTGTTTTTTTTGTCACCCAGGAGCAAATAGGGGTTTGCTCTCATGTCCAACTCTGATGCCAGAGGCTGCTGTTCCATTACCATCATTTCCTTAACCTTAACCCAGTCGCTGTTAGCCATGCTAGCAACTTGGCTCTAGGGATATCTGTATGTTGGTCTGTTGCTCAGACTGTTAGTCTGCCCACCACTTTGGCCCCAGACGTAAAAATCTCAACAACTGTTGAATGGTTTGCTATGAACTTGGTTAAAGACATTTATGGTCTCATGGAGAGAGAAGCCTCCTGACTGTGGTCCTTTCCTGACTTTGTTGGAGTTTCTAGTAAAGAGTCTCACCAACCAGCTGCAATGCTGTGAAATCTGGTGCAAATATCCATGGTGCCCAGATGATAAATCCTACTGACTTTCGTAATGCCCTGTTTTTTCCCTCTAGCATCACCATATGGTTGATGCTTGTGGTTTTAATGCTTTTGTGTTTTTCCTAAAAAAAATAGTCATTATTAAAAGTTTCACCAAGTGCTGCACATGTTCATAATCAGCATAACCTCAGCTATTTAGAAATGTCACTCATTAAAGACTTCTGTACAGTATGATAGGGGTTAATAGCTCATTAAAAAATGGACCTTGAATTTTTCCTTATTTTACAGATAAATGGACTGTCAACCATAATAAAGAAGGAAAATTTCAACAGAAAGTTGTACTTTTTTGTTTGAGTTGTGCTAGAGGTGATTTGATGTGATCTGTTTTCAGTCACTACAATAAACTCAGACCAGTTTCTTTTCACTTTGACCTCAGAATAAAACAGTACAGCTCCCATTTAATTTGGGTATACGGCCAAGGCAGGCCAAGCCTCTGAATAAGACAGTATGATTGGCTGTTACAGCACCCACCGGAGACAATAGGAATCTCAAATTGAGTGATGTGACCCAAGACGTCTCTTGCAAAGAATGCGGATGAGACTTGATCAATAAACACACAGACAGAGAGCAGCAATGCGCCAGAAAAACGGTAGGATTACTGCGAACATTTTCAAAATTTGAATGTCATTGTATCGATCAAAGTCAGTGACTCACCGGTAACAGATTAATGACGCTCTAAAGACAACATGAAATTTGGAAGCGTATACGCTCCCATTGGCATAAGGGGGTAGATTCAGAAGACACTGATCAGAAAACACACATATGCATTATATTTTCATGATCATATTCTTTTTATAAAGCCTTGACACAGAGAAAAAACTTCATGCCAATCGGGATTTCAAATCGGAGAATGCTTATCGAGTCGATTTCAAAGGCAATGAGAAAGGAGCCTAGTCATTTCGACTGATGGACTTGTCGGGCAGATTTCCATGGTAACATATGCGGCACAGCAATGAAATGTCTCCACTTTTGAACCAGCCATGCTAAAAACAAATGCGAACCCGAAGCAAAGTTTTCTTCATCATTTCTTTCATACATTCATCAGAAGCAGCACAGACATAACAAAAAACGTTTTCAATACTCTGAACATTTCATATCCACTTCAAATGAGACTCACTAAATGTTCGCCTCTTTCATCTCAGAGGAGGCCAAAGCAAAGTAAGCATATTATAATGAATCTTTTCTGATTCATTTTGTACTAATAAAAGCATCCAAGAAGACACTGTGCAATTTTAAGAGGCCAGCCAGCAAATCTTCAATTGTAATCAGTCTGTTTTCCCTTACATGCTGCATGTGGCCCTGAAACTCCTAACAAAAAGCTGGCTGAAAACATAATCACATATACAGATGCTATGAAGAAAAATCATTCACTGTAATTATGTAATTATGTATTATTTTTAAACAGCACCACAATGACGAATGATGGGAAAGCAAAAGAGGCCTTTGAAGGTGGACAGTATAATTCACTGTTTAAGATTTTAGGTTTAAAAGTGAAGGGAGGCTTTGCAATTGACAAATAAATATTTACTTCACCATCAGATTCAAAATCCTCATACCACTGTCCTAGTCCTGCACCTTGTGTTTTTGGGTTGTTCATTTTTGGCAACATTTAAAAAAAAAATGTTTTATTATGAAGCTGGAGCAAATTACAGACTACTCCTGGAAAGAAAATGGTGACAATCATTTACTTTATATTATTGGGGTAACCATATTTTACTTTCTCACTATCTCTCACTATCTTTTTAGTAATATATATATATATAATAAGTATTCACAGAAAAAAAACAACTTAATTTCAAATATAATGCCATTTTATTTTTCTGTTTACAAGTACATTGAAGTACCCCCTTAGTTGAGTTAGAATAGCAAAGCCATTCTCCATCATCTTGTTTAAGTTTGAAACTCATCTCCTCAAAAAGCACCTCATATTACCATCTCCCCTCTGAATCATTTTCCGTCTTCTCTAATTGCTCTAAAAAAAAACCTATAACTCTTTACTTAGCCGTTATTTTATTCTTCTCCCGGCTGTTCCGTCTAACAAGATTATTTACAATTTCTGGAAAATTATCAGGGAGCTGCTCGACCTTTATTGGTTGCTAGAAGGGTGGTGTATTAATATATCGTAGCTCTGTCGCCTACAGATAAAGAGCGAGCTGTCTCTTGAATTTTCAACACAGTTTTTGGATCAGTTTGACCACTGGAGCAGTTTTGCAGTCTCTGTCTTTTGACTACAGACAGACATGTTTCTGAACTGAGAGTGCGAGTGTTTGCTATGGTAACAAGCACCAACTGTGTGTGATGGTTCAGAACTTAACCTGACTCTTCACTTTCACTTCATTTCCTGCTACTAACTCTACGGCCAAAACCCTTTAATCGGTTTGCTTCATTATAAATCATGAGAAAAATATCGATTCACAGTATGATGACGTGTCATGCAACTGGTTTATTTCAAGCATGCTAAAGCCTGAAGGGAACATTTTTTTTACTGCTATATACCATATCTCATAGCACTTCAATTTCTGTGCCTCTTTTTCTTTTCGTGTCGCTGTGCCAAGTTTGCTACGGGTTTAACTGTTTGCTAACAACGTGATGTGCAACACGTCCACATGATGTCTGTTGGAATGGCATTAAAGCAGTCCGGTACGTCTTCCACCCATTGTGTAAACAGCAAATCAATATCTCTGTAATAGTCAGATTTTCTTTATTTTCCAATTTAAGCTCAATTAATCGAGAACAATGTATAAGAATCATCAGTATTTTTTATTACGGTTATCAAAATGACTGGATTCACTCTTGCTTTGGCGTATAAGGGTAAAAAGAAAGGGCAGTTACCTTGCTACTTGTGAGGCATAGAGACATTACAGGCCAAAAGGTTATGGCTGAGTGGTTATGGTATTCTGTAAAAAAAAAAATACTATAAAGCCAGAAATTGATATGAGGAAGATGTATTGTGAGGGGAAACAGAGGACGGGAAGTGAAGAAATACATTACTTTCACCCTGATAAAGGAAAGGACCTTTTTTGTATACTTTGCTTTTAGCGTTATAAACCCACAGTTGGGAGTGTATTTAATTTGCATGAAATAAGTTTTAAAAAATGTTACAATACCTGAATGAAGCAGTTTTTGGAATTTCAGTTTCAGAATGATGTACACCTTTTACATGATAAGCACCTAAACCTGGAAAATGTTACTATTAATACAGCATCTGAATGTCAGTGTGGCGAAATTGTTTACCTTTACCTTGTTTACTCTTTAAATTGAATAGGGTTGTCAGGGCTCAGCTGTCTGCTCGACAGTCAATATGCCATGTAATGTCATCACACTCCTGCTGCCTCTGTGAATCAGAGGCATTTATTGTTTGTGGGTCAACCTTATGAAAAGAAATAGACATTTTGCATTTTACCACACAATTTGAATTCAACTTATACAACTTGTAAAGCTTAGCAGTCAAGTATAAGTGATATTTTTTGTCACTGTATTTTGTATCTTTGTTTATTGTGCCTTCATGTACAAACCCTCAGATTACTGATTATATTTGCGATGAGGCATAACACATATTATATTTTTTACTTCCCAAATATCTGTTTTGATAATTTGATATGAAAGGCAACTTCACAGCTTTGTCTGTGTGCAACAAATGGAAAAATAATATTTTAAAGCCATAACATTATGAAGGCATCACATTGGTCCTAAAAGTGATGACCAGGTCAGTTTTCCCCTAAATTAGTTCCTGTTAAACTATGTGAACTCTTCAAGGATGAAAGTAAATGAAATGTATTATAGCTATGGAGAAATTTTCCATGCTTTCCTATCTGACACTGCAAATGATGTTCACATTATATAACAAGAAACTATAACTAGTATCTTGTATTTTTACCTATGCTGCAGGATATTGGACCATGACTTTGTGACTTATACCTCCCACAGCAGCTCTGTACAAGCTTGACTGCTAAAGCCAGTTTTTGAAGCGTTGGTTGATGTTACAAGGGATTGTAATTGTTGTGTGTGTTGTGCTGTGTGTTGCTGTGTGTGTGTGTGTGTGTGTGTGTGTGTGTGTGTGTGTCAGAGTAGCAATATCCTTGCACTTTCCTCTAAAAGAAGTGTGAGTAATGGCTCTATAGTGGAGACAGTTGTAGTTAATGTGTCTAGTGCACTTTTTTATAGCATCTGTGCTAATGCCTTTAAGCAGGATATGCACATACACCACAACATCTCATTGTTCTTTTACTACCTCTTTAATGCTCGCTGCACACACAGTCCCTTAAACCGGGATGAGGCGTGAAGTGATGTAATCAACTATTTCAATTACGTTGATTAATACGCTGTGGAGAGACCCCAGAGAACAGTGAGAGATCTGTGAGGAGGGATTTGTGAAGAAAGTGGTGATTAGTTTTTAGTGTGTGTGTGTGCGTGCGCGTGTGTGCGTGCGGGTGTGTGTGTGCGCGCGCGCGCACGCAAGGGGGTGGGGGTACGGCCAAGAGACCATTTGGAGGATAGTGCAGCTTGTTGGAATGGGTTAATGCTTCAAACTCATCGTTTCCATGACAACAGCAGTCTCCATAAAATGTAAGTTTGATGAAGGAGCTCTACTCGATGGGCTGAGTGACACTTTGTTTGTGAGGTTGGAGGTATTTTTGTCGTTCGCCTCGGTTTGATTCCCGAATCAAACCAGAGTCTCAAATCAAATGACCGAGATCAGATCTCTGTGTTTGTGCGAGTGTGGCTGAGATTCAGACGAATATGCAAACATATCGAGCAGAAATGGGCGGGGGGGGGGGGGGCTACTCAGAAGCTTCTGGAAAATGGGCTACTCTGGTCTTCTGCAAGTGTGACATTTCTCAAGAACACATCTTAGTGTACTTTGATCCTTGAAGGAAATCTGCTCGTCTCCATTCTGTAGGATCATACACAAGGAATAAGTCTATATGTAGCTTAGCCCTGTGTGCGTCTAAGGCTGTATGAATTCATCTGCCAAGGCAAGGCAGGCTGAAATGGAGCTTGTTATCCAGAAATGGGGGTGACAGGCAACACCAGGGAACGGAGTGATAAGGGACACTCATTCTCCCAAAAGACACTCACTCCTCTCTCTCTGTCCTTCTGTCTGATTTTCTTCTTTCCCTCAAACTACCTATGGCTGTCTCACTGTTCTCTTCTATGCTCGTCCTGACACACTTATACACACTTCCCTTATACACTTTCTTTTGTCTCCTACCTCATCCTCACTTGTTCCATAGACGGTATATTCCTGTCACTAGATCTTTACTATGGAGTCAGCATCTAAGTGATCAGGGACACATCGTTCTTACATGAGCGCAGCATGCAGACATTCAATTTCTGGTCAACTAAATGTTAAAATGAACAAGATATGTGACTTTCAGTACACTGTGCTCAATATGCTGCTGGTAGCATTACAGACAGACCCGATAAACCATATAGTTTACCGAGAATGGTGCAATGACCAAAAAATACCCAGTTAGGTGTAGCAGTCCTCGGGGGGTAAAAATGCCATTTCGATGCGAGAGGTCACAGGAGAGTGGGAAATGTATTCAAGCGAACACGCAGGCCAATAAAAAAAAAAATGTAAATAACGTTTCTGTACAAAAGTGGTGCACAGAAAGGGCATTTCAGGGCAGACAACTCAAATGTCAGTCCTTGAGGCAGATGGCCTCTATGCTGGGCTCCACTTTAAGATAAAGATGCATTTAATATCCAATAGAGGGTAACTGAGGAGTGAAAAAAATGTTTTCAAAATGGTACATATAATGTCTCTTCAGAAAGAACCAAAACCTTTTTTCCCCGTCTTACATGTTGGACTGAAACATATTTTCATTATTGATGTATCTGACAGTTATGTTCTCTGTTAATTGATTAATCTTGCAGTTGTTGTAGATTTACATTTACATTTACTGATTTGGCAGACACTTATCCAAAGCGACTCACAAGCAAGGGATAAAACTAAAGCTTCAGTGCAGTAGGAGACCTTGCTGTAAGTACTAAGTACTACATATGTTCAATCAGTGGAAGAAGATCAGGTAAAGAAGTGCACCCAAAGTGCATAGTAAGTGCTAGTTAGACATGTTAGAAATGTTAGGAGAGGAGGTGCTCTCACAAGAGATGAGCCTTCAAGAGATTTTTGAAGACTTTTGGATGGGTGGACAAAGGACAGGACTTTCATCGAGGAGACAGTTGTTTGTTACCTGTGTAAAACCGATTTCTTTTATCCCTGACAATTCCACAACCTTGACTGTGTGTTTGTTGTTGTAACCATGACAACAAAGGTCCTCTAATCTTAATGAAGTACTTATTTTAACCCAAAGCATGACCTTTTCCTAATCCGTGACAAATATTTTTGAACTATTTTAAAGTTAAATAATTCAATAATGTTTTGCATTTGGGTGTTACATTACAACTGCATTTCTCTGTGTGTTCATATCCAACAGCATGTTTACAAAGAGCTGTCAGATTGTTGCTCTGATAGCATCTGGTAGCTTGTTCCACCACCACGGGATGGACTTGCTCAATTTATAGCACATGACTAAAAATATGGAAATATTGACCAGAAGTGGTGGGAAAATTCCCTTAGTTGCTGACTGTGAAGTACGATTGAAAGCTCTAGAATAAACCAGTAATTGAACCTTTATTTAAGATTATTTCCAGGGTGGCACTGTGTCCTAGTGGTGTTACATATGATGTAATCACAACCTTTGGTTGGTGGAGTGTTTCTCTCTTGCTTTCTCTCTTTATTTCCTGTCAGTCTCTACAGTAACCTTTCGAAATAAAGGCAGGTAATACCCCACAAATAATCCCACAAAACTCATAAACTTTCTAAACTTTCCAAGGCAAACAAAGAACTTTCAAGCTCATTGTATGCTTTTCTATTGTGATATTGATTTATACAACGATACACCTTCTGGAAACTCAATTGAGAAACAATTTGTAGATAAAATAGGCTGAGGAGAATGTCAGTTTTTTTTTTTTTTTTTTTTGGGGGGGGGGCTTAATTTCAGTGAATTAAATACATGACGAATCAAGGCACTTAGTTACAAATCTTGTAAATCCAATATAGCCGTAAAACAGACTTGCTCTGCATTGGCCTGATTCAACTGCAGTAACTGTATTAAAAGTATAGCTACCTCTATAGAAACAATACAATCTCTACTGTTGACAGATCTCTATCGCCTCATGGTATATATCAAGATATCACCCAACCCTAACACCCGATGTAGAGTTCCATACGTCTACGCTGTTGGCAGAGAGATTGTGTGTCCAGAGCTGGATAAATACACCTCTCACAGCTGCCTTATCATGGTGGTTATAGACCCCAGCTTATTCCGTTCCCTGACAGCTACCTTTAGAGCTAACTAATAGCCCTGCCAGCCACCTTTAATTGGAAATCTATGGCTGCATTTATTTTAGAGCACAACTGACAAGCACAAGTCTCTACGTTTATGTATTATCAAACTGCAAACAATCAATTATTTGTAGACAGGACCTGATATTTCATGGGCAATACCTTTATCAATACATAAACAGTCTGAGGGGACGGGTCTGAAGCAGCATCAGAAGAAAGCCCTTCTTTATAGTACCAAGAGGCATAGCTTTATTCTGTGCTGCTAGCATGTGAGAGGGTAACAGACAAAGACTTTTGTCTTGTTGTCTCAGAATAGATCTAAGCAATTGATTTCACTGTGGCATTTGCAATATGTATCTTAACCTTGTACAATAAACAAGACAATTCATTTGTGTATGTGTATGTCTGTCACTCATTCTGAGGTGAAAATAGGAGAAATTTCAATGTATTTTTCGTTATGTTGATTTATGGGTACTTAGTCTTACAGGTCTGTGGGGGTACATCAGAAAGAATTGGATGGAATCCTCTGTTTTAGACTGTAAAATAAAGGCAGTCCAGAATAATATCCGTAAAATTTCCTTTTAAAAAGGCCAGGAAGGAGGGTGTTTGCGTGTAGGTGTTCTACATTCATCTTCACCCGCTGATAACGATACACAAGGTCACCTGTGCCTCAGTGCTGTCATGGGGAAAGATCAGCAGGTGTTTTGGCCTAACTTTGTGATTTAATGCAGTGTGGAGAGGGGCTTTGACCTACTGCGTGTACAGTGTGTGTGCACTTGTGAAGCTGTGGATGCCTGCATTTGCATCTGAGTGGGTGTGTGTCTAGGACTTTGTGATTTAAAGCTGTGCATTCAGGGACCAATTAATCAGAGGGTGGTGTCGCTATGAGAGGGGCTTATGAATGTGTTGCCCTCTCCCTGGGAAACAGGATGCAGCTCAAAGACTTTACCTTAATTATAAACATGTTGAAGCCATCCAACTCCTGCTTTTCCTCTTCCCATCTTCAGATCCCTTTGTTCATCTTGTGTCGCCATGCAGTGTCTAATTTGTCCAGATTATTAAATACATGCACACACCCATAAGCGCTCAAATGCCTTTTTTTTTTTTCAATCAGCCTGGCACTGCTCGTTAGACCACAAGGTTTTCTGCAAGATAAAACTTCAATAACACATTGCACTTGAGCTGCTCCTGAAAAGAACAAAAACAAAACTCCTAATCTTGCTCCCCAGTACCTTTTGTATCCTTCAGCCTTGATTTAACAGCACAGCACAGACCAGAATTTCAGAAGGCACGCATGCGTTTCACTCGCCCACAATTTGAAGGAGCAAAGTCCTTAACAATAGGTCATCACTTGAATGGTGTTTTCTTTTTTCTTTTTAACTTTGACATGCAGTTCGTCAGTGGGGGCATGGACGTTTGTCAGGCACTATGAGGCTTTTGTGAGGGAAATGACGGTGAGTGATGAATTAGCATAGTAATTGATAATTACTCAAAGATCAGTGGGGCCATTGTTTCTTAGACGGCTCAACATGTTTTCCCTCAGGTTTAGGTCAGCTCTAAAAGGAGAAATATAATTGAGTGCCTTGTGGCTTAATTAACGAGCTTGCACTAATTACAGGAAAATGAATGAGGAAAAGGGGCAACTCACACATGTACACACACTCACCTATTAAACTATTTTTAATTATTTTTCAGTCACATTTTAACGTAAAAGGTGCAGTGGTTAGCGCTGTCGCCTCACAGCAAGAAGGTTCCGGGTTCGAGTCCCGGCTCGGACGCGGGGTCTTTCTGTGTGGAGTTTGCATGTTCTCCCCGTGCTTGTGTGGGTTCTCTCCGGGTACTCCGGCTTCCTCCCACAGTCCAAAGACATGCAAATGGGGACTAGGCTGATTAGTTACTCCAAATTGACCATAGGTAGGCCCTGCGATGGACTGGCGACCTGTCCAGGGTGTACCCCGCCTCTTGCCCGAAAGGATGCTGGGATAGGCTCCAGCCCCCCCGCGACCCTACTAGAGGATAAGCGGTAGAAAATGAATGAATGAATGAATTTTAACGTAAAAAAGAATTATAAAAAAAATCAGTTTATTGACTGATTTGTTGATAGACGATTTGCTGTTTTTCTCAGTTTTATATCATTATAAATTCCTTAGACAAACCAAGCGTAAGAGAGCTTAACTGAGACTGGAACTCCCAGGTTCTGTCCCACAAGTAAGAAAACCTGATTCAAAAACAAACCGACATTTGTAATAATGTAGATCATGAATACTATTGCTTTGCAACATAACTTACTCAAGAAGATGACATGTGGTTCACTCCATCAAGACTGGGTTGATATTTGTCTTTATGAAATAACAATCTAATATCTTAAAAACAAGTCTTTACTGAACACTCTTTCCCATAAGCCCAAGATCATCATAAACATCCTGCTC
Organism: Seriola dumerili; assembly: GCF_002260705.1. NCBI lineage: Eukaryota > Metazoa > Chordata > Actinopteri > Carangiformes > Carangidae > Seriola > Seriola dumerili. The sequence continues at coordinate 2,153,636 of NW_019174365.1, read as the reverse complement.
AACAGACGGAGGCGAGACCATGGGCGGGTTGAGTTGCTACCAGTAGTACTAGTAGTAGACTCGGCTCGATCAATAGCAGGACAAACCAAGTCCGACAGTGTACATGGTTTGTAGACAGAAAAAAGTTGACATTAGAAGTGAGTGTTGATAGATGTCATGGAAGAACCCAAACCACACGGCTGCTGCACTGGGAAATTTTCATGGGAACTAGTTTTTCCACAACAAATTCTAGCATTGTTCAACTGTAGTAAGATCATGGTTTGAACATCTTAGAGCAGGTGCTAGGTGATCATTACCTTAGAATACAGATAGTAAATCTCAGTTGGAGATTCAAAAGTCAAAAGGAATAGATCCATTGCATAATTTACACTGGTACATCACACACATACACAACTATGTTTCTGATCCTTGTTTACATTACACTAGCTGTCAAAACAGGTGTGTGTGTGTGTGTGTGTGTGTGTGTGTTGTGTGTGTGTGTGTGTGTGTGTGTGTGTGTGTGTGTGTGTGTGTGTGTGTGTGTGTGTGTGTGTGTGTGTGTGTGTGTGTGTGTGTGTGTGTGTGAGAGACTAGATTGTATCAAGAAATGTCACTGTAGGTTAGGTCTTCCAAGCTTCACTTGACCCTCCATTCTTAAGAGACGGTCCTCCCAAGAAAAACAGCATCAGCTGTTTTAGCTAAAGCCGAGTAACGATATACAGTATTGTATTATATAGGGAACTGTGACTCTTCCATTGGGGTCAAAGTGGGATTAGTGTGCTACTGATAGTGAGCCACAAAGAGAGAGGTCAGGATGGGTGAATGAGTCATCACAACATTGGACTTTTATCACACTTGTTCGCTGTTCACCTCCAGCACTTCTGACAGCCAACATCCAAAGGTTCCTTGACTTTACAAATGTAGTTATTGGATTTAGAGCCCCAAAATCCCCCCCGGAGAGAGGAGGTCAAGATGGAACGACAAGTAAATAAGATGTTGAACTTTGACATGGGAGATCACCGCTCAGTTCTTGACTGTCAGCATTGTTTTGCTCGTTTAACCTTTACCAAGTAGCTATTTTAACCCAAACCACGATCTTTCCCTAATGTCTCAATCTGGAGGGCAATTCAAACACGGAATTTTGTTTTGTTGCACAAAGTCATGCTTCTGCACTTCTACACACAAAGACACACACTAAGATGAACAAACAAAGGGCCATGTCCTAATTTCTCGGAGGTAAGTTTATCTCCTCTCCTCTAGTTTTACCTCCCCTCTACCCTTGTCTCGTATTCCATAGGTGGTGCTCACTCTTCATCTCTTTATTCATCTGTTTGCCTGTATTATTTGAGTAATTATATTTTTTGCGATTCAGAGCTTTTTCTGTCTCGTATCTTCTCTCTCCGTCTCCATCTCTTTGTCATCTATTTCTCCATCGTTGAAAGTAATACCCATCCTCAGTCTGATCCCCTGGGTTCTTTCCTCCTCCAATCAGGTCACTAGTCCTTCTCGTCTGTCATCTAATCTGGAAGAGGTGTTATCCAGCTAATGACAGACGCAATTTCCTCTGCCTCTAATGACGTGTAAATAATACCATCACATCAAACCGTGAGCCAGATGAAAGCGAATCCACTGCACACATAAAAGAAGAGAGGGAGACGATGCAGCTGTTTGTCAACTGAGGACAGGGGTGGCTGTCTATCTTTCTTATCTCTGCCTCTCTCCACAACATGTTTGTTCTTCATGTACCCGCCTCTGCCTCTGATGTCAGATGGAATGAAACCTGGGTGTTCGTCATCAGGATCCAGGAGACCGTCGGAGTGCTCACCAGGGCCTCCCATGTGCACAATTTCCATTTCAAAGCCATCTCCTTTTACCGTTATAATTCCATCTAAGGCAATTGTTAAATGAACATTCCTAACTGCTGACTAGGACAAAGATATTTTGAAAAAAAGAGGGAGATGTATGCATCTGTAATGAAGTGGAGAGAAGGTAGGGCGAGCGCGATCAAAGGTATGGTAATGCCTATGGTAAAAAGGATGGGAACGTGCAGGGCCTCTGGAATAAGGGGGGAGGGGGGTTGGCAGAGGAGAGACTCAGCAACTGAAAAGGACGTCTTTGGGGGACGGTGTGAGGAGGCAGGCGGGGTGGGCGGGGGACGGAGAAGGAGGAGATATTTATACAGTTAGGTTGCAAAGGGGCTATAGATAGGCTGCTTTAGAAATCACCTGAGAAATGCAGTCCCACTGTGGAGATGCACCTGGGAGCTTTTCAGCTACTTCATTCCCCTTTGCTACAACCTCAACCACTTTGAGCGCGCAGTGCAGTTCTTGTCTCGGATAAATCATTGATACTCCAGTTGGCAAAAGCGGATAAAAGTGAAGCAATGTTGTTAGAGACGAATTCTGACACCATCAAAGGTGGTGACTGGGCTTTATATACTGTAAACCTTCATAAGAAATCCAGTACTTTCAAAAAGTTTGACAAGAACTGCCAAGTGATTTAGGAAGAGACTGTTAACGTTTATAGTCTCTCTCCTCCTCACTCGTCTTATAATACCAATAAAGTTTGGTCGCCTCCTCATCTGGCTTTCTCTTTCTGTTTCTTTCTCCTCGTAAAACCTTTTACCTCTCCTGGCTTTATTTTCCATTATTTATTTATCGTGTGCAGACAGATGAGGTTGGGCCAAGTCCACAGAACAAAATATTGAAGTTGATGAAACATTGACAACTGTATAAAAAAAAAAAAGAAAAAAAAAAGATCCAGAATATAAGATTGAACAGGAAATATTGAGTTGCATCTGTTGAAACAGAAGTAGGTTGAGTCTGTGATTTGCAGCTCGAGGAACAATGAAGAGTGTCAGAATAGTATTGTTTGATTCAGGGTCACAGAGCTTGTTAATAAGTTCTGTGAGAAGTGGTTTGTTTGAGTTTTGCACACGTCTTAGGGTACATAAACCAGAACAATGTACAGTAATGTATCATTCAGATTTCGAGAAATGTCACTACAGATGAAAATAACTGATCACACATCAGCGCTCTTAGGCAATATCCAGCAGCTCTACATTAATGTTTTTATAACCTCTGACGTGACAATTGCGAGGGCCTTTCATCTCTCTCAGCTGGAGTTATTCTCAGTCAACAAACACAATCTGTTTCTCTTCTCCTTCATCTCCATCGTTCTTCTTTCATTTTTCTCCCACGTCTACAATTAATGCATTTCTTTCGAGGCTTCCTCTTGTTCTTCAAAGACACTCACCAGGGACACAGCTGTCGCTCCAACCATCAAAGTCCCCCTGCTCTCCTCCTTCTGCCCTCTCTCCCTCCTTTCTACCCACTTAGGGCTTTGCGTTTCACTTTTACAATGGCAATGAAACAATGACAGTTTCTCTTAGTTGTCACTGTCTTTCCCTTAATTTTTATCCATCGCAAAAAAAGATAAATGGGTAAATTAATATAACACAAAATTCAGTCCTGATGCAAAAATAGGCAAGGTCAGTTTCTCTGCTCTCCAGGTCTCAATTTTGTCTTGGTGTCTGGAATCGTCCTTTCATCTTCCCCTAGGATGCTGGCTGAGTGATATAGGTGCACACGGCAAACACTTATTCATCTCCGAGTTATCATTTCAGCCATGATACCTGACTCTCCAGCACCACACCGCTCTCCAGAGCAGGGCACTCTGGGATATGACTAATGCTTTCTCCAAGCGTTGTGATTTGTCTAATCTGCCCTGCCTTCTGGGATGTGAGTAAGACTTCCCTGAATGTTTCCTGAGCTTGCTCACAGCTGGTTTCCACCTTGTTGGCTGGCTGATATCTCCCCACCCTCCCACGTTATATACAGCTTCTCTTTTTCTCCCTCCTCCCTGTGTTTGTACATGGTTTCCCTCTGAATCGCTCTTGCTTCATGGCTTTAAACACAAATGCAGAGGCACACCAGTCACAGCTGCAGAGTTTCGGAGTGAAAGAAAAAAAAGGTAGTTTGAGGAAAATAGAGAGAAACATTATTCATGGCACCTGGTAGGAGCAGCACATCATTATCACTAACAACCAAGGTTGTTGTTTACTCTTTCTGTGTATATTTTGATAGTTGTATAATAGTCCTTCTTTTTAAACTTGTTATTTTCAAATGAAGAATACATTAAACTTCCAGGTACAAATGTTTGTCTCCTAGGAGATCCCTCCTTTAATTCAACCAAATATAGCTGCTTAAACATGTTTTCCTTCAGGCTTATTTAGTTAATCAGGGAAAAGAAATTCTATTGTCAAGGGGGGAGGGGGGGGGGGGGGGGGGGGGGGTATGAACTTGAAATGTTTGAAAGTTCAAGTTCCATGAGCACACACACACACACACTCACAGCTATTCGCACACCAGGCAACACATACAGGGAGGACTCAAAAACAGGGACACTTTTATAAAGAAATGTAATCTAGTACAGTCTTGAAATATATACAACTGTTTCTGTAACTTGTGAATTGTGTGTAGATTCAACTGGATACTTTTTGTTGTGGTTTGAAACTGTATTTTACTGGATTACCTAAAGAACCTTTTTGTCTTAATAGACTCAGGAAGTACGAGATCTTTACGAGTCAACTCAGTTTCTTGTAACGGAGACTGACCCGAGGTTTCTTTTTTTCTGTAAGTTTTCCACGCACCTGTTTCATATCAGGTCCAAAATTATGGACCAATGAAACCACTAGTAGGAACTGAAAGGTTCCAGGAACTTAAGTAAAACATGAAACAACTTGAGAACTGAAAGTCCGCTTAACACATTGTTATGGCACAGATATTAATAGAGAGATATTTTTTGTTATATCCAAAGGAATTAATTAACACCAAGCACTGCAGCTACTAATAGGCCACAGAATATACTGAATGCCGTTGGTTACCAATACCAAAGAAAGGATGCATGTTTAATCTCAAACACTCAGTCAGGGTCAACCTTTACATTGCCAACATGTCGAACTCTTCCTCTGACAGGCTCCTATAAGACCTGCCTTCTTGACCTTCTGCAATCAATGAATAAGACAATTTCAAGCATGTGACCATGGCAGCATATTTTTGTTTGTGTGCCTTTAGTACCAGTAAGATTGACCAAAATATACCAATAAGAATTTTAAAAGTAAGACCATTGCCTGATAGTCTTGCATGCAAGGACATAGCGGCCACCATATGGTTCTTTGTAAATACACTTTTGTGCCAGTGTGTGTGAGGTAGAAATTATACAGAAGATACCAGTCCAAAAAGTAGCAATGACTGGTGCTCCTGCTTTTTTTTTTTTTACTCTTCTTTTTTTAAATACCATTTATGCTACTTCCACCCAAATAGTCACCTGGCAGTTAGAAGGCACTAAACCTCCAAAGGATGGACTTTTTTTTTTGGGGGGGGGGGCAGGAAGCACTGCCCAGGAAACAAAACTGGAACACTCTTTCTGTAAATACTCAATATGCATTTTTTATGTCCACTCCTGTTTTCTTTGTTTTTCATTATCTCCGCCAATGAGGCTGCAGCGCTGTATGAATTGTATAATACTGTACTTTCATCATTACACACAACAGGTAAAAAAAACCATACAGCTGTCTTGTGTAAGGATTAAAGACAATAAATACATAAAGCTACACTTGAGAAAAAAAAGACGCGTAGGATTGTTTGGCCATGGCGCTCTACTGAGTGCTGTTTGAGTTGTCGCGAGGATTCACTTGCACGTGCCACCTGACATGTACACAAAACAAACAACAGACATTTGTTGGCCTGCAGCGTGGACACAGCTACTGTATTCATATTTTTCCACTACAATGTGGTATGGTAGTATATGAGTGTGAATATGAGGATGTTTGCTGTGTCATCTGTTTGCAGCCCTTTGCTTGTGCATACAGGAAGGGTCAGAGCAAATGACCCATGGCATCCCTCCAGGGAAGTGGGTCATCAGCCATATGCACGCATGCACAAACATAAATACACACAGCCTCTAAAGACATCCAGACCTGTGTGCCTGTGTGAAATCATGTATATAAATCTCTCAAACGCCCGGACCTCAACCTGGATAACCAGATCTGAATTTACGCCATTCAGTGGAGCTTTTAAGGTACAAGCCTCTGCGCTGCAGCAACACCATATGGCTGCAGCGCTAAAAGCTTTAGGATGTCTTGCTGCTAAAAAACAATCATCTGAGAGGAACAAAAGTGATCTCACAGAAATGTGTGAAATTACAACACCCTCTCAACACTGCATTTCGTGGCACGATGCCAATGGAAAGGATGGTGGTTGATGTTGTTTTTTCTTTAAAAGCTTTATTTCAACCCACTCTCACAACAGTTTGTGAAAAAATCACAAGATGTAATGAACATGATTTGTGTGTATGGACAGGAATTTTTGATTTTTCCACCGTGAACCACCTTGTACTCTCACTTACTCCCTCACCAGGCCGCTGCCAAACACACATACATCCTGGTACCTCTCTGTGTCCCTTTAGTGAACTCTGTAATCCCCAGCCCATACTTCTAAACACAAGACAACAACACAAACTCATACTGTCTATGCTGCTCTACTGGAAAAAGCCACAGGGAGCCCCCTGACCTCATGCCAACTCATTTCATCCTGCAACTGAACTGCAGCAGGACACAAAGTCACTTGGATCACCAAGGCCAATGTTGCACCAACACTCTCTCCCACACACACACACACACACACAGGCACACACACAGGCACAGGCACACACGCGCGTCAATACCTCTTGCCTGTGTTCAGTATGGGGGAATTTTAGTGTAGGCTGCCAAAATGCCACTCAGTCTCTTATGACTACCTCCTCCTGAAGGTCATCTTCGGACTTTTTTGCAGTGTGCAAAAAATCATTAATTTTTCTTGTTTTCTATGAAAAAATTTAAACATTGAATCTTGAAGGTGTTCAAACTATTTCATTCTTTTGCATTTAAGAAATTTTGTGGTGTGAGATTTTGCAGATATTTAGCAGTAATACTTTATAGCACAAGACAGATTCCTTTATGTGACAACATATGTTGCTTAAAAAAAAAAAAATCATCAGGGAGGAACCAACCTGATGTCACAGACATTTGTGAAGTGACCATTTCTTCTGATCACTGCATTACATGGCACGTGCTGCCACCATGGAAACAATGGCAATGGAAAGTCAATTAGGATCCTTTATCATGGTGAACACACAAATGATCTGGTTCAACAATGATGTCACACAGTGATCTGTGGTTAATGTTTATTTTAACCCGCTCTCATAAGCGTTTGTGAAATAGTCATCAAATAAAATGTAAGCTACTGATTTGTGTACATGGACAGGAATATTACTTTTCTCTTTTGCAACAGTGAAATAGCGACTTGTAGTGACCATGGCATTATTACACATGTTTATTGTTATGTTTAGGCACTCACAGTGCTCTGGTGTGAGTGCCGGTCTCTGGTGTGACAGTCATGTGCTTTGTACAGCCGTCATCCACCCCAACCACCTTGTTGCGCCTCCACTGCCATTAGAGAATGTAGCGCTTCGTGTGCCAGCATGTAACTGAACAGATTCCATGCTACCACCACGTAATGCTGTGTTAACAGGTTGCGGTAATTTAAGATCAGGTTTGGAGGAACACAACGTATAGATATGAAATACCGTTGGGACACCGGTGGAAATCCATCCCTGTAACTCTTTGTAGTCGTGAAATATTGTGTGATAGTATCAAACTGCAAAGAAATACAGGTCTCGGGTTGGAACAGGAACCATCCATAAAGAGATGAAATGATTCAGTTTTGATGATATCTCCAAGCAAGTGAGGAATAGGCAATAATGTTCAACCCCAGTGACGGGGGGGAGATGATATCTTTATCTTGAGATCCAGTCTCTTCTCGGCTTTGATGCTGAAGCTGACACATAATGGCTTTTTTTTTTTTTTTTTACTCCCTTATTCAATCATTCTACAACAAAATGGTTAAATACAAGTTGAGCTATGAATGTAAATATTGGCCAGAAGCGTTGAAAAATGAACGTTCCACAATGTTGCTTAACCTTAATGCTACATAGGTGTTTTCCTGTAACCTGAAGGGTCTGATTTCAGTGATGCGCTCCTGTTGAGTGATTACTCACTCTAGCTTGACCACTCCTGTTCACAATGGCTTGCAGGTATAGCAGCATGGTGGCATCAGTCAAAAACCCCCCCCCCCCCGTTTCTTTTTTTTCCCATTAATCTTTATTATTGCATTGGAAGCGTGAGCTGTGATAGCGTTGATTTGAATCATAACCTTTTGTACATTTCTTCTGTTTACAGTGGGAGCTCATAATGGTGAGTTGGTATCCAGTGATATATTAAGTAAAATGATTTTTAGCAGGGAGATGAAGGGTTTTATATGAAAGACGACAGTGGCGATAGTGAATGTTTTGAAAATTATTAACTTTATGTCCATAGGCCACAGGATATTATTATTCTTTATTAAAAATCTTTTTTTTTTTTTTACCAGTTCTTCCTCTGAATATCTGTTTGTTTTCCCTATAACCTTCGTAAAAGTATTTTTTTTTGTGGTATGAAGAGCAATTATAAACTAAAGGAGTACAGAGAAGTAGACATTTTGAAAGAATATTTATTTTACTCAACTGTGATGTATTTCGTTCAATGTGTAGTAGTAGTTTCTCAAAGGAACATGTTCATATTTAGCAATCAGAGGACTGTAGTGCGTGGAGCTTGTCTCAGCCCAGTCTGGTCTCAACAGAGTTGATTTTGGCTTTAACCCCCTTTGGACTCAGTCTTGGCTTGTTCTTAGACTTTGACTTCTGTTGGACTGTACTTCAGGGATCTTGACTACAGCGCTGCGCAGTGAAACATCTCAGTCCATAATGTTGGTTTGATGTTGAGATTTGATAAACTGTGTGTGTGTGTGTGTTTGGACAATATGTGTGTCTGAATGTATGTGTGAGTGCAGTCACATGAATTACATGAATGCCTGATTATATCTTTACTGATACTTTATGTGTGTGTGTGTGTGTGTGTGTGTGTTTGCTCTCTGTCGGTCTTTCTCAGTGACCTAAGTGCTAAAAAGTAAGTGAACCCTCCCACTGCAACCAGCAACACTGTTTTTTACCCTGCCATGAACCGCCTTGTACTCTCACTTACTCCCTCACCAGGCCGCTGCCAAACACACATACATCCTGGTACCTCTCTGTGTCCCTTTAGTGAACTCTGTAATCCCCAGCCCATACTTCTAAACACAAGACAACAACACAAACTCATACTGTCTATGCTGCTCTACTGGAAAAAGCCACAGGGAGCCCCCTGACCTCATGACAACTCATTCCATCCCTCAACTGAACTGCAGCAGGACACAAAGTCACTTGGGTCACCGAGGCTGATGTTTCTTGCACCCACCACTCACAGAGACAGACACACACACGTCAATATTTCCTGCCTGTGTTCTGTATTGTGGAGTTTTAGTCACGGCTGCCAAAATGCCACTCAGTCTCTTATGACTACCTCACCCTGAAGGTAATTTTTGCAATATAGTCAGTGTGAAAAATATCATCCATTATTAATTAGTAACATTAAATTGCATGTGGCAAAATTAGAACATTAAATGTTTAAAGTGTAAACATTTAGCCTACATATTTTTGCATTTGAGAAATTGCGATGTCACAGGTATTTAGCTTCATAGCACAAGGCAGATGCCTTTAGGTGACAACACATAAAGTATAGTAAATGCAACACTGTCGTTTTGCACCTGTGCCAGTTTGGTAATTTTGGTGCTCCAAAGAAGTGTTAAGTGTCGCAGCTGAGGTTACATTTATGCAGATCATAGGGTGCGTTGCAATTTTTGGCACTCATTTTGGCATAAAATTGCATTTGTATTTCATTCCCGCCTGTTCAGACCACCACCTCTTATCACAAACAAAATGCGGTTTCATTTTTGCCTTTTTCTCTTTCATAGATATTTTTCATGTAGTAAATGCAAATCAGGTTACGGTAGCTTTCATTTCAGTTGAGTCAAAGTAAGCCTGTGTGTTCTGCATCTGTGGTCTAAGTATGGCATAATTACGGTACGTGACATACTGTGCTCTCCTTTATTCCAGAGAGGTAAACTGCTCCACCCACATTTAAGTTTATACAGTAATATAATTTTAAATAGCAGCATTCTCAGGATGGATTCCAGGATTAACTCTGTATTATCAATATGCTATTTTCTTTTTCTAATTTCTATTACTTATTTATTGCATAGATACTATTGTCAAATTACTGCACATCATTATGCACAGACATTTTTCATGTTTTGTGCACTGTTTTGCTCGTTTCCATCAAATTTAACGAAAGCAGTTTTTCTCAACTGCTGAGGCACTCGTTTTGAAACACTAAAAAAATTTTAAAGTTTTACTTGAAGGTCATAAAAATTTGTATCATGTGCAGTGTAGAACAAAGAACAAACAAACCCAAAACCAAAAACAGCAAACACATCCTGTCTAAGAAAAATTGACATAAAGTAGATGAAAAATAAACAAAACAATCCATGCACCTGTGGAACTGGGCCCTCAAGAATTTCCCTCTTAAAAATTGCACCATTTCGTCAAAGATCTGGACTTTTGACAAAGGATACACAACAGCAGGATACACAGTTGTGCACCTCTTTGCCTTAAAGATGCTATATGTAAGTTTATGCTCTTGCTACATAGTCAATGTTACCATTTACAGCTATTTACTTACCAGTCTAGAAGAAACGTTGCGAGTTCATCATCAAACTACCTCTCTTACTCGCTGTCTCCAGTGGTGAAATGCAACGCCAATGTTAACTGTGGTTTTGCTTCTATTTCTGTCACTCCTTTTCTTTGGCTAAAGTTAGCATGCTAATTAGCTAGCCCCGGCCTGTCTTGTAACACTACATTAACATAGTGAGTCACAGTAGTGTCGTCTGTCCTCGGTTCAGCATGAGATGATGTAGAAGTAGCGCTGATCAGAGGACGTATTGTAACCTCTTGTCTTGTAAAGGCAGTGAGGGCTGAAGCTCTTGGCAAGTGACCATTATCACCTCCGCCGCCTGCTCCTGGCAAGAAACCACATTCAAGGGCAGAGAAAACTTTAATATAGCACCTTTAACATAGCGCGTCTCCGCTAGAAGTTTTGCAGCGTTCCCCATTAAAGATTCCAAATATTGAGGTTAAAAGTCCCAGCAGTGCAGGGAAGCCGGGGAGGATACAAGCTGTTTGTTTGTCAAAGAGCTCATCAGGCACAAACAACGGAGACAGACGATCTCATTGGGCCCTTCAATGCAGATCTCAAGGCCCGAGTGTAAAGAAGAGAGACAGAGACAGACACCCTTTCATAGTGAAGAAAAGAAACAGCTGCTGGTATAAATGGGGCATTGTGCATTATCTTACCTGGCTCTGCAGCCCTGCACCCAATCTGAGTTTTGACTAATTATGTTGTAACCATATTGTGGATGATGACAGCACTGACTCAGCTTCTCAGAAAGAAAACTTAAAGTCCCTGAAAACATATATTAAGTTTTCTGCCAACATTAGAAGAGTTTTTCTTGTTTCAAATGTCAGTCAAACCTGTTCAAACCACACCAATACAACCACTTGATTCATGTCATGAATATTGAATCGACCATTGAAGAGCGTAGTCTGGTTCAGTAGTTGTAAAAAAAATCATCCAATAACATGCAAAACAACCTTTTCTCCAAGGAATTATATGCATATACTATTAATTTGTTTACAGCCTATGTTTCTGAGAAACAAAAGGCCATTTTCTATCAACATAATGAGGAAACATGTTTGAAGGTTGTAGAAAATGAGATTTCCTCGTCGATTTTGATTATGAAGCAGGTTAAGGTACTTTATAAACACTGATAAAAAATCAGAAATGCACACAACTAGTCTTCAGAAACGGTGCCGTCAGGATTTCTGGGGTTTTTTTTGTTGTTACAACTATACTGTCACTACCCTCAACTTTTCCCCCCAGCACGGCCCACCCAAACTCACTATCCAACCTTTTCTTGTTGCTGTTGTTTTAACCCATTAAGACCTAAGGCGGCCTCTAAAAAAGCTTTCTAAAAACCTAAGTATTGTTTGAAAATAACCCCCTAAAACCTGAGGATTTTCTGAGAAACTTGCCATTCACTAAAACCTTTATTTCTCAGCCTCTGAAGCTGATAGAGACATAAAATAAAAACCATTTGAGAGCTTAACCCTTTGGTATTTATTGTAAATCATTGCCTTCACCTTGGAAACTGAATGTGGCAAACAACAACATAATGCAAGCACAAGCACATTTGTCAACATTTTCAGTTTGCTCAATTTTTTTTTGTATTGTTTATTGATTTAAAAAAAAAAAAAAAAAAGAGGTTGATGAACATTAGTGCCAAAGCAATGACAGACAGACAATCAGAGGAGAGGCTCAGAGGCTGGCACAAAACTCATTTGTCTTGATAGAGCTCCAGACAGAAGTGTGAAAGAGGAGATTGATGGTTTTTGGTACTTAAATCCACAAATACATCTTATGGACATCAAATCTTCAAATAAAACGTGACTGTGCCAACTTGTTTTCCCTGCAATGTCTGTTTATAGAGGAACTAAAGCATGGTCAAGGTTTTCATGGTTATGTTTAAGAACTCAAAGCGCATTGCCTAAGGTTGGGGAAAAAATCATGATCTTGGATAAATATAGAAAAAGTCTGAGCTGACTTAAAGCTTTAGTATTTAACAGTAGTGTATGTCCACCGTCCACACTGACCTCCTGCAGTATTAGAATGTGGCACTTTGTTGATTGAAGGAAAGAATTCCCACAACAAGGCGGCAACTGTGTTTCATTCAAAACCTACTTTGCGTTATAAATATGTAGTATAAAAGTAAGTACATGGAGACAGGGTTGTGCCTAGACATTAACCCTGTTAATCACAGGAAATTCCTGCATATGATGAGTGGTATATAATGCTTTTTATTAATTCCACACATTTCAACCTTTTTATGAGCGAGGCGGGAAGACATGCAGACAATGTTCAAAGCCAGAATTCGTTCAGGGATGTTATTTTTAAATGGTACTGTATACATCCTCACTAATACATTTTAGTTTTAAAATGGATCACCTTTGCTACGTTTACACCTGGTGTCCATACTACTCCAGAATTTTCAAGCCCCTCAGATGGAGACTTTTGGAAACGCTGCTGGCCCCATTTTAGTTTGAAAACTCTGTGGGGTTGTGTTGTCAGGATGTAGTCTGGATGGCAGAAACTTAGACTTTTGGAGACTATAAAGCAGACACCCACGATCACTTCCTGATTTGGTTATGAGTCATAATGTATTGTTCGCTGATTTGTGGATTCAATGGGTTTAGCTCCGAGCACCGCTTTAAAATGTCACTGTATTCGCTTTGCAACGAACCCCAGTCAATGCTTTCTGCCAATATCCCTCATACTGGTGTGACTCTCAGTAACAGTTCCACTTCACTGTCAGTTCAAGCAGAGGAATCTCTGATCTTTTTTTTTTTTGCTCCATTGCTTCTGTTCCTTGTTTGTAGTTTTTTGTGCAACTAAGCGACCAACTGCAGGGTAGACAATCCGCTTCCTGTTTACACTGGCACACACATACCCAGTGTATGTGAATGGTCACGTGATGTGTATTTTCAGGTGTGTTAGTATGGATGGAGATATATATTACATATATTTCTGATACGGAGCTAAAACGCTCATCTGGACAAAGATCGTATTCGTTTTAAAACCGCATTTTAAAATGAGAAGATCTTTTATAATGGCGTAGATTCAGACCACAAGGCTTGTAGTGATGTGTATGGAGCAGCAAAAGCCTAGTAATTTACCAGTGATCAGTAGTCTGATGTGAGATGTCAAGTTCAAGTTGAATGGATGTTTACTATTTCCTTTCAAATTCTGGATTTGTGTGTGAGAGATGAAAGAGAAAGAGAGCGAGCTGGTTTGCCCCCCACGCTCTGAGGTGGCTCAGCCAGAGGTAATACATTGTCCTTTTTAATTCAGCACTACATCCCTTAGGGGCCATTATTTTGATGCAAATTCGACACAACAAAGTACTCTCAGTAAGGATTTTTTGGCAAGCAACTCTGATGAACAAGGAACAAAGTGTAAAGTGCTGAGCAACGTTTTTTTTTTTTTGCTCGGAGCCTAATTGGGAAGCACAAAATGACAAAGCTGAATGAGTGACTTCATCTAAATCTTGCTGTTTCGCTGTTTCGTTATTGATTCCCTAATAAGTGTGAGTACAAACTGTTGAATAGGCTCCATAGGTTCCAGTCCACAGAGAAAGCTGTATCGACTGTTTTCAAGCTACAATTTGGATTCAGGTACAAGCGGGTGTTTTATTAATAGAGACAAACTGACAAGAAAAAATAATTAACTAACTCACACACCTAGTAACAGATAAAACTGTGCTGACTAAGAAAGATTCAATCCAATAAATGGACGACCAGTTTGTTTGTGTCTTGAAAATAGGTCAGCTGCTACACTAGAGTGATTTATGACTCTTTAGCACAGTCGTAGGCAGTTATAATTCCTCTCTGTAGCCTTTTTATATGCTCGATATTGAAATATAGCCTCTCACCAAGCACAGTTGGCATTATTTACATTAGCCCAGGTTGTTTATTCCTGCCCATTCCTCCTCCTCACCTCCCCTCCCCTCCTTCCTTTTCTCTCCATCCTTATTTCATTTGCTCTCCCCATGGTGATTTACCTCCCAGACCTCTATTTATCCACCACTAACAAATTGGGTTATCATGCTCCACCACTCCCCTATTCCTTCTCTGCCTCCTCTACCCTTTACCTGCCTTCCCTTTCTCCTCTCACCACCCCCTCATCCTTCGCTGCGTCTCCTCCCCTAGCCTCAGCAGCTGACTTATGAGATGCCAAGTCAAAGTGAGGGATGGTGTCTGCCATAGAGAGTAGGTGTGTGGTTTAGGTGGTGTTTGTGTTGAGGCTCGGTATGTGTGTGTGTGTGTGTGTGTGTGTGTGCAGGCACTGTATATGTGTGGCGGAATCGTGCTCCTGCCTTGTTGTTCCGCATCGTTGCTGCCTCCTCTGGCCGTGACTGTATGACAGGTGGCTGGTCCGTGACAGGTTCACGACAAGTGTGTTTGTGTGTGTGTGTGTGTGTGTGTGTGCAGGAATAACCTAAAGTGTGGATCCAGCAATGGGCTTCGAGATGTCATATATTAAACATATCAGCAATCGCCTCATAGAATACTGGAAGCAAATAAGTTTTGTGTCTGGTGCTGTATGGTGAAATCTTGATGTAGTGTGTAAGTTTGTTGTGTGTGTGTGTGTGTGTGTGTGTGTGTGTGTGTGTGTGTTGGCTCGCTGTGTGTGTGTGTGTGTGTGTGTGTGTGTGTGTGTGTGTGTGTGTGTGTGTGTGTATGTGTGTGTAATGCTGAACCCTGGCTGTCAGACAACCAATTGTATCCATGCAAGGCTTCACAAGCTAATGTGGGCTTGACATTTAAACTTGGGTGACAGAGTGGGTGTGAAAGGCCAAGAGCAGCTGCGTACAGCAGTCATTCTGCAAAGTGTACCAAGCTTTAACTACTGATAAAGGCTTTCTCAAGAAGCCTTAATGTCAAGAGGCACTCCAGTACAGAATGTGTAGATATATGATGTGAAACCCTCTCACATCCTCCCCACATCCGGGCAGTGTTGGGTCTGAGTGCATAACAACACCCCCTTGTGGGGCAAAGGATGATGAGGATGTCTTGAGGCAGAACTGTTATGAGCATCACCAAGTGGGTAAAAGTAGGTCTAGAAAGAGTTAACTTTGTGTGCTTGGATTTCCAGAGGGAAGGGGGGAAATGACTAAGTGCATCTAACTATAGTGCATACAATAAGATGCACTTAGTCCAGCCCAAATGTCTATTTGATGTCTGCACTCGCTTCATCTTTAAAGATACCCTGTGGGTAACAAAAGTTATGTTTACATTCAGTGTGTCACGCCAAAATGTTTTGTGATTGTTCTTTGCAAAACAGATCGCTCCATAGCACTGCTAATGGTCAAAATGTACCATTAAAAAGCACACACTACTACTAACTAACGTCTCTGTCCAGACACGAGCCTTTTTGTGTTGATTCAGAAATCCGTTGAAATGAGTGGAGATCCATCTGATGGGGTTTCAGCACAATCATAGGCTGAACCTTGACGGGCCCGTTGCATCGCTCCTCAGGCGATTGCAGCCAGCTGCGAGAAAAGCAGCGGAGCTGACTTGGGTAGAACGTGTAACCTGTTATTTCCTCGGCAACACTTTTGTCTTTGTCTCTCTTGGATCCCGAACGTGTTAAGTGAATACAGTCTGTTTACTCAGCTGGTGACGTAAAGACTTGTGGTCTAGGCCTATAGGCGAGTCAGTCTTTGAAGATGCTTCCTTTCAGCAGTGATGAAGACACTCAGATCAAGTGAGGAGCCGCGGCCAGCCGGGCTTTGGCTTTATTTCCCCGGTTACAGAAAATACAGGTCGGCTGTTAGTCAGGCCTCTAGTCTGATTAATTTGATGGCAGTGACCCCCTCCATAGGGGACGAGGGTTCACTGAATGGTTTGATGAGTCTGAAAACGATGTGAATTACATGCTATGGCCCCCGTAGTGACCAGACCTCGAGCCGTTTGAACACGTGTGGGAGATTTTGGACTAACGTGTTTGACTGCGCTCAACACCACCATCATCAAAACGCCAAATGAAGGGAATACCTTTTGGAAGAATGCTGTTCTTCCCTCCACAGTTCAGACACTTGTAGAATCAACACCAAGGAGCTTTGAAGATGTTCTGGTGGCACATGGTGGCCCAACAGCTTCCTGAGACACTTTGTTTGTTTTTCCTTTGATTTGTCACCCACCTGTGTCCACACACACACACACACACACACACACACATATATATATATATATATATATATATATAACACGTAGACTTTATGCTTCAGACCTGCTTGCCTTTCCATAGCATGTATGCATTCTATGGCGGTATTCTGAGGTACAGACTATTTTTTACTGGGATAAGAACATGAAGAAGAATAAAAAATTATTGCCCTGCAACCTATTTGAGCTTCCCACTGCCAAATCTGCAATTTTTGAAAAATGCTGACAAGTTCAGAGCTGCAATGGTTTGACAAAAAGAGGAATAGCATTGGGAATCACTTGCCGTCAGTATTTGTTTTGCTGCAAAACAATGTGTTTATTATAACCCTGACCATCTGTGATATGATGTGAAATATGTTTTATGCAAACATATTGCGACACAATGACCTCTGTGAGAGTAACTTCACAGTTTACACAAACCTCTTAGGTTAAAGCCGGGGATTCCATCAGGATCGTCCGTCTTGTGGGAGGCGTACAAAAAAGCCATGTGAACATACTTTACACTGTACATTTGTTTACCATGTAGAGGCTAAAGAGGAAATAATGGATGTTATGTGAAATTGCTTTTCTGAGTAAATATTGCTGTGGAGCAATAGGAATGTGTGGAACGTACTACAAATGGCACCCCCTGGCATTTCATATATATATACAGCATCAGCTAATTTATTCGCATAGCACAGAGACCCCTCACACAGAGGTTGGCACAGAAGACACAGTCCCGACCACCACTGGCACCACCTGTCAGTTCAACACAACTGGCAGCGTCCAGGTGGGAAGGTGGTGAGGGATCATGTCCATGTTGCTGCAAGTAGTAATTCCTGCTGATAGACTGGGATGGTTGCATGATGGTAAAATGTGGGGGCATAGCATGAGTGGAAAAGGAGACGCATGAAGACATGTTTTGGACATTCATCCTAATAGTTGATGAAAATGAGGAGGGAAATTTTTGAACCCTTGAAGAAAAATAGGCCTGTATTATATCGCGTGACACATTCATGATGGAAGAATAAAGAATTAGCATACCTGCAAGTTTCCTAATTGCTTGTAAGATTTTATTGATGGCTTTTAAAGCATTGCTGAGTATGGTCCCCCCGGCTGTAGCTCATACCTCTTAATCTCCTTTGAGGTAGAGCTCTGTTTCATTTCTTTGGGCCAGGCGGTTTTTTTTTGTTCCAAAGTCGAGTTTGAAAAATAAAGGTGATCGGCCTTACTCCATCAAAGCCTCTACGCTTTCGAAACAGTCCGCCCGAGGAGAGATCAGGCATGCTGAATCAATATATTCTTTTAAGTTAGTTTGAGAAACTTACTTCTGTAGCCACACTTTTTACGGAGTTGTTCCAAACACAAACCTACATGTCTTTTATTTTACCCACTTTTGTTCCACTAGTTCTCCACATTTGACTCTTTTCTCTCTTCAAAGCACTTGAAACATCACGATAAGTTATTAATCAACTTAATTTCGTTTCATTTTGTTACTGTTAATTATATCACGTTGGTAATGATGCCACACAAGTGGTTTATAATAGATTTTTTAAAGAATCTTTTGCCATTTAAAATGTTCTACATCTTTTTCATTTACAAATTATGCCTGTGGATCCACTGCACAAGGGGCTGGCTGGGTTTTAAAGCTGTTATGTGTTCATCACGGGCTTGGCTCAGCAATCAGTCTGTCCATAAAGGATGAACAGATGTGTTTTACAGACTCATAAAGTAAACTTGAAAAAGGAAGCCGTAGTGCTAGACCGTTACTGGAACTTGTACAATTCAAAATTAATCTAATTTTCTTCCACATTAAGAAAATGTGAAGTAAACAGCGACTGTTCATTCACGAACACATGCAATTAACCTTTCAACAAGATTTTATGCAGCCTAAAAACAATCATGAAGTGTGTAATGTGTAAATTAAATCAGGGGTATTGTTGCTGGCAGGAACATTGTGTCCATTTCTAAAAAAAAAAAAAAAAAACGGCTCCACGAGCCCATTTGCTGTAACTCCATTTTTGCATTGTAGGCTGTAATAAAAGTGAAAGGGGCGTATCTGGAGAAAAAAAAAGAAAAAAGAAGCCACCTGCTGCAGGCTTTGCTCTCCCATCTGCTGAACTTTATTCCTCAGACCTCGGAGGTATTTGCAGATATGTGTGTGTGTGTGTGTGTGTGTGTGTGTATGTGTGTGTGTGGGCAAACAAAGCAGTTAGTATGATAATCAGACATTCCCCAAATGTTTGATTTCTTTCTTCTCTTCTAATTTATTTGTGTTCGGTGCTGCTGAATATGCAGCATATTGAAGTTTAAAACCTTTTCATTCTTAATGAATGATAATAGATAGCGCAACATGAGACTTTGACTTGGGCTATTGAATTTAATTAATTGAAAGAACAAGAGCCAAGAGGTATGCTAATGGTGATTGATTGAAGGTCTTTAAAAAGCAAAAACGTGTGAAAGAAAAGGACTTTTCACTGACAATGGCTGGATTATTCGACTGAACTAATCTGAAGTGTGATGTTAACTCTCCATTTAGTGTGTGGCTTCAATATGTAGTTGGCAAAGAATGACTGTGTTGTTTTTCTTCTTCTGATTCTCTGTCTCTGCAGAAAGTCTGCTCAACATATTCTCCTGCTGGAGATACATTAATAATGGCTCTTCAGGCAGTGTCAAGTGGGGTATTCATGCATCACCTGCCGCTATTTGTCGAGCCACCAAGACTTGTCACACACACCCGTACACTTGTGAAAACAGAGCAGTGGAGGACTCCATTTATCTCACAGTAACTGTTTGTGCATAGAGAGAAACTCAGTCAATGAGTGAATGTTCCAGACACAACACAAACACAGAAATCCAGACGACAAAACAAATCTTGTGCTGTTGAGTAGACACATGTCAACAAGGCACAGTAATATTCACTAGATGTATAGGGCTACACGAGATTCACCTACATGTAACCGCCCCGCAACACAAACACACACAATATTCCAGCAATCCTACAAGCAGCCTTACTCACCTAAAACTGGGACTGATGTTCCCTGTGGATCCGCATTCACATGTTTTACATAATCACTGCGTGTGTCTGTGTGTGTGTGTTTTGTTCTCCCAGTACAACAAAACCGATGAGTCCGTGAGCCTCGGTGTGCTTTTGTTGGCGTGTGACGGCATTTTATCCAGCTGCCGTCTGTTGTGGATATTTTGGGCTGCCAAGTAGGTCTCAGGTGAGGGAATAACCGTCAGAAAAGAGAAAATAAAATACAAAAGGGGAGAAGGCGGAGGTGTGTGTGTGTGGTGGTGAAGGTTGGGGGGGGGGTGTAGTCGCAGAAGTCTGCACCTCACGCTCCACCCATCTATTAAAAGGTAAAACCCAAACTGCTCTCCACATGCCGGGGGTAATGGGGGTCCAAATATGCCCCAGGCAGCCAGCTAAAGCAGCACACAGACAGATAAACACACATGCACACACACACCTGCATGGAGATTTGCACACACAAACAGCAGACTTCTAACAAGGGACTCTATCTATCTATCTATCTATCTATCTATCTATCTATCTATCTATCTATCTATCTATCTATCTATCTATCTATCTATCTATCTATCTATCTATCGCAGATGGAGGCAGTGACATCAGTGACTCTGTGAAATGTCTCATTCAAAAAGACAATGAAATTTAAATCCCCACCCCGGAGCAATTTTTCCCAGCTTTTGCAGCATCTTTTAAATCTGTCTTTCTTTCTTTCTTTTTTTTGGGGTGGGCATAGGGGGGGGGGGGGTTGTGCTGCACGACACAAAAACATATTAACTGCAGTGGGGTTGTAACCTTGTGCAAATAGCTGGTAGGCAGCATTACACAGTTTGGCAGTGGAAGTAAAATTGAGTCTTTGCACAGTGTATTGGATGGTTTAAACGTGGTTTTGCATGATGTGTTGTGTCTGAAAATGTCCTTATATGTGCTCCAACTCATTTTGTTCTCACCGGTCTGCAGCTTATGTCCATGCTCTAACATTAACTTCATGTCCAAAAAATCCAAACCTCCAGTATCTCTTTAAGGCATTGTTACCTAATCCATGTGTTTAACTGAAGGTGAAACTATTGGATAGATCAGACCTTGAAACAAACAACTAAAATAAATATATAATGAAATAAATAATTTGCACAGACAATAACATTTCCCTCAACGCTGCAGAAGAGGACATAATTAGCTAAGATCTGACATTTGATCAATCATTGGATCAATGCATTGGTAAACCGATACACTGACCCTAATTCAAATGTAGCTATGGGTCATATAGATACTACACATGTGACACAGAAGTGTATAGCTCATTATTTCCAAATACAGCGGCAGATTTAGTGATGAATATGTTGATGAAGTGAAGGTTGCTCTGTTGACTAATCGGCAGTGGAATCCCAGATACATCGTCAATATATCAATCAAACCTAGAGAACTGCAGCGGCCATGTGTAATTTATGACTTATTTTCCACTGCATGTCCTTTGCAGGGATATATTTTATGTGTATCTGACTCTGTATTTGTATCATGCAACCTTGATCAAATATTAAAGTCAGTCAACCAATACAAGGACCTCCAATTGCAATTCTCATTTGATGACTGTGTGTGTGTGTGTGTGTGTGTGTGTGTGTGTGTGTGTGTGTGTGTGTGTGCGCGTGCGTGCGTGCGTGCGTGCGTGTGTGGCATACGTGTGCATGGTGTTGGCACTGCCATCAAAGCCTCAAGCCTCCATTCACTTGTGGCACAAGGATTTGTGCAGTCAGGCAGATCATCACCCTGAGGACTCACATGGAAAAACAGCAGTTATTGAATTTATTCATTCAATAACACAAGGATATCAACTCTATCTTTAGACACTAGATAACAGCAACACAACTGACTGTACGCCAATGACGAAGCATTACTCTGGTTTTGTGACGTAGTCTGGCTGTCATTCAGGCTCTGCTTCTCCATGTGTCTCAGCTAGATTGGTTAATGTCAATTTTCTTTTATTAAATCAGCGTAAAAGAAGAAATTTGATTTGTTTTTGAATTTTTCTGGCTTTAGACAATTGGGTGGAAAATTAAAAAAAATGTTTCCATTTCTATCCCTATCTTCCAAGCTCTACTTTCAGCTGATTAGTTGGTATGGCCACCCATCTTGACTGTCACCATGCTTGCTCACTACCATCTCTACCAGCCTCTTGTCATGGTCATACTGTCGACATTTGAGCGTGTTGTCAATGGACGCTATTCTTTAACTATGCAGTTGCATAAAGGAAATTGAGAAATCGTTCTCTCAGTTGGAAAATATTTAAATAAATTGCAGCCGTTTTTGAAACAGCTCCAAAATAATGAGAACAAAACAAAATAAATAGTAAACCTTTAATTATACAAAAGGCAAAAAAAAATGTTGCTGTCTCTTCAAATTCAACTTGAAATTTCAAACATTTCAAAGTGTTTCACAGCATCCCTATTGCATCATTTCCTGTTAGTATATAATGATAAAATATGTTGATATTTCTTATTCTTATTTCTTATTAATGTCAAAAACAGTAAAATGCCTTGATGATTAGTATGTTGTACACACTGTAAAGAATTTGCATGTAGTGTAGTATAGATTAAGGACATGCCACTGCGTTGCCTCAAAATTTATTAAAAATGGGACACTTAGGGCGTAGGCAGCTTCCAGAAAGACTGGGTGAAATACAGGCATATAGCATATACTTAACTAAAAAAAGCCCTTTTATGTCACATTATCATTAAGGTAAAGTACAAAGCTACAGGGGATTTAAAATAACGGCAGTAGCATCAAGGTATAATTAAGGTATTAAGTTAGTTCATCCAGGAAACTTGGGGCTTTTACATTTAAACTGTGTGTGTGATGTGTGTGTGTGTGTCTTGATTCCCCCCTCAGCTCTCGTTGACACCATAGCTGTGTACTTTTCTCCCAGGGTAACTTCTGGCATCAACTGAAATAACACACCTCTCCCAAACCAAGTACATCTCTCCCAGGGAAATGTGCACACACACCCCTCTCAACATTTCATCACTTAGTTATCTTGCTGAGCAAGTGCTGTAACGCTGATGCACTGTTGGGCTTTAAAATGCTTATCATTTTCTCTGTATTATACAGCTCATTGTCTGCTCTTGCCTTATGCCAGAGAGGCTAACATTTTAATCCCCACAACACTGCAATGCCATTCCACTTCCTACTTTTCTCTCCTTTTGTTGTCGTTTTGGATCCGCCCGTGTGCATGACAAATAGGATCAGGTGTGTTTGTGACTGCTTCCTCAGCCAACCCATTAAAACTGCAAGCACGAGTAAGTAGTAGTGGTTAATATATGCACTTACGGCTATGCGTACACACACACACACACACACACAAATCAAGAGTGTGTAATTATACAGCACACATACAGTATACTGTAATCAGTCATAATATAAAATCCACACATACATTATTGTAGGAAGCAGAACGATCCTCCTCCACACATGTTGTAGCTTATATCTCAAATTACAAGATTTATACAGGATAAATCAAACAAATTCTCTGCGTGTTGTGCGACTGGAACAGTGTGTCAGAAATGCATTCATATTTAGACAGGCTGGTTTCATATGCAGTGGACTGTGTGCCTTCTGTGTGTGTGTGGGGGTGGATATGACTGGTGCAGGTTGAGTGACACTAACAAGACTGTAACAGGCCTGAGATACTCCTCATGTCAGTATGAGGTGAGAGGTGGTGAGTGGGACCTTTATGGGTCAATTACCCATGGACATCCAGTAAGACACGCAGGCTCACTGGGATGACATCAGTGTGTGTATGTGTGTGTGAGAACATACTCCCTCTGAGACACTGGCAGAAGCTCCATCAGGAGTAAATCATTGTCTTTTTCTTCAGCTGCCGGGTTTCGCAGTCAAGGCGTGGTAGCTACCTCTGCTTGTTTGACTTCAGGAGGTGTGAGCGTTTGTCTTTCTCCCATCCAAGACTGTAATTAATTTGGGAAACAGAAATCAACTGTATGGTGTCTTCCCTTTCTTTGCCCTCTCAATGAAAAATGGAATCCAGGCACTGTTGTTGCCAGCTCTGCCACCCACTTGGGACGAGACCAGAGAGAAATCCCTGGTGGAGGGAACATGAGGATATTATTTCATGGGCTTCCTTGGTGAATTAAGATTGTTGTGATGCCACAGGCATCTGCTTGGGAGGAAAATCCAGCTCTGTTGTCAATGCGAGACGTTTGGGTAAAGAAAAGGGCATTGTCTGGCTCCTTCCTTCACATGCCTCCCTCCCTCCCTCTTCAGTAATCTTTTCCCACTCTTTGTGGCAACTGGTCGTCCGCACCATATTAAGCCGACTTGACAGACAGAATATTCTCATTTGCAGTGGTGATACAGCTCCCTCTGACATTTCCCCCAAAGAATTGACTGCTTTGATGGTTTTGCTCCTCTCCTAGGCCCTTTTCTTGTTCTGTCCAGTTCGCTGCGAGGAAAAGCCCCCGCGGCGAGTGAGTCATTGTCTTTTCTAACATCTTCAATCCAATTTACTGCGGCCATGTGTCACACTCTGTTATACGTCTATCTTTGGTCCCACAGACGCACACATACACACACACTTACTGTAAATGGGCGCATTCAAATGCTTTCGATATACACACTTAAAGTGCGCATCCACACACAAGCACGCACCAAGTCGGAGAAATAGGTGTCATTTTATGACTGCTTCAGCACCCATGAGTCTGTGAAGATGAAAGCCTGAGGGGAAATGCGTGTGAGTGGAATGTGAGACTTCAAGGACCCCTCTTTCCTACTGAAGAAGACACAGGAGGATAAAACTGTCATTGTCTGTCTTCACACTGCTGACACTGTTGCTCCTATTATCAGAAGAAGACACAGGTGTATGCAAGACAGTTGCATCTTAATATTCTCATCTTTCTTGGCAGATATTCAAATCTGATTAATATTGTTCTTGTTAGAAATCAAGTTCTTGTACATAATTGTGACCTTTTTCACAATCGTATTCACGTGGGGCTGATAGTAGAACCCACTGAGTGTCGTTGTTATCTTGCTGCCATTTTACCCATGTTTTTCATTTCATTTCATTTTCATCAGTTTCACAGTGTGTGTGGCTGATTAGGTGTGGGCTGGAACAAAATACAAAAGCAACCAACTGTGTGTTTTAAGGCTTCATACACCAGTGGATGTTTCCAAGCACGGATGGAAGAATAATTTATTTGTAGAGCACTTTTCAAATCAAAAGGAGCAGCACAGAAGCTAACAATTGGCACAATAGAGTTGATGCATCTCATGTAGTGAAACTTCAAGCGAGTGATTTAGAACGACAAGTATCTGTTTCTCACTCTAACACCTTCTGCAGCATGTAGCTTAGCAACCAGCAGTTTTCTCTTTATCAACAGGCAACAATAGAAACAAAGTTGAAGTCCAGGGACGTGGTGACTTCCTATGATTGGCTGGTCCAGACTGAAGTATCTCATGGATCCTTGACAACAGAGATGGCCTGATTTTCAGGCCTTTAAAAGTGAGAATATGCTGATTAGGGTTAGGCCTAGGAGTCCAATTTGAGTCCAATCCAATACTTATATTTACCTTTATGTTGTTGAAGTATACATCTGACACATTGAAATAACTAAATCTGACAAACCTTATTTTTCATGAGGTAATTGAACCCGAGACATGTGATCAGCTGGAGAGAAGACATCTCACTCACTGCTGTATTTGTTGGAACTATAGAAGCACTCAGTCCACTTGCAACTGTATAGTGGTGGTACAGTGTAGCTTCTTCCCCCACAAATGATCGGTATGGCTGAGTACAGACGCTGGCTGCTAAGGGCACTTTACCTAGACAACATACCAGTGTAATTTTGGCCTGTCATCAAGTTACTCACAGAATCAATGTTAGATAGTTAAAGCTGATATGATCCGCTGCCAGCGATGTTCGTGAAACTGCGAAAGCGACAGTTGGTGCTGGTTCAAAACAAGATGTTATCACAATGTTCTGGACTCATCTCTTTTGCTAATAAGAGAGGAGAAATAACAGATTCATTAAGATGAATTTTGCTAGCCTCAGTGTCAGATCTCAGATTCAGTCATGATGTGGTCACTCTAATTTTCACTTGGATATATGGAGTGAAAAAAATGAGAGCAGCGCTGCAACACTAGCAGGTTGAGCTGGACAGAACGGCAGAGTACAGTAGATAGATAGATACTTTATTTATCCCCTAGGGGAAATTCATGTAAAGGAAAGGACTGAAATTTGATTGGCTTTATTTTAGCTGAGACAGATCAATTAAAAATACAGTATTTAACAAAACTGATTACACCCCTTGTCAATATCACTAAAATATTAAGCAATTACAAATCCTGTCCATTTAATACAATTTTATTTTATTTTTTTTTAGCCAAAGCCAAATAAGAATGAAGCCAATTGATTTGAAAAACACAAATGTTTGACTAATTAAATTGTAATGAAAGGTCCATATTAAAAAAAAAACAAAACACTTGCAGCAAAGGTCAGTACACCCTTCATCAGTCAGATTCCATTCTTTTATTTTTTTATATTTTATTTGTCCACCTTTATTTTCAACGGCAGATTCGATCCTCCAAATGATACCAGAGAGACTTTCTTCACAGGTGGTTCTTTTCAGCTGCTCTTTTCTGGAGAGGTTTTGTTGCTCTGCCTTCTGCTTTAAAGTGCTCCACAGGTGTTCTGCTGGTTTCAAGTCATGGGACATACTTGGCCAGGTCATATTTTTCATTTTGTTCTTCTTTACAAACTCTTGTGTGGTTTTTGCAGTGGGTTTGGGATCATTATCATGTTTGAAACGTCCTCCCTTGCCAAGCTTCTTGATTTTATGAGTCATCTTTTCATTTCCTTGCATTCACAGTGCCATCTGTAAATGTCATCTCTTCTACATCTTTTGCACTCATGCGTATCAGCACACTCCCACCTCCATGTTTCACGGTCAGCGCTGTGCAGTCACTGTGGTGGTCCTGGCCATGTCCACAGCAAACACGCTGGACCCCATCTAATCCAAACAGATTTGTTTTGGTTTCATCTGACCACAGACTGTGCTGAATGAATGAACATGTTCCTCGTAAAAGTTTCATTTTGTGACTTTGTGAGCAGTGGTTTTCCTCTTTGAGGTTGACTTGACATGATGTGCGATGTCCTTCACACTGATCACTCACTGAAACACAGATTTACACAGAAAATCCTTGTGCTAATTCTGAAACACGTACCTGTCTGTTTTTCAATGCAAGGCTGTGTAAATAGTGAATTGTGCTAGGTTTCAGAGGATGGCCTTTGCGCTTTTCATTTGTTATTGAATTCAATTCAGTTTTATTTGTATAACGCCAAATCTTAACATACATTATCTCAAGTCACTTTACAGAGCAAGGCCAACCCCTACAATATTATAGAGAGAAACCCAACAGTTTCTACAATGAGCAAACACTTTGCGACAATGAAGTGGAAAAACTCCCTTTTAGCAGGAAGTAACCTCTAACAAAACCAGACTCGGTTGTTATTGTTAGTATGGCCCTTCCTCTACTTCCAAAGCGTTTCTGCAAATGTGCTTCAGGTTATGTTTAGCAGCCCACTGATGCTCTTGTACCTTCTCCCATCTTTACGAAGTCTCGCAGTCTGGTTTTGCACTTGTGTCAGGCGGTTCCTCACCAGGTGGAACCATGTTGCATTGGACACAACTCTGGCCAACACTGATGTTCTTTTATAACCTTAACTGGAAATCATAGGTCAAATCACTTTTGTTACAGTGGTGACTGACTCAAGTACTGATCATTAGGATCTGCTTACATACTACAAGATAATGTATCATAATGGCTTTTGTAATCGTCTAACTTCTCTTGTAGCACTCCATGATGTTGACATTTGTGATTCTGAGTGAAATGTGTCAACAACTAATGGATCAATTTCATTAATTCATGTCCCTCATCATGGTGAGATAGTGTGTGGGTGTCTGATAATGTGATAGTTTCAGTGATTCCCTGACTTTTCATCTAGTACCAGCCTTGGGTCAAAATTTTTGTCTTAATACTTTAGCCTAAGCAAAGAGCTGCTAGCATGGCTGTTATCATTTTTGTCACTACATACAGTGTGTAACTTTCTTTAAGTTTATTCAACTTCTAGTCTATACAAAGTTGACTTGCTGACCATTGGCATATACTGTACTATATCAGGTGAAAGTGAATCATTTCTTTTGGTAATTATAAAAATAAAAAACATGCATCATAAATATCTTATCTTAATATCTTATCATATATTAGCTCATTAGTGTAAGTTTTCTCTCAGTGAGAAACTTATTGCAGATAATTACATTAAAACTTGAAACCTGAGACTGAATTCACCATTTGATTAGCACCAAATGCCAGTTTTTAGTCTTTAGCAGACAAATCAAAAAAATCTGTAAGGTTGAGCCACTTCATTTGACCAGTTATTTTTTGTAATGGTGACATTTGCAAAATGTTATTTTGTCCTGTTAAAGTACTTTTGGAAACAGGAAAGTTATTTTTGCTCAATCGTTTCAATCACTGCTTAACAGGTTAAAATCTTGCAATTACCACAGACTTGTGTTCATTTTTCACAATAGATTTTGGTAAGATGGTAAAATAATGACAGAGGGAGCTAATCAAGCTTGCATTCATTACTTTGCTGTGCTGGTACTTGTGTACAGCCTAGATACAGAGCTGAAGGTTTCACAATTCATTGTCTTCTTAAAGCTATCATCATGTAATCATTCCAACACAAGTGTACATATAAGAAGTAGAAAAAGAGTTTGTATGTGATGTATATACTTTTATTTATGATGGAAATTTATCTATAATGTTTTGAAACTGGATACAGGTGAATGCCTGAACAGATGTTTTGTTACAGTGTTTTTCTTTTATTAACATTTATACTTCGTGTACCTTGTGGCAGAATGACAAGCTAAAGCTTGGATCAATGAGGCGGTTTTATTTGTTATAATGGATCATAACAGATCATAATAGAGGTGCAGTTGTCTCAGTGAAAGCCGAGCCGTTGTGGCAATTAAGGTCTTGATGTGGGTGGTTTGCTTTATTTGTTGTACAAAGTGTTAATGAGTGCACAGACAGCCAGACATGATTATTCAACAGCGGGAGAATCACACTAATTTGGGGTGCAGATGCAGATTGTAGAAATCAATGAGGGAGAGAGAGAACAGAGGAAAGGAAGCGGCTAAACCAACAACCGTTGGATGGGCTGGTTAGGAGGCGTGGAGACAAACACAAATATTAAATGAGGAGAGGCGGGCAGAAGCGCGGGGCTGTGAAAGGAAGGGATCTGCACCAGTAACAATGTACAAAATCGACTGTACAAAACTTCATATAAATGTAAAACTTTATGAATCATTAATACTTGCCTCATTAACCACACTCGCCTCGCAGTGGTAGAAAGGATGTACATTTACTCAAGTGCCCTACTTAAATGCAAGTATGAGGTACTATTACTTTAAACGATGACTCCATTTTATGCACTTTTGCCCCTTTACTTGGCTAGATTTCAGAGGGAAACAATGTAGAAATATATTTCAGTCCAGTGGTTGTCAAAGTGGGGTCCAGGGACCCCCAGGGGTCCTTGGGGAAGATGAATTATTCATTTTCACAATAATTCCATCCACAAGTAACACAATGACAAAATGTATGACTGTTTTGGTCATTGGTTTCAAACACTTTCTGTAATAAAACATCTAAAAGCAAAAATCTTATCAGATGGGGGTCTGTGGCCTAATTTGTGTCAGTTTAGGGGTCCATGATGTGAAACAGTTTGAGAACCACTGCTGTACTGTTAACTACCCAATGGTATAAAAAGCATTTAAAATTACACAGCTACAACATTTAAATGCTGCTTACATCTGAATGTTTTTGTAATGATAGTAATTCATAATGGGTCATCTTAATTTTGTTACCTAAAGCTGCAATAATCAGTATTTTTTATTAACAGTGTAACAATTCTGATAAATTCAAATACTTCTGTCAGAACACTCACATGTAGTACACTGCCTACACACTGTATTCACTGGCGTAGTGCGTGGAGTCTGACAGGATAGTGTTGTCCCAAATCAAACACTGCCGTTGTGACTGCAATTGTCGTCTGCCAAAATATCCACCAGCGGCTTTACTTTCCCCTGTGTGGCCCCTGTGTCATGCAACGTGGAAATTATGCCATTACATGGAAGCTTAAGCAGGTGTGATACACAAGTAAGCAGTCTGAACAGGGTAAATAAGAGCAGACGGGGCACAGGCAGAAATCCAAAAACTGAGAGAATTAACTCCCTAACGTCAAAGACCATGGAATCAAACACACTAGAGAGTACCAAAGACAATCTGGCAAAGGGAAAGGGGAAACAGGGGAGTAAGAGTACACAGGGTTTGCAGACAGGAACACCCGGGGCAGGTAAGTAATTGGAGGCAGGTGTGGATGATCAAATGCAGAAGTCACACAAGGGCAGGAAGTGAAACAACAATACAAGTATTTCAAAATAAAAGTGGAAAAAATGGATGAAACAGGCAAGGTGCAACACAATGGATCAAGTGACTACATGTAATGTGAAAGGGGTTACGTGTACTGACAAATCCACAGAGAATTATCACCCCACTTTAGCATCTTTCAGCTCATTGTTTTGTTTTAGGACTGTGTGTATACGCCTGCCACTGGCCAAACCAAAACAAAGATTAAAATCAGTGATAAAATGAGAGTGAATATTATGTTTATCAGATTGACACACCAAATCTTCACAGGACTTCTGTGTAAGAACATCTGGTGCAAAATCCGACAACAGCCACCAAAGTAACTTCTGCTGACCAGTATGCAACACCTGAACCTGATTTCACTTAACACTTGAACTTGACAAGGAGATTCTGGAGGGGGCATGGCCTGTTATTCAGCAGCTTTTTGTGTTGTTTATCTCCGTGTCGAGCTAAAGGTCAGGGCGTAATCACAGGCCTAAACATCACTCCAGCACATAGACAGAGCAGCTGATCAGCCGGAGGAAAATGTCAGCCAGATATAGAGTGCTGATTGTCCATTAGAACAAGGCCGGGTCCAAGCCTGAATGAGATTAGTCAGGACCTCAGGTCCTTCAACTCTTCTTGACAAGGTCACACACTCCAGACACAACAAACACAAAATACTGGTTGTGAAGACAAAACCATCTCGATATTATGTGTTTGTTTATGTATATGTATGTGAGACAATCAAAATTCACATTATTCTTTTGTCATTATGGACTTAGGATGGACGTTTTTATAGTATCTGTTTATGTTCTGTCTGTGTGTATGGATCTGCATGCGGCATGAGTGTGTATGCATGTATTGCGGGTGTCT
Source organism: Seriola dumerili (assembly GCF_002260705.1). Classification (NCBI taxonomy): domain Eukaryota; kingdom Metazoa; phylum Chordata; class Actinopteri; order Carangiformes; family Carangidae; genus Seriola; species Seriola dumerili. The sequence goes on along the minus strand of NW_019174365.1, from coordinate 2,122,450 downwards.
TAATTTCTACTTATTTATTTTCCTTCCCAAAATATATGGCTCCATTTTCCAGGTGCAAGCATGAAATTATGCTTTATACAGATAGAGTCGCTGCAGTTTCATTCCAGGGGAAAAAAATAAAAGTACCCCTGCTAAGCTAAGTAGACAGTTCATAAGGTAATGAATAAATATAAGCTGCTAAATATTTCAAATTTACAGCATACCTTTACAGGTGGAGGAAAAGGTGCATTTTTAAAACAGCATGGTGAAAGAGGAGACAGGAGGAAATAAAGATGTAAGGAGCTACAAATGCAGCATGTGTGTGGGTGTTTGAGAGACAGTTGAAGCTAATTCCTGATAAACTGTGTAGCTACGTACCTTTGTTTTGTCTACCATATGGTCATGCTATTCAGGATTTCTGTGTGGGAGGGAGACTTGTTTTAAATTACAGAACTAATAGCTTTCCTCAGACACTTCTGTGTGAAGGAAAGTGTTTCTGTTGTTGCTGGTTGGAAGGAAGTTAACGCGAGACATCAGTGGAAATTATCTGTATATCTGGTCTTTCCAATTTACAGAGGCAACCGGGTTTAACAACCGCTGCTCACCACCTGGCTTGCTTGGATTGTCGGTTATGCCCCCAAAGGGTTTCCAACCTTTTTGGGCCAGTGTGTCATTCAGAACCTCAAACCATAAGTATATCACAAAACCTTTTTTTTTAATGTGTGGCTTATTATCAACAGCCTTCATATAGCGAGGTATTTCACTAAGTAAATGGTGTGGTAGGTTTATGTTTGTGCTGAACTGCACCTGCAGAGGTGCTAGCTTGCTAACGCTTACTTGCTAGTTTGCTGGTGACTTTGTGTGTTTGTTTCAGTCTTCACAAACTATTTCAAATGTGTGTCAGCTTTTAGCAGCTCCTCTCTATCTTTTCGCAGTGTAAAACAGAGGCCAGTCTTCCCCCTTTCCTTCCTTTCCCTGCCAACAGTAGACCCAGCTGATCCGTTAGCATGTAGCTATTGATATTAGCCGTGGAGTAACGTCAGCTCTGATCCACTCTCTGGTCTAATTTTAACAGTATAGCTCTGGGACAGACGTAACATCAGGGGAACTGTAGGAGCAAGAAATATTCAGTGGTTTCATGTCGGGCTGTGATCCAAAAATGTAGTAGATGCGCACATAAAACATAAACAGGTGCTGAACTAATGAGTCTGGAGAAGAGCGTGTAGCTCAACATGTCACTGGTGGATATCTCATTAAAGTTGCATAAAGGAGCTACAGTGTGTGGACCTTTATCTTTCTGTCTTCATGTTTGGCTGTCTTCATGAATATGTAAAGTGGTCAACGTTATGTTTGTGGTATTTCAGTCCATTGCGGCATGCTGCTGAACATCTAACTTTACTGACATGAAGTTAAACATCTTTAAAACATGTCACTCATCTTTCTCTGCCAGATACCACTGGCCAGCTATACTGTATATTCTGATTCTTACTGTCGTAACATTATGTCTGAAACAAGTGTGACAGCTTTTCCATCTTGGCGCTGCTGGTGAATCACCAGAGATAAGTGCCTTACTCGTTTACTTTCCACTCCCACATCCTGACATTTATTAAAAATGTTTACATTACATTAAGTGTTTTGGAAATGCTAACATCACTGCTAACACATTACTTCTGCATCCCCTCACAACAAGTGCTTTCTACGTTACTGGGCTCTGTAGGTCATTTCTCACTGATGTTCCTGTAAAGACAAATGTAAAATGGTTTATGTTTACAGTTTGGAGACTTAATGCATAAATACTAAACTAAGATTTTGTGACAGAAAGATATAGCAGTTTTAACCTGAGAAAAATGTCTTGGAAACCTGTAATCTTGGTTCTGATGTTTTTCTCGATTGTGGACTTCCCATCAAACACGTGCAGTTGTTGCACTTGTGAAGTTTTTGCTTCAGGAGCGGTTATCATGGCGATATTACCGCGCAAGACTGTAAAGACAAACTGTATGTTCAGACCAAAAGCAGTGTTAACATCAAAGTTGACCGGATGTCATTCATTTTCTGTTTGAGCCAGTGTCTCTTGGCAGCAGGCGGCATCATGCCCGTTGGTAGTGTGGAAACTAACCAATCAGAGCAGACTGGGCTCTTCAAGAGGGGGCACTTAAAGAGACAGTAGCTGAAACGGACCCTTTCAGAGAGAGGCTGAAAACAGAAATGAACAGTTTGTGATTTATGATTGTTAAAGCATGTACACATTTTCTAATGGACCCCTGAAATAAAATATGAACCTGAAAATTAGCATAATTAACGCCATGATTCTGTAAAACTTCTGGTTAATTCACATAATTTTGCTCAATATAAGCCGCAGAGTTACTAAATGATCATTACAAAACATTGCCTCTAACTCTAATTTTACAGCGTACTTACTGGATGGCCATTTCTTCAACCCTGCACATGGCACCTCTCAGATTTGATATTGTTCACACTTCACAGTAGACTGAGCCATCCGTAAGATGTTGTGAAAATTATACAGCAACAGGTTAATTCTTAGATACTCATGTTTGCTCTGGATCTCCTCTTGTCTCTGAGCTACTGCTGATGTGTGTCTGTACTATTTCTGTACCTTGGAAGCTTATGCAACTGATCTGTGATGGAAAGCGCCTGTCAGCTTTAAACACACACTGTATATAACCCTGTTTTTAAACCCAAATCTCAGCTGTTTTAAACTCTGATTCCAAACTCAAGTGCTATAAATACAACAGTATTCTCCGGTTAGTTTATCAGTCAGGTCAGACACTTGTTTATAATTATATTGTCTATATATTGTGATGTTGAAGGAGTATGGCAACGAACTTTGATGTTTAATCCTTTGAATTACAATTCTATCATTTTCCACTGCATTCTTGTCATACATTCCAGTCATTCACATTTTTACATTGATTTCTCATAACATGATATTCAACATATGGAGACTTTAAACTTGCTTGCGATAATCCATCACTGTGAACGTTTTCCTTTTTAGTCTTCCTTTTCCTCAAAGGTATGTTACCATTATGCGTTAATAATGCATTTGCTAGCAGCGACTGTTCTGAAATCCCCTTTGGTACATTCAAGGTGTTCCAGCATCTGAGATCATAAAGCTGGCTGCCAAATTGAAACCATTTCAATGTCAGGAACAAAAAAAAAATTCACATGCCCTTGTTTCACACTGTCAAACGTTTGTCACCTCATTGTCTGGCTTTGGGGTGTAATTTTTCAACACCGTATCTTATGGATTCAGTGCCTCATAGCATCCGAATCGCAAATCTTTGATGTCAATGTGTCTTTGAATGCACTACCAGTTTGTTCCTTACAAAACAGTAAGAGTATTTTGACAGAGAAGAAGCAGTTGAAAAAATGTTCACTATAGTAAAGCCTCAAGTGTCTGTAAGTTGATCTTTATTTATAGAATTGAAACCATTGGCAGCCTGGAAACCATTTCAGTCAAAGATGATGTCAACATGTTTTTTTTTTTAAACGTTCTGTTAATTGCTTTTTACTATTTAAAGGAAGAGAAAAAGGTATTTTGGGATACATCGGAATGCTCCTCCTCTCAGCCGGGTGAAGGGGTGTGTTGGTATAATATCAAATTTAAATGTTTCTCTTCCCGTCTGAAGTTTACAGAGCAGTTCTGTGTGTTGTAGCATACAAAATCAATTTAATTGCTTTACTTTTTAGATTTTATGTTTCTCTGGGCTGAAACACTGAATAATATTGTTGCTACAGTGGCAGTAGTAGTGACATATATAATGTATACAGAGAGACAAGGTCAGTGCATATAAAAAGCATTAAAAAACACAGAGCCCTAATGCTAATCGTGCTCATTCTTTAGCATTATAATTGCAGGTGACAGGTTATAAATATGTGGAAAAAAGGAGAATATTTGGATCATTTCAAAGCTAAATTTGTAACCATAAAGTTTAAAATAGAAGAAATGCAAATCAGACACTAAGGATGATACAGGGTTGCACAATGTAAGATTTGCAGAACCTACAGTACAAGAAAATTGCAGAGAGGATCCCGGGGCGTTATGTCATGCATCCTCACGCCCACTGAAGGGCAGATAGACTAACAATGAGTTGGGCCATTGATTGAATGGATGAGTGAGTTATTTTCTGAATCGACACGCTACCTGAGTCTTAAAATAACACACTGTATGAATTATTAGAAGCTGTATGAATTATTGCTGTTTTCCTTTGTGAAAGTGGTGTTTGGTAGTATTGCTGTAAGAGAATGCAAAAAGAAAACATGTGCATAATATCAATGAGCTCTGTGTCTGTATCTCTGTTCTTATCCCCTTATTACAAGTCTTGGAAAACCTCATGTAAGGGCCTGTTTGTGTGCACAAGATATTGTGTGTGTGTGTGTGTGTGTGTGTGTGTGTGTGTGTGTGTGTGTGTGTGTGTGTGTGTGTGTGTGGTTGCACCACTCACCGCCTGCCATGTACCTGTAAGGTTTCTGGTAGAGTAGGATTTGATAATGCTACGCAGCTCAATGCCATTGATTTACAGCTGTCCTTGCTCAGTGCTGTGCGTCTGCTGTGCTCAAACACCACCATTCTCGTCTGGACCAGCTCGGCTCTTTGTCAAATCAATTTCTGCAATGGGGCTGCACTCTGTATGTGTCTCTGCGCGTACCTGCGTGCATGCACAGGTGTGTGTGTGTGTGTGTGTATGTGTGTGTATACGTGCCAATTTTTCAACTCCACAACGTTTTCTTTTCCCACAAGTCACAAATCATAGAGTTAAGGATGAGGAGGCCACAGCTGTAGATAGACTAATGAGAAGTACGTGCTCAGGTAACCACAGGTGTTACTGAAAATATGTTATCCTCGCTGAGAGAACAAGTGACGCAAATAAGAGCAAGAGAATTGCTGCTGTCTGCTTCATCGTGCAGGGGAATCCATTGGTTTTGCAACTGTAACCATCGATCACAAACACAGCACATCTCTGTGATGTCGTTTGTCTCCCGCTCCACGCGTGACTGGAACCCCTTCGTGGTGCTGAGCTGAATGCCCATCAGAGTGATGGTGTAGTGTTTACCCTTGCATAGGATATCTATCACCTTCCCCCTGTGTGATGCTGGATCAAAGGGGCACTGAGACAAACAGTATGTCAAATGTGGTTGTGGATTAACATCGGGACTCTGTGAGGCTGTTGTTGTGTTATTCACAGCTTGAAGCTGTTTTCCCTCATGGGGAAATGAATTCCCTTAATGATTTTGCTCATTGGCTTTAGGCAACATCATCTGACTTTCTTTTTTTTTTCTTCTTTTTTTTTCCCCCTCATGCTAGAGAAAAGGTATGACTTAGTTTGTCATTGCTGCCATTCTGCTGTTATTTATTCTGGTCTCTGTAGGCAGATGAAGCCCCAGATCTGACAGTGCAGTTACAGTTTACATTTATTCCAGCGATCAGAGAGAAAAATAGTCTCATATAAGCATATCTAAATAATAATAGTTAGATGGTCTACAGGTAGCGATTCAGAGAGAACAAAGTGTTGAAAGCATATCGTGACAGAGGCGACAAGAAGAGGAGAGCGGTATTAGAGGTAGAGCCGAGGATGAGGCAAAAGTGAGAAAGACCGTTCAGCGTGTAACATGTGCGGGGGCAGATGCGAGGGTGTGGATTATGTCGGCGCACTCACCTAACAGATGTGGACTGTTGGTGTGTGAAGCATGTAAGCAGGTGGTAAGGTTGGACTTGTCCAAACATAAAACACCCTACACATTGCAAGTATTTCCATTTAATCCTGCAGTTTTTTTTATTTTTTTTATGCAGCTGGCAGAAGTACAATGCTCCACACACTTTGCAACTTTTTTTTATTAGCCAGTTTGGAGTGAAATTTAAACATGTGCACTTCAAAATTACGTGTTAAAGTATGAAGAATTGATGTGATTCTTATTCTATGTTTTTGCATTTCTTCTGTACCATAACTGCATAGCAAAGCAGTATCCCCTCTGGGAGCTATATTACAGGTCTGCACTTACTTACTTATCTCTGGTCTGTGCTCCTCCTAAACCTTATTAAGGAGGTTTGTGGCTGTTCCAGTGATTTCCCCATTCTCATATCGTTCAATATGGCTTTTATTTTCCGCCAGTTTTGTTCTTCCAGATGATGCCAGAGAGCACGAAATTGCTCACTGATATAATCTGCTACAGGATATGACATTTAATGGTTTGTGTGCATGTCTGAGTGTGTTTGTATTGTATCTGTGTGCCGATGGGGGTGTGTGTGTGTGTGTGTGTGTGTGTGTGTGTGTGTGTGTGTGTGTGTGTAGTCGAATATATTTAGACAAAGTGTTCCGCACGGGTGTATAGGATGGGGGTAATTTGGTGAGGAGGGATCTCTGTCTGTCCCAATACCTGGACACATACATCTTCAATCTCCTCCATTTCGCCACAGACTGCTGCTACATCCTAAACCGCTGCATGGAGCTTTATTATATTTGTGCATCCAGTGTGTAAAAAAAATACAGAATGCACTTGGCTCCCTAATGGAGTGCTCCGGAGCCATGCAGGAGAGGCTGCTGGCTTGTTTACCAACCAGCACAACCCAGCAGCACACACCAACTGCTATTAATCCAAGGCAGCAGAGAGAGAAAGAGAGAGGCAGGCAAAGGTAGTTTGCAAAAAGGAGACTAGCTTGTTCTTACATCATACTGGATGCTTTATCCAAGAGTAGAGCTATTATAGTGGAACTCCTGTCTCTTTTATGCCCTTTCAGTCTCTCTTCTTTCCATCACAAACTAGACAGACACTGATGCTAACAGGCTTTTGACTTCCAGCATTCAATGTTAAAAGGCACTATTTTCTTGCCTCCAGCACCACTCTTGCTTCACTGTCACTAAAAGTAAAAGTGCCTTTTTGCTTTAGTTTGTTGGCTATAGAATACCAATAAAAGCACATGGAAATGGCACACAAATACATATATATATATATACATATATGTCTTCCTGCTACCTTGAAACATCATTCATGATGTTTTTGGCCACTGTAGCAATGGAACAAGCTGTAAAGAAAACCTTTGAATATAAGAATGCTGTAAGGTTGATATAGTGAATGTGTTGCCAAACAACTGCCTATTTACTCATTCAGCAGACACAAAACAACATTACCATTAATTTGGAACATTGCCTTGCTGAAAAACAACTGACTGCTGCTGCTGGAAACCAGATTTAGCAGCTTTAAAGTGAAACTTTAAAGTGAGTACGTATAACCTATTTGAAGATGTTAGTATATGCAAGGCTTGAGCCAGCATATGTTATTATGACAATTACCCCGTAAAAATCTAAAATCTTAGGTCACCCTGTGTTAAAATCAAGGGCAGTATAAATGGTGAAAGCAGACATCACAATTTGCAAACATTAATATTATTGTCTTCTCAACATTATTGTATTGTCAGACATACTTAGCTGCTAGATAGATAGCCCCTAACTACTGTCCGACAGGTGATGCAAGCCAGAATGTTAAACTTTTAAGCTCATCACATTGATACGTATATCATTATGGATCATTAAGATCATTAAGTATTACACAGTGGCTTGAACAATCATGTCTTAGTTTGAACATTGGCGAGGCAAAGGGTATGTTCTCTTCCAAAACCAATTTACAGCCTCTTCATGTTGACATTGTCATCAAGGGCAAAGAGACTGACATATTTACCAAACTTAAATATCTTGGCTTAATTAGGGATCTTAATGTAAAAAAAAAAAAAAAAATACAACTTGGCAAGTTTAAGACAAATTGGAAACTGTCATTCTGTGGATGCAGCCAAGATATTTATGCACACTATGATCCTTTCTCACACGTCCTACATGCTGTGGACAGAAGAAGCAGTCGTTAAACCACTTGACTCGTTGTGTGGGCAAACCTTAAAAATTTTTAATAAAAAGCCAGTTTAATGTCATCACTGTAGGACATTGGAGACACATCATCCTCTAACCTTGAGAATTTCAGAGTATAAGAAAAGATTAGAATAACAAGATGTGTGAATGCATAATCAGCACTCACACATAATACATTTATGTTTGTCTATAAAATGGCTTGACCCTGATTCTATTATCTGACTTTTTTTTTTTTTTTTTACTTTTGTTCCCAGTACTTGATAAAATCCTCAAGAATATCTTCTGTATGAGACAGTACTGCATTGTTGCATTGCATTTGGGCAGTCAGCATTATCTGTCACAATTTCTCTCTGGTACAATACATCAAATAGGTAACATTTATGCTTAATATTGCACATGGACCTCTATAAATAAAACAAATAAATTAACGATAATAGTAATGATAATAAAAACCTTATTTCTATAGCACATTTAATGCAAGAAATACAGCTCTAAGCGCTTTACAATGGAGAAATTACAGGCACCAAGTGCTTCACATGAAAATAGACATAAACTGAACATAAAAACAGGGATAAAATAACATAAGTAAAGTAACGTATGATGGGAAATAGAACACTGATTTATAAGAATAAAATAAAGTTGAATAATATAATACATAGAATGCGTAAAATAAAAGTGAAATACATCATTTTAAAAGAAGTGCAGCCGTGCATAAGTGAAAACCAAAGCCTGTATCAGGAAAGTCAGAGCTGGTTTAACGCTAAATTGAAAAGATACGTTTTTAGCATTCTTTTAAAAATGTCTGGTGTGCTGGATTCCCTGACAAAGACTGCATCCCTGATTTTAGCCCATTAAGGGCTTTGTATAAGGAGGAGGAACTTAGAATCAATGCTGAATGTTACAGGAATCCAGTGCAGAGCAGATAAAACTGGACTAATGTGCCCTTCCCTTCTTGGTTCTGGTTAATAGCCGAGCTGCAGAGTTCTGAAGTCTCTCAGCGGCCAGTGGATAGTGCATTAGAGTAATCAAGTCGACTTGAAATACAGACATGAATCAGATTTTTGGCATCTTTTCTGATTTATACTTGGTCATACTTTAGCTATATTTCTATGTTATATGATGTATATCCTGTTTGTCTGTGAAACTATAACATTACTTCACCAGCCAAAGTCAGACTGCAGCTGCCAAGAGCATTAACTATTTAAGGGGCCATTAGATATCTTTTCCCATTTGACCCCCCTCAAAGACAGCCCTGCACCAAATACCTTTACATGCTTTGTTGCGTTAAAAATCAAATATTCCAATTATCTGAGTAATAGCATGTCTTGTGATGTTGTTTACATGGTCAGAGATATTCATCTATCATATGCTTGCACAGCGTGAAACCCAGGGTGGTGTGTCATAGCCTTTGGTGTACTGTATTGAACACTGAAGAAACATGTGTCGAGGGATTATTGATCTTAACATCTCTGTATCTTGAAAGCACTTTGAATACAAAAACATCCATGAGATGCTGCCAGGGTGATGATCACATAATAATGCAGCGGTTTACATATATAAGGTTACAAATATGCTCACGAGAAAAAAACAAAAAAACAAAATGTGGTGTAAAAATAAATTCATTTGTGGTTTCTTCAAGCTGCACGGTGTGTTCGTCCTCTGCTGGCTACAATGTCAACTGACAGTGAAAGGAGCTCTCTAAAGGGATACAAAAACAACAATATCATTTTGTGCCATTTCCTCTGCTGTGGGGGCTTGAGACACCCATGTTGTTCTATTGAATCTGTTGTGTTTGTAGTTGATGTATGTGGGGAGCAGGCCTTCCCAAATGGATTAATACCATAACTAGTTCCAGATGGCTGCGACATCTTGTTCCCCTTCCCGTGATTGTTTTAATGCTTTATTGATTGCCGTTATCCAGGGAACCAAACCTGCATACAATACTGCTTATTCCCTTCACACACATACACATCATCCTCCACCACACACCTCCACCGTTCCCACTTTCTGCCATCCGTAAAAATCCCACAATCCATTTTTCATGGCGCTCTGGAATGATTATGCCATGAGCTGATTGGACACACCTTTCATCCGTTCACACTGGAAGGATGACCAGGCATGCTCGGGGGGGGGGGACGTGATAAAAACACTGAAGGTTTAGAATTCAATATGTTTACTGTCAATAATCTATGTGATTGATGCAGCTGTCACTTACTGTGTGTGTTTTTCATCTTAAGCTTCTTTGGCATGGAACGAGGAATGTTTCCAGCCTCCAACATGTCTGGCTTATTTAGTGGTTTTCATCATTCACAGACGGGTCTCCTACATCCTCCAGTGTATTCCCATGCGACATGGCTGTTCCAGGTAGATAAGTCGATGCTTGGTAATGCAGTCAAAGCCCGGAATGATGTTGCATTGACATGCTGTTGATCGGAGAAACACGCTTCATATTCAAGCTGTAGCTGAGACTAATTTTCATAGCGTTCTCACTGCAAGAGGATACCAAATTTAGCAGTGAACACACTGCTAAATTTGGTATCCTCTTGCAGTGAGAACTAGAATTATTTGCAGTGCAGGCAAGATACTATGGGATGTCAGGTGTCCCTCTAGAAAATCACCTGACTCTTTGGTGTCAATGTAAAACAGTCATATGAATATGTAAATATTGTGATGCACATTATCTAGGACGGTGAGTGATTTCTGGAAATGATGCCAGGCCTGGGGTAAAAAAAACAAACAAAAAGTGCAAAAACTACCAGAACCTTTATAAGTTAAGGTATTGTACATGTGGGAAAAGGTATATTGAAGATTATATTGCCCCTGTGACAGCAGGTCCTGGTGGTTACTCCTCCTCACTTTTTATCAGTGCCTACTCTATTCTATCCATCCCACCATCCACCTCACAGAGTGCAGTGTCCATGGGAGGTGCAGTTGACTGCACTCTCTCCTAGTCTTTATTTTATCCCCTTGTGGACCACAACAGGGCCTGTTACTCCACTAAACAAATCAATGTAAGGTGTAAAAAAGTAATGATGTGATGCTGAACTCTAACACCCCAAAGCTATGGGCTACTAAATCAGCCCCCGTGCTGTGCGATTCCCACTGACTGCATGATTTAGCAGCTCTGAGAGAGGGGGGCTGCAAGTATGTACGGCTCATAACTCAGTAGTGTCAAAGCATCATGGAAGCATTAAAGAAAAGGACAACTTGGTGATAACCAGCCACAAAGAAAATTAGAATTATTGGTACCTTTTTTTTTTAAGTTAGTATTTTTAAAGAGGCACCACTCAGTACTCAGTATGGCCCAATCCCAAACAAGCACTGACCCCCTCGCCCCATCCAAACTCATTTGCGTATTCACATGGAGGTTTGTCACAGAGTTTAAGAGTTCCCTCTTTTTTCTACGTCAAGTATTTTAGATATGTTTTTCCTTTACAGCCTCAAACTGAATCACAGAATGTGTGGTGTTACAAGGTAAAACTAAAACTAAAAACTAAAACCACCAGAATATCCCTTTGTCCTTAAGGTCGCTTGACTTGTAGCAAACCCACGGATGCCTGTGTGCGTGCATAGCCTACATGGAAACAAATGAGAATATGTCAAATTCAACTCATATCTCCTTCTCATGGTTTTAGATTAGACGTTGTATCCTTGCCTCTCGTAAATTGTCAAACAGCATAAACCCCGTGCAAGCAGGGCGTCTATCCGCTGCGATGGTGACGACTGCTTCCTTGTTGTGGTAGAGTGGCAGGTGCGTCCCATAATTTGCCTATACATTTATATACCCTCCCCCTTCACTAGAAGAGTCCTCCACAGCTGCGAGTGTAACTTGATTTGGAGTGACACTTAGTGGTGAAGTGGTAGTGGGTAAGGGCTGGGTTGGGATGTCTTTCTCTATACTCTTTTCCCCTGTAGTTTACTTACCTAGACTTTGCTTCCCTACACTTTAGGTTGATCAAGTTAAGTCGGACAGCTGTACATTTACTTAAGCACTGTGCATGAAAAATATTTTTTGGTCCTTTTCTTAAATATTCCAATGTTTCCTAAATATTATGAATAATATTCAAATGTAAATATTTCCATCCATGTCATTAAAGAGGGAAACATTTATTTGACAACTAGGCTAATAGCCTACTTTTCGAATTAAAGGCTTTGCACATTCACATCAGTGTTTTCAGTTCGTGGTTGATTAGACCTCTCGTCAGGTGCAGGCTGGGTGGGGCTATGCCTGGAAATATGTAATCGTATGGGTCCACTCTGCATAATGTGTACTTTTCTGCCGTTCTGCAGCAGGTTTGTTGCGTAACACTGGTGACCACTGGAGTACTCAAACATGACATTCACATTAAGATTTTTATGTGAAAACAGTGAGGAAATGTCCCTTTCAGTAGATACTGGCTACAAACTTGTCCATCACCTTGCATAGAGCTGAGAAAATAGTCAGATCATTTCACAAGTATCACTACAAGGTACAATGATAATAGCGGCTTCGTGGTCCGGCTTCATTACCTTCAAACCTACTACAAACAGTAACTAGAGTCAACTGTACAAGGCCGTCTTTTCCTTCAGAGCATCACATCAGTGGAATTCAGTAGCACAATCCAGCCTGGTACTCACTTCAGTATAATTTTAAGAAAATTTCTGAGAACCAACAATGTCACAACTGACGCTGCATTTATTCAACATGCATTTGAATGTTGATTAATAATGTACAATGTCCCTTAACAAAATAAATGAATAAATAATTGCAATGCATAGGAACCCGTCGCTTTTTCTACGCTAACTTTAGAGGTTGTAGGCATTCGTTCTTCAGTGAATGCCATGAGTTATATTTTTGTCATCTGGAAAATATACGTTTTACAGTGCTTCCAGTGCTGTCGTTGCTAATAAAGACATTGTAAACACAAATATATTGATATGAAAAAGTTTGTACAGTGATCTAAGATATTCATTACAGGAGGAGGCTTTGGGTGTCATGATTGACGGGGGAGAAAAGAACAATGTAATGTGCACGCTGATATGTATATATTCAAGACAGGCACAGCGGAGCAATGATAAAAACAGACAGAAAGCCTACCGAAACAAAATTAGGTCTTCATGTTTACAGTGACGCATTATTTAGTCCAGGAAGAAAATGTGAAGCGATACTATCCTTTTAAAGTGGCTTTAGGCAACTTCTGTAAATTTGTGCCCCATAGAAAATAAAAACTGTTCAAAATTTCAGTGCCAGCAAATCGTTTCAATCAGTTATGTCTTTTTTCTCTCTCTCATTTTCACACCCATGCTTGGGAAGACATTTTTCTAATCTACTAATTTTTAATTTAATTTTAAGCTAGACATGATGTAATCACAGATGTTCCATTGAGTTTTTTGGACTCTGGTCCAATTCCTACAATAGTGATGATGAATTAGTAGTAGTAGTAAAATGAACTTCAGTGATACAATTTAATACCACATACCCATTCCCATCAGCATCTCCTCTTGAGACAAAGCCCCGCTCACTGAGGTGTGACAGCTGCATGCATCATCCTCTTTGTTCCAGTCTGGCAAAAGTAAGTTTAATTCCTTAATATGCATCTTAAATTCCAACAGAATTAGTCTTGTGGCTAAAATGTTGAAAGCTCCATATGTGTATCTGCATTACTGAATTAAACAACTTCATTAACATATGATGGAGATATTTTCTAAGTACTTGAAAGCTCGAGAAATGGCTGTCTGAAAATTTTTACCACATTTATCTAGTATCTTAAAAGGACTGACTGCCCGTTCCTAATAGCAGGGTTCCATTTCTTTTATTGCTGCCATCTTGCATGAGCTGGTTAAGATGAGTAGAGTGTGTTCTCCCGCTCAGCGTGTTGCATCTGACTGCAGTGCACCGCTGTTACAAACCACAGTATCCCAGTCCTGCTACCACCAGTCTCTTCCTCTCTGCTGAGCAACATGTGTCCCGATCCCTGCGTGACGAAATCTTCGCTACTACCCAGTGCTAATTACATTCAAGCAGCTGAAGTTGTGGAGCAGAACGCTTAGAGGTAGAGAGATTGGTAGATAAGTAGATAAGCATGGTGACAGAGCCGTGTTACACGCAGAGGTGTATTGATGAAGAAAAAAAAAAAAAAAGGAGAGACTTGTACTTGGAGAGTGTGGGTGTCTTCTGCGACAGAATGTCTGCCCGCAGTGTGCGCCTCTGTTGACAGCTCAGGATCCACTAATAAGTGGCTTCCCTGTTTGTCAGAGCGAGAGTGGGTGGGGGGTGGGGTGGGGTGGGGGGGGCTGATGGAGGAAAGCGACTCTTTCACCTCTCTAACCTGCTGAGGTCCCCTCCGTGCTGACGCTCGGCTGCACACTGCACACACATATGGTTTAATTAGAGCGGCAAGCATATGTCTGCCTGTCAGACTAAAACCAGATGACTGTTTTATGCAACATTATTTCTTATTTCCCTAAATACTGACAATTAAATGGGCAATAAGTAAAGTTTTTACTGTCCCATATAACATAATGGTCTAAATATATCTGTAAAAGGTTGATTAGGTTTTTGATTAATGTCAGTAATTCAAAAGTTACTTCACCAAATGTTGAGATTTCAAGCTTTCAAAACCCATATTTTCCTCCTGCCTTAGCTATTCACATTTTCTGCTGCAAGACTCTGTAGTAAAAGCAAGTGATTCAAGCACTTTTAACTTACATGCATGTTGAGATTTTGACAACTGTACTGGCCCATAGGAGCACTGTTTGAATTAGCTGGATCTTCTTTAGTTTGTATCTTCTGCTTAACTGACATGTACACACACAAACATGCAGGTATCATCATTTTCTGTGGATGGTTTTACACCACTCTCCTGATTGATAGTTGGTGGGTGAAATGCACCAAGAAACATAGCAGTCCATCAGCAAATAGCAGAGAGGAAAAAAGAGGAAGAGGAGAGTCCTAATTTTAGGCTTCAAGGATACACACACTGTGTTTTGGTGTGTGAGCTCACAGAAAGAGACCAGTAGCACACACAGAAATATTGCCAAGGATTGCAAACCTACATTTTGCTCAGTAACCTTCAAGTTTGACCCTTGATTTACTCATGTATTTTTCATTGAGAAAAGAATTGACAAAATGTTTCACGTATTGGTAGCTATTATTTACATAGAGTCCTCTGCAGTACATTCTATGAACATTCATCTGTTTTTCTTCGACCGATTGATCTTCAGGTCTCACTATATTAGGGCTGCGGAAACCACTTTCAATCAGCAGGCGCCGTTTAAAACTGGCACTCCCCGTGGCTGCAGTTACTCCTAACACCGTGTCTTGCATGTTAGCAGCTCTGTGTGTGTGGATCATAGACTGTCTATAAAGATGGACATAGTATGTCTGACGTCCCTCGTAGGTTTCTTAGTAGTGGTTTTGAAGCTTGGAGTGGGCTCCGTCGCCGTCGCCGTCTTGGCACCTGATTCCACCAAACTCCCAGCTAATCCAAAAATGGGCGAAGAGGAGGGGCGTGTGTGGGAGACTGAGACTTTGGTGCATGCTGGTTTTTGGCAAGCATACACACACCCACCTGTCACTCAAAGTGACACGCTCTCAATTATGCAGAACTTTAAGCCTTGATAAAATTTAAATGTGTGAGTTATATATAAATTCACCCTGCACAGTTGTCATTAATGGGCAATTAGCAAGAGAGACCAAAACCTGTTTTTTGCACCAGGCTGTAAACATGTTTATTTCTGCTGTTAAATTGGGCATTTTAACATGGGAGTCTATGGGGATTGGCTCGTTTTATGGAGCCAGACTCAAGTGGTTATTGGAGGAACTGCAGTTTTTGGCATTTCCCTGTTGTTTAATTTTTCAGCCCTAGAGGTTGCCACTTGATGTGGACACAGGATGCACACAGTTTCGACTTTCTGTTATCAGTCAGAGCCCAGTAGACAATCACTGTAGTTGCATGTGTAAAATGGAAGAAAATAGACTTGCAGTGTTCAAATGTGATTTGGGCTGCGTTTACAAGTGTGTTGCGTGAGTGCGATGTGAACAGTTACATGGCCTGTGTAAACAGCCTGATTAAAACAAGTGTATCTGTTCCATTAAGATGTGTGTGAGACTGGGACGACAGAAAATGTGGCTGAAAATAAATTTTAATGTAGAACGGGCCTTTGACGTGCAATGGGCAGATGTCACCACTGAGCTCTCTGAAGGTGTTGTGGGCTTATCAATTGAAACTCCGGTGAAGGAGGGTGCCCTCCTGATGACCCTGATGAAGTGATTACCCCTGCAACCACTTAAAAAATCAAGGGAGTGCTGGTTGTTGAAAAGGACAGTTACAACAAGTCCTATGAGCTCAACAAAATCAAACGCTGTGTGGTAGTTCCATGATGAAACAAAGCCTTGAGGCAGAGTATAAAACGTAATCCACCTTTTACTACAAAATGTCTAACTTGAGTGCTCATACAAGTACAGATATTACTTACAGTATTTTACTTCTTAATAGATTCATAATGCTGCAGTGTTCATAATGTGTGGTAAGGCCGATTCACCCTTGTGTAACAAAACCAGCTTGTTGCAGAAACTTCCATTCACTCCTTGAGCGTGTAAGCCTTACTGTACAAACTTCAAGATGAAAAGAAGAACAACAATTAATGCGTATGCAAATCTGCGACAGTGGGACCAATGCCTTTGTTCCTTGAATCTGGCTGTCACTGGTTTTTAATTAGCCAGCTCCCTTCAGCGAGAGTGAATACAAAGGCCTTATCAATGACACAACAGAAACATATGAGGGGCCGTACATGCTAACAAGGGCCTTTAATCAATGGCTGCCACACAGGCACCAGGCGGGGTTTTAGCTCAAGCTTATTTACGTTGTTGTTATAATAGTTCAATACATAAATTTGAGCGTGTGAGTTTCCGTTTTATTTGTTCTACCGCTGTTTGTCTGGGGTTTCCTGTGTTTGAAATCTGCTGCAGCATTCAACAGTTCACCAAGAAAACAGCGGGGGCGTTTGTGCAATACTTAATGCAGCCATGAAAATAACAATAAACATTTATACAGCACATTTCAATGAGATGGAGGGACCACAGCAGAGGAACAGCATTAAGTGTAATGACAAACAAATATAAATAAAAGTAGCTCATTTACATCCACCACGACGAGGGAGGTGTGTGTTTGTGGACTTTGGGAGGAGGTTGATCTCTCTCTATTTCTTCCCTGAAATGCGCAGGTGAGCGCATGCAGATAAAACGACAGTGTGCCTCTATCAAATATCAAGTGCTGTGATCCCTGAGGCTGGAGTGATGCCGCAGCCCATTCCACTCTCAGTGCGGAGCCCCATTAAGCTTTGGCTCCAATCAAAGATCCGCTCTTTGTATCAAACTTACTTCATCTCCGAGGGCCAACTCCACCTCAGAGACACACGGCGCTCTGACAGCTGATTGATCTCCGCTCTGGTTTCTTATACTTGCGCTTCTTCGGCTCGCTGTGTGTGTGTGTGTGTGTGTGTGTGTGTGTTTCTTTTCCATTTCTATCCCATATACTTCACCCATATCAGTCCATGACTATGTATGAGTTAAAATCTTCAATAACTATGTCACCTTACTTTCTATTAGGCCATCTGTCTGTGTAGTGCATGTGTGTGTTTGATGTCATTGTGTGTGTGTGTGGTTTAGTGGCAGATTGATGTGTTTGTCTCCCCTCTGTTGTTTTCCCTCCTTTGTTTCATGCTGTTGTTTGGACAGGCATAGGCTAGCTGGAGATGGGAATAAATGGCACTGTTAGGAGACATCCGTTATACGCTGACACAAAGCCATTATAAAAAGAACAACTCCATATGTGTGTGTGAAGGCCTGTACAGTACGGCATCCGTGCGTGATCCATTGTGGGTAACAAATGTATGTTTGTCTCTGCATCGGACAATATGTATTTCATACCTGGGTGCTTGTACATTTTGGCTACCGATTGTTTTCATCAGTGAATTAGGCTGAAGATCATAGTTGACTCATGTTTGGTGAATCAGTTCTTCTTTTGGTCTTTACAATGTGAGAAAATGGTGACGAACCACAATTTGCCAGAGCAGTAGGTGACAACAACAACAACAACAAGAAAAGATTAAATTCCCAGAAATAAAAATCTAAGAAAAGCAGCAAAATCCTCTGATTTGTGATGCTGGAAAGTGATGTCAGTTCATTTTCTATCATCTGACTAATCATTATAAAGAATGTTATACAATAATAACAATCCAAAATAAAGATTAGTATGAGTATTACACAATAAAATACATAGTTATTAATTACCCAACTTTTGTTAGTGATAAGTTTAATTTGCAGCAACTTTTACAGTCTGTTTATTACTATGAGAAGATCCAAGAATATGAACATGTCATCTATATATCAATAAATATGACTTTTGTTTTTGTTCATTTTCCATAAGACTGTGTCTCAGATGTGACATCATGTAAACTATATAATAAGTATAAAATCTTGCATAAGTATTATCTAGTGATTGCATAGTGTGGGTTTGATTGATTCACGTTGGGGCACCCCGGTCGCCCACCTGGTAGAGCACATACTGTTTAGGCTCAGTCCTTCAGCGGCCTGGATTTGAATCCAGCCCAGTGCCCTCCACTGCATGTCATCCCATTCCTGTCTCTCTCTCACTGTCCCTGTCGCATTGAAGGCAAAATTGTGCAAAAAATAACTTGTCGTGTTGGATAGGCTGTATTTGGCAAATTGAGCTCCTTTGTTGCTCTGTTTGGGATTAAAACAAAGAGAAAAACTAAACTAAACAAACACTTTTCTGTTATTAATTAAACTTTGTCTGCTTGGAAAGAAAACAAGATTACCTCAAATATTACATTGACTGTTTTTTGTGACATTCAGGTTGATTTGTTTTTCTGTAGAAATGATGCATATTGGTTAACGTGTGTATTGTTTCTGTTTTGCTGTATTATGGGTTTTCTCTCTTTATTTCTTTGTATCTTGTTTCTGTTTCTGTTTTTCTGCTGTGTCAAATCATACGGTTAAATGAAACCACGATGAAAATACAATAGAATATTTAAATCGCAATAAGTAATATAAGGCACACAAAGCACGGCTGAGTATACAAGCTTAAAAATATGGTGTTTTCTGGAGGTGGGTGTTAAAGGTTTCATTTTATTTCAGTTTTGTAGGGTCCAGAAAAAAGTTGAAAGCACCAGAGCGCCGAACAATTGGAACAATTGGAACAAAAGTGGAAAAAAATGTCAAACTAAGTTAATCAGAATTGACTGAAGGACCCAATAAGGTTCCTTCTGTTCTTCCTCTGCTCCATGACCATCACGGATCATTATCTGTACTTTACTAACAGATAATATGACTGCAACAAACCATTTAACTGACACGCAGTCCATCGGGTTACACCAATTACAGATGACGATATTGATATAACCATCAACCGGTGTATCAATATTGCCATTTAGCCATCTGGGTTTGACATTCAATCTGTGCCTACGTGACCTTGCCTCATTCTCTGGGCAATCTGGGACATATTCATATCCTCCAAATGGAAGGTCATTGTGGGGATTTCTCAATAACCTCTCAATCTCGGCAAATAGATTGTAATCCACCCATCAAAGGTAGATATTGAAGGGTCTGCAAATTATAATGAAATATATGCATTGAAATGGCAGGGAGTTGAGGAGAAATTAAGGATGATACTAACTCTATGTCATGGTGAACATCAGCGTCGAGAGGGGGATTGGCTGCATTTTTATTTATTTTTTCTATCTGGAGCTCTTTGTATTGTTGCTTATTTTCCTCTGGCTCCAGCATCATGTTTTGGACTTAACAACTCAGAAAATGAATGTTCTCAGCCTTGTTAGGATTCAAAGGGTAGGACTGAAGCTGTAATAAAAAGAAGAAAAAAAAAAAAGAGAGAGAGAGAGAGTGTGTGGATGTGCACGCTTGTGTGAATGTGCACATCCGTTCCAGAGTTGTTTGCCTTCACGTGTTTGTTTGGCAAGGCCCGCGGATGGTGCTGCAGTGCTTTATGGTGCTTCATAAAAATAAATGGTCTCTGTCTGACTTCAATTATAATGGTGAATATGCAAAGGCGCCTCATTCATTAGTTTGCTTTTGCTCTGTGAGCGGGGGAAGTGGATTTGGTGTGTTTAGTATCTGACTGTTGTCCTAAGTAGCAGGGATTATTCTAATGCTCTGTCAGTAGCAAGGCCTAGGCCTAATTCCCTTTTCTATTCCTGATATCCATTACAAAGGATACACTAATAGACCCCTGTATTTCCAGCTCTATATGCTTCTTAGCCTATCTTGCAATTAAAGTGTCATCTATGGGTATGTATGAAAGCTTCTGCTCAGTAGAAAGGCAAAGTGTATTTGTGTATGTGTGTGTGAGCATGTGACCATGTCTGTTGAGTGTCTACTCTCTGTCAAGAAGGTTGGTTGTACTGGGTTTGAGCCATGATAGCCTGGGAACGGTTGAAATGAGCCTAATAGTACTTTTTAGGGGGTCACCTCCGATCAAGAGAGACGACAAACAGCACTGTGAAAACTGTGCAACTGTTGAGTGCCACAAAATAACATTAAAATATGAGAAATGATATCAGACATATACATAGATATATAGCTATTTTTGTTTTCCATTGCACTAAGCTAATGAGAATTTGTAGGAAATCAGTATAGAAGATTCCGTAATGTCTAACAGGACCTACTGTAAATTGGTCATTACATTAAAAAGAGGCATTATATTATAGTTCTGACTGTTATGTACTGTAGTTGTCTACTCACGTCTTACTAAAGCTGAACATATTGGATATCATCTAAATGATCCTGCTGACAGCTCTCATTGGCTATCTCAGTGGCTATCCTTAAGTCTGGGGGGGGGGGGCAAAGAACCCCATCACCACCACTGCCACATACAGACTATTGGTAAATGCTACAATTTCCAGATGACCCCTAAATGCCTCAGATTATCAATAGATGTGACAATTTACACATTACCTGAATGCCTCAGATGCAAGCAATAGGTTAACGCACACAGCGCACATCAGGGGTCCCACTTACGGGGGATTGCAATGCACTATATGGAAGGTTTAAGAGGGGTTTAAAGTTGTCATTGTAAAATGTGCCAATATCGAGCAATATAGCTCTTACTGCTAAGATAACATTAGCTAACATAATGATTTAACAGGCTGACAAGGCGAGCAGCTGTTAATCTCTGAATTCTGAGTAAGGTGATTAAGATATTGTTGCCATGTTCTTACAAGTTTAACTGAGAGTTTCCAACTATTAGGTATGATTTATCGGCTGTAGCGGTTAGTCAGTACGAGGTCATTTGTTAACTGAAAGAGTCGTCACTGTTTTTGAACCTCAAAAAGATGCAACCCACGACTTATGCATCAAAACAGCACAGAGTGATGATGTCTCTCTCTCTCTCTCTAACAAAAAGAATATTTGGCCCAACATACTGACGGCCAGTAGTTTAATTTTGTACTTACATTAATTAAATGAATATTGATACAGCTTATACAATCTAAAAATGAATAGCCTGCTAACACAATTGACCCTGCCCTTGATTTTATGTGGGTCAAAAGGGGGTGGAGGGAGATTGTAGTCACGACATTTTATATTTGTCGCAATGGTACACTCTGGCTCAAACCGTGTATGGGTTTAAGGATAAGCACTGCAGCAGAAAGCCACAGTGTTCACTCTAAGGATGTGTGCTATTAAAATAGGATTTTTATTGGCTGTACAGGAAGCTTAATTTCATTATTCCATCTTGCTGCATCTGTATATTAAAATGCAAGAGCTTCGTCAGGTTAAATGCGTAATCATTTGCATGGCAGGTGCACGATTCACCCTGACCTAACATTAACATCATGGGAAACCTCAAGAACAATGAAATGCAGATACAGTACCACCAGCTGATTAATTGTCTTTCAAGGAATGGAGACAAGATTCATGTTTGCTGGCAGCCAGTCACAGCAGGTGATGCGCACTGAATATGCATTTTGTAGTATGGTAATGTGAAGTTTAAAAAAGGGTACAAAATGGATTAATTATAAATTGAACCCTCTGATGGCCGTGAGAAAATACTGGAAACTTTATTCAAATCCCCAGGGAACTTCGTGTCACCCCTGAAAATGTTCTTTAAATGCTGTGATTGCTTGGTTCGCTGAGCCGAAAATGGTTTATGATTTCTCTGTGAGCTTAGGGTATTCAGGTTTGGAGGTTTTGGGCGAGCTTTCAGAAACATTCTCACTGTGCTTTCTCTGATGCTGAGGGATCCTCAGCCTGAGGGAAGAGAAAGGAGAGAGTGAAAATAACACTGTAGCTGAGTAAGACACGTCATGGGAATTTTGCAACCGGCGCACCGGTCATCTAAAAGTACTCGGACACTTAAAGTATTCATAGAATCATGACGCTTTTATGCACTTTTTTCGGTTTTTAAGAGCGGGATCGATGACACTAGCAAAAGGGAGGGAAGATGAGAATTGACAGATGGAGACAGGAGAGGCTGCGGAGAGGGAAAAAGCACAGGTACTGTATGTCTGCTGTGAAGTTGTGAAAAACGGTATGTTATTTCGGTGCTCTGAAGAACAGATGCAGAGGAACGGGTGAGGAGAAACATAATGATAACAATGACAGATGTAAGGAAAAAAACAGCGCTATGAAAAGCAACAGAAAGAAAACAACAATGTAGTTCCGGTAGCGAGTGTGAGAAGTGTTGAACGTGTAAATGAGTTGTCAGGCCCACAGCACTGTATATATTTGAATTAATGGAGGAAAGTGTTCCGGCGGGGCTACAGTCACACAATGTGAATAATTAATACACAAGGTCACAGAGAGACAGAGACATATGAGAGGAGTCTTTGATGGCTGGATAGATGTGTAGTACCTGTCCGGTCTATTTGTTGTAGTTATTTAAATTCATTCAAAAATAGACACAACCACTAAACATACATACACACACACTGTATGTTGTATTTGCCCATATAAGGGATGACCCTGATTATGAGATGGAAAAACTCCCTGAGATACTATTAATTCAAGAAGAAGAGAACCCTCATCATTGAAGGTATTTCTCTCATACAAGTGACACACATTTAAAAAAAACAAAAAAAGAAAATAAATTAAAAAAATAAATAAAAATAAAATATAAATAAAATAAAATTAACTGTCACTTTTGGGTCACAAGCAAAAAGTCAGCATAGAAGTAAAGGAGCAACATCGTCTGTGTATTGCAGGGTAGAGCTAAGAGCTAGTTAGCCCAGCACACTAAAGAATATTGGTCTTCTTCGAGCCCTATCCCCACTGTTTCATCAAGTGGAGAATGCCAATCGTGACAGGTGCCCCCTTCTTAATAATGTTAATGTTAGTTACTGACATAAAGATAACGCAATGTTACTGACATAGGTAGTAAGCCAGTCAGAAGACATTTCTTTTGTTTTAATCTCCTCCTTTAACTTTTGTGTTTGTGGTTTTGGAAAAGCGATAAAAATGAAGTGAGATACTGAATATTGCTCCTATCAGTGCCCCATGCACACTGTTTTGGTTGCTAAGCTATGACAGTCCGCTGGTTTTGGTTTAACGCAGTGTCAGTGGAGAAATGAAGGAAGAGAGTATGACAGAGTGTTTGTAATTCGCAGAATAGAGCACAATAATCTGAGCCGTGATGCTCTCAGAGTCACATTTACCAGAGAAAGAGAGAAACCGAAACAGCAGCAAGCTTGCAGCAGTTTCTAAGGGACTGCCTCTGTGGTGGACAGTTATTTTTGATGAACTAAAAATGAAACGTTATCTAAGCTTTAGTGCACAGCCCCTTCTCTTTCAGCCACTTCTTTTTTTTTTTTTTCTTTTTTTTTTAACACTACAGTACCTCCACTTTCTCTCCAGCCTTAATTCTTATTGACCTGCTGGTTATTGCTCACTGCCACTCATCTCTGTCACAGCAGCGCTATTAGAGAGACAGAAACTCTGACTGCAGGGCTTTTTCCTGCCTGTGCTACAGTCTAACTTGATTCAAGTTCACCACCACAGACACATGAGGACACATGCAGTCTCCTACACAGGTGCATGGAAACTCTTCTCTTTTTTTCTCTTTTTTTTTTTTACTGTTAACACATTAAAGAGCGCCCATGGCGACACATGTTATCTCAGTTAAAGCAACTGGTCATTATGAACATGAACAGGATATTGTACAAAGAATCCTGTTGCTCAAGGGAGAAGAGAGAATTCATTAGCTCATACAAAAACGCTCGTGACAGCTGGACATTCAGGCTAAATGATACGCCTGTGCTAATAACTACAGCAGGACTCATCTATTTCTATGTCCCCATTTAACAGAAATTTCGTTTATTTTCCAAACACCTCACGTCTGTGCAAGACTCTCATTTATGTTTCCCCCTTGTGTTGTCAATGACGGGATGTAACAGGCACGCAAACACACCTGTCATGTTGCATCTCCCTGATGTGTTTGTTAGCTGCACTGCTGTGACCCTGAGGGAACAGCGAACATTGGACACCAGAACTTCAGTGTGGTAACATGCAGGGACAATAAGACAGACTGCAAACATACTGTAGATGAAATGAATTTCAAAATTTGTCATCTTTCTTGTGTTGTTTTGAATACAAGAAACCACAGCTGGGCTTTTTGAACATGTCACAAAATATGGAACCTCAACAAAGGCTTACTGATCACAGCAGAGACAAAAGACACTGGGCTCTTACCAATACCAAACCTGACATTAACCCTTGACATTCCCAAAATCTTACACCCTGAGATCCGAGATTAACGCAAATGCATTCCACAGAAATGTGTCACTTGTCATGTTTAAAAGTAGAAGAAAAAAACATTTGGCTGCTACTTTTTGACTAAAAGAATGACAACGACACTGGCCCAAATGTAGCCTAAATGCTCCTAACTGGAACTGGTTCTCATTCCAAATCGCCCCATGTCCATATCCCCGAATGCTAATCACATCTGGCAGCCACAGTCTGTACGAGCCAAAGTCGGCTTCTATTTGGCCTTCCGGGGTCAGCAGGCAGCCAAGTGTGCTGCCACTCAGCTGGAATCGTCTCCAACTGCCAACTTTTAATAGCGGGATGGCACGGCCACTTAATGATCATACGTGTCTGATAGATGAAGTTTTAGTTCTGTTTTTTAAGTTTCAGATCTTTCCATAAATGTCTAATGGAATGATCAAGTGATTCAAAGCCTTTTTAATGTGGTAAATGTTCCCATTAATACTCGCTGTGTACCATTAGTCTTGGATGGCTTAGATGAGCTTAGCTTGGATATCTTTTCAGTTGATGATTAGATCAGTGTTTTGATTGATCACAAATCTTAATCTCTGTCCTTGAAATGCAAAAAAAGAGAGCTTCCTTAAATTTAACATTTCTGTTTGAGCTCCTGTTGAAATTCACACATGCGCTTGCATTTGCTTGTTCAAACATACTTGCATACATACATATATACACACACACACACACACATACAGTATATGCATAACAGTGTGCATTCAGTGTGGGGATGAATCATATCTGTTTACACTAGTTAAATATTGACGTTTGAAATCTGTCAACGACGTCGGGCTCAGCCCAGCCCATCCCATCAGCTCCCCTCCTTACTAATGTATGAACAAATATGATTTATTAATCCTCCCCCCCTAAGCTCATCTCAGACTCCAATTGTTTCAAAAGTTTCTGACTACGTAATTTACCACCCTTGTTTATCAGCCTGGTTTTGCAACTCGGAACACAGTGAGGCACAGTGAAGAATGTTGAGCGCCGTCATGGGAGAATTCGATAAAATATGCACAAATTACAAAGTGGAGACAATCCCCCCCCCACCCCCCCCCCCCCCCCCCCCCCCCCCACCCATCCTCCATCCCACACACCCCACACTCGGCTACTCATTTCCTTTTCATCTCTTCATAGCTCGCCTTCTCCGGTGATAAGTACGTGTCTGTGCGCCTGACAATCAACGAGCATATGGAGGTGTGTGTGGTCCTGCCAAGCAATGGAGAAATCACAGACAGGATGGCAGCACTGTAGCACATTAGAGTAATCAAGGGAAAATTATCGCCCTTAAGTAGGCTTTTGGACATCTGCAAGGGGTGCACGCATATTGTAGATACGCACACACACACACATACACACGTAGAGGAAGCAGTACGCTCAGATACCTGACAGCGAACAGATGGACTCGGCACAACCTGTTTCATTCATCCTCTCTACTTTAAAAGAGTAATCATAGAAAAACTAAAAGCTGGCGCTCCCTCAGCTCGTCTTTCTAATAAGCACATGAGTTAAATCCTTTTTTGAGTGATGAAAGAAACCAGGAAGTCAGATGCTTATGAGTTTGCTTAAGGTGCAGTCGTCGCATTCTCCCAGCTCACCATCCCTTGCATGCAAGTGAAGAGATGAGCCTTAAAATATGATAGGTGTGTGTGTTTACTTTGGGAGAAATACACGCATTTTATTCAGGCCTGCTTGTTGCCTTGTGCTCAAGCCACACAACATGTGGTGGGTCTTCTTTGTGGAACGTGCCGCATATACTTTTTCAGATCATTCACTTCAAACAGATTCAAATTCATTAAACTTTGACCGTTTACTGTTTCTCACAACTTGTAAGTCATGTAAACACAGTAGTTACTGTCCATTCAGGGCTGCTTTGATTCAGTGAATAGTACATGAAGCTGAAACTGCCAGCATCAATGCGTGTCTCCATCTCTGTCGGCTACAGAAACTTTCCCAACACTCACACACTTTGTTTTGGGGCTGCAACGGAAATTTTTTTTTTTTTTAGCCATGCTGCCAGGGTTTGTGGATGGCAATAGTGAATGAGAATGTGTCAGCCAGCTGCTTCCATCCACTTTGATCATGTAGGCTGGAATATCTTACAAATCTTTGAAAGTAGGTTCACTTAATTACAACAATTTTTGGCTGGTTGATTGACATTTTCTTCTACTGTTTGAAACTGACTGATTAACATGCTACTACTTCATTTCCAGTTTGACCAAAAATGTTTTACTGTGTGCAAAATGATCAGTACTAATCTTTTGAAAATTATTATTATAATATTAAAGCTCCCGTATTTTACACTTTTCTGGTATTTTTAGTTTGAAGTTCTAATATCAATAAGATGTATTCGTGGCTTTAAGTACCAAAATCCATCTCACTGTGGTTTTACATCTCCTCTCTAACCCTGGAGCTCTAGTAAGATCAGCCATCAGAATAGATGCTCTGAGCCTCTCTTCTGATTGGCTGGCTATTTTCTGAGTACCGAATAAAAATATAGGCGGATTTCAGGGAAAACACTCAGAGAACCCAAATCATGCAAGGTTGGATGGTGTGTCTAGGTGGCCATGCTTGGGGCAATAGCTGAGGGCACTGACTGTATATTGTGACATTCACAAAGTTAAGGGAGGTCCGTTTTCGTGTGCATTTCTCTGTGGGCTCTGTGAGCGTTTGTACTTTCAAAGTATTAATATAGAACCTAGACCTGCTGATATATCAAAAAAGACAAGGAAATCTCATTTACAATATGGGACAACAGGGGCCTTTAATATAATAATAATAATAATGATAATAATAATAATAATAATAATAATGATAATATTCTTATAGACATAATATCAATTACTTATTTGTAATTTCCTTAGTTTTATGAGAAGATTTAATTCACCGTGAACATAAAATCTAAACCTTGTCTATATGTACTGTACACCCATTGTGCACAATTGCAAAGAAAAAGATACCAAACAATAGAAAATGTTCACTTGTAAGAGATACAACACAAAGGAAAATAAGAAACACATCAATCATGTCACAGTAAATTATACTGTTGTTGTATTGCAGTGTCTCTTTCTTGCACTTTAAAATCTCTTCTCCAGAGGTATTGGCTGTGCTAGATTTTTATTTTTCGTGCGTGTTCACCTCATCCGTGGCCTCTTTTTTCGGACGACATGGTCGTACGTGTCTCGCACGACAAGCGCTCTCAGAATTGGTGAGGCGTTTGGGTCTGTTTTCTGCAGAGGTTCTAAGAGAAAGACAAAGGAAAGAGAGAAATGCGAGTGTTGGAGTGAGTGTATATGGTGTTTGTGTTTGTGTGTGTGTGTGTGTGCGGCGACGCCATCAAACTGCCATAAAGTGTCAGGCTGTGTCTGTAGGAAGCCTGATGCGAGTGTGATGGGGGCCCTCCTCTGCCTGTCCCCTTCTCCCCTGCTTCTCATTTCACAGGTGACAGCAACATTAGTTCCCAGCCCTAATCCATCACCATGGATTCCAGCTCATATGTACGGAATACACATTTACAGACACACGCCTGCACCCACAGTACGAAAACATAGCTGAGCGCAAAAGCACACATACCTGTACATGAGAGCTGTGTCAGCTGGGAATGTGTGGAAGGTCAGTGAAAAAGAAAAGTGCTCTTGTACAGAGGGCTTTGGTATCTTTGCTCTCTCACTGTTGAGATCAAGAGAAAGGAGCAATCACACACACACGCACACACATCAATGAATCAGATGCTTATCAGCCTTCGACGCCGGGTTAAACAGGTTTCAAATAGTCTTACTTTTTTTTATCCCTACTTCACGAACCTCCCGTCGGTGCACACTGCTCACCACCCACTTACAGATCATTCTGTGTCAACCGGCTGCTGGTGGTAGGTCCTCTTTAATGACAGGGCATGAGCCCGAGGTGAAATGTTCCATTTTGACATTCATGTGGATCGTCATCTCTGAAAAGCGCCTCAGTAGCGCTGCCGCTATCAAGGATGCTGCATTGTTGTGAGGAGATGTCAACAGGAGAGAGGAATGTGGAAGAAAGGCGAAAGAAGAGGGGAGTGACAGAAACATGAATTATGCTCATCGGGTGTTTTTGGAAGCAGCTGATTTCGTGGCCAGATTCTCACCTCTGAGCATAAGAGAATATGTGTGGTCTGTACATACACATAAATGTTAATCACTGCCTGTTTTTCTTTCTCCATTGTATTCATGCTGTACCTAGAATCATAAGCACTCGCCCCCAAGGGCTAGTGTCCCAAATTTTTAGTGCTGATGTGCGTTTAACCTCACAATAGATGTTAAAACAGTCCCTTAACAAAGTATGAAAAAAATCCATCCAACCTCTTCTGGCTAACTCCACCAGGGAGCAATTTACAACTTTCTTATCTCAAGGCTATTTGTCTGCATCCACACAACTGGGTTTTTTTTGTGTGTGTGTGTGTGTGTGTGTGTGTGTGTGTGTGTGTGTGTGTGTGTGTGTGTGTGTGGTGTGTTGGGGGGGGGGGGGGGGTGCTGTATGCAAGACTTCATCCTAGATTGCGGCATTTTAAAAAAAAAAAAAAAAAAAATGAGGAGTATCAACAGAGACAACGCCTGCTGCCCATGACTACTGGCCCACACCACATACCACATGCTCCATGCCAAACAGACAACCTTCATTGGTACTTAATTAATAAAAGAATGGCAGAAGTACTGAGGCACCAGCTCCAAATTAAAACTTTTATGGCTATTATAAAAAAATTTAAATTTTTTCTCTTTAAATAATAATAATAACTCTTAAAAAAATTCTTTTACTTCACCACAGTTGTTCTTGCTCTGCAGGTAGAGCCATACTGGGGAAAAAAAAAATCGGAGGTCAAGCTGTGCATCTTACTAAATCTGCTTGTTTTTATATCTCTATCTTTGCGAAAATGGTCTGCAGTATCCTTTGTGCAACCACTATGTGAGCAACAAAAAGCACTGTCTAATGCAATTCAAAAGAAAGTTGTTTGTATAAAAGATGTATGCATCTGCCAGTCACAGCCGAGCAATCCACTGTTTTATCACTTTCCTTTCTGATGCCACTGCGCACAAATTGAGCCTCGCAGAAGCAGCGCGTCGCGGCGGCAACAACAACACAGGTGACAGCTCCACTGCACAGAAGAAACTTCTACTGCCCCACTGCATAAAAATCAATTTGAGCCCACAGTTCCTGTGTGTCGGCTTTGGTTTGAGGGAACAGCCTGCACGTGTAACATTTTTCATTAAGACGTCACAAAAAGTAATTCAATGTCATTCAATTATGGGCCTTTAGCTGTCTAGCACTAGCATGAACAAGCTGGACAAATGAGTTACTTAAAAAAGCCTGCTGGAGAGTTTCAGAGTTTTACAGAGGCTTGGAGGATTCTAGCTTTCAGTCTGCGTCAGAGCTCATCGTTGTTCAGTTCATTGAGACCCAGCTCCACCCTGGAAACAGCTTCAATCTGAAGGCTCAGATTGAAAAATCCTTCCTCCCTCCTTCCTTCCTTCCAAACCACAAATTTCAATTTGGGGTATGCTGCAATGAGAAGAAGGAGCTACTACAAGCTACAGCACAGATCCTCAGATGCCCACTGAGGGGTTGGGCATCAGCAGTGTACTGCATAGTGGCTTT